>NC_090942.1:176642246-176967246 GCF_040807025.1 Struthio camelus | reverse complement strand
GAGGCTGACTCCGGACACAGCAGTCCAGCAGCAGCAAGCAGCACACTTGCTGTGGGTGCTGAGGGGTTGCAGCAAAGGATGCAGCAGAGGCTCGGGAGACGGGCAGGGGGCAGATGAGCCAAGCGAGAAGTGAGTGCCAGAGGTTTTTTTGGGGAGACGTGCAAGGCAGACAGCCTGCCTGCTAAGAGGCAGTGCTGACAGAGCGGCCACAAACCCCACGTGAACTGCAATAGGAAGCGTGGACCCTACTGCTGCACTGAAAGTGATACTGATTTAGGCTCAACTACAGAGGCTCTATGAGCAAACTGGCTATGCCTCAGTCAGGCGGCTCTGCATATAATTGCTCTGTGCCCCAATGCACCAGCTCCTCGTATAAAACTGAGAAATTGGAGCAGTTGCATTTATTTTATGGGGGTCAGTTAAGCAGAGGGGCTTCACAGAAGCATGCTGCCTGCTGCTGCTGCTGAGAGAGCTATGAGAAGTTAGCACTAGCTCTCCCTTTCCAAACAGGAGTGATTTATTCAGCTTCACAGCAGCATAAGAAAATTAAATGCTGCTTTAAAATTTGTTTCTGGGGCGAGAAAGATAAGACCTGCGAGGAGTCAGTGGAGCTTAGGGGATGGGAACATACGTGTTCTGGAAGACTTTAGGAGGCTTGGGATCTATTTCTTTCCCTCCTACAATTCTCCTTTCGCTGCCGCACAGAGATTTCCTCTTCCAGCATCCTAAGAGACAGGACATGTTTTATTGCTGTACGGTCACATAGCTTTTCTTCCCTCTCTTCTTTCACCCTCCCCAAGGAGCCATCCACTTTCCCCAATTCCAAAAGTTATACCTCTAAAATTTGAGGGAAATAGAAGACCGAGGAGAAAGAGGCCTGGGCCTTGTCACTGAAGGAAGGAAAGGGACAGTGCAAGGGACTGGGCTGTGGTTGCAAGACAGAGAGTCCTGTGAAGATGGCCCAGCTGTTGCTACGGGTAGTAGGCTTGAGACATCCGGAACCTGTGGGAAACATCATAACTTCTCAGCATGAACCACCCTGTTCCTCCTTGTGAGCCCTTCCTTTGGCAGCAGCAGCAGCAGAAGAGAGTGAGCACAAAGCAGGGGTGGGTGGTTCAGGCTGAAAAAATTCAGCTCTCTCTTTTCATTTGTAGGTAATACTGGCAGCAAGCAAGTTGCTACCTAAGGTAGCTGTCTGCTTTTCTTGTGCTGTAAAATGGCATTGCATTGTTCCTACTCTGTGCATCATTAGTTCAGTAACATGACTCATGCTGCTTCAATTGTGTTGGTGTTTTAGGATGTACCAAAACATTTCAGTATTCCTTCATTTGCAGCTTAGTGAATTAGTTAAAAACAAAAAACCATACATCTTTATTTTCTGACTTTTCCCTCAAAGTTTAGTAAGTTACCATACCAAACCAGGCAAATAAAAAAGCAAAAAAGGCCCAAAAGAAAGCTGAGACTACAAAACAGACTTCAAAACTGCCCAGTTTGATCAATGGAAAAAGCAGATGCAGCATTGAGGAAACCTAATTTTAGAAGGGCTGAATAAGGTTACTTTGTTTTATTTCATTATTATAGTAAAATCAAAATCGTATTGCTGCCTTTGTGCCATTCAGAATAGTGACCAAAGTCAATAGGATAAGCTGCGTGAGTTGATGGTACCGCTAACGTTGTACAGTCTCACTGAATGTACGTGCCGTCTGGACACAATGCTGGGCAACGTGACCGTGCTTGAGCAGGGGGGTTAGACTAGATGATCTCCAGAGGTCCCTTCCAGCCTCAACTGTTCTGTAATTCTGTGATTCTGTGAATGTGACCTTTAGTAATTTTTGTAAAATAAAAAATATAATGACTCAAATAAGATATTACTTTTCTTACAGCTAGCTCTATTACTCCTGCAACTTTCAAGGCCACATCAAGAGGGAGATCTTCAAATATTGCAGTGAGGGAAAAAAGTAAATAAAATATTATCTGAGCTCCAGTACATCTGACACTACCTTTTTTATATGAATAATTTTAAACACTGCTGACACTAAAGAATCAACATAAATAACCAAAAGTTACAGAATCAGACCTTTCAGTCTGTGAAATTAGTTATTTTCCTTTATTTTTAATGCTTCCTCCATCTTGATCTACTATGCTGAAGATCAGTGATGTTAGGGAAAAGTAGTGTCATTACATAAATTCTAAAAAGATTCTTAAAAGGATTATTTATGGAAAAAAGACTAATTTAAATCAAATCATTATCCAATCCTTTATTTAAATATTCTATTAGAAAAGTGTAATAATATAAATGTTTTATGTATTTACATCTGTTGCCTTCGAACATAACCTTATTTCTGTTTTTGCAGTTTGATTCTGCCCATTTTCTCTTTAGAGATGAATACATAAACAGTTAGAAATTCCTCAGCGTGTTTTGTCATCTAAAACATGTAATATCTCACGACCAGTAACCACCGTGACTTGTCATATAATTACAGCATAAATCACATTTACACACTGCCACATTTAATGTGTAATTTTTAGGCTGCTTTGCAATATTTCTTGGTACTTTTGAAATCTATCTGAGTTGAAAAATGCATGATCTAATGGTGTATAGCCTCACATGGGGGAAAAAGTCATTCTCCAGTTAGGGGAATGCCTCAAAAGAGATGATAGGATGCTACTAGACAGCAACACCTACGTAGCTCATGGGATACCTGAGCTGCCCCTGGGACCTCAGTGAAAACACCTTGTCTGAGAATATGTTACAGTGCAGTAATTAAGAGAAAAAAGCACAGTCTTACAGAACAAACAATACAGTAGCAACAAGTACTCTGTGACTTTTGCAACATGGTTTTAAATCATTTCAGTGGGCTTATGTTTGGAAGGATTAAGCAGATAGGAGAGGAAAGAGTGTCTACAGTGAAAGCTGGAGGAAGAGCTATACCAGCATGTTCAGTATCTCCCAGTACCAGTCTTTTAAGCGCTTCTGCATCTGCCAGCAGGTATATGTTGGACTCCCATAAAATTAGGTGGATTATTCACCCAAACCCTATTTGTCTTTGAAGGAGAAAGTGTTATGAGGCATTCTGTTTTTATGGTGTATGCTTTAGCTGTTACTGGAGCCCCTTCAGTGCAGACAGAAGTTGGGAATGGTGTCTGGGATAAAATCCAAGAAATTCAAAATCCCTAATTAATAATTTAGATACGGACAGGTTCCTTTATCCCTTAATTAATGTTGAATATCAGCTTGTCACGTAACAGTTCTTGATATCCGTGTCTCTCCACTGGACTACCACTGCAGGCTTGCTGTTAACTGTTATGGCCTGACATCTGGGCCTTTCTCTAAAATGATTAGGAAAGGTCTCTGCTGTGTACCTTTTTTTTTTTTTTTTTGGTGCATGTGTGTAAGATGCAACAGTGTAGCAGGGTGACTAATGTTTAATTTGCACTACCAGAGTTCTACTGGCACTTTCATTAAAATTGCCGCATCCCTACGTGCATCCGCACTGATCTGGGTTCTGCCAATCAAACTCCTCATTTATGCTGGTAAAGTTAAATCATCTTTCCAGACGATACCAATCCTATAATGGCATCTGGCTGTATTTTGGCCACTTAAGAGAGACATTATGACTACTCTTTTATTAAGAGAGCAGCGTGTGATACAGACTGCCCCAGGCTGCCAAAACTGTGAACAAAGTGAAGTTATCATAATAAGGTCTGAATAGAATATGGACAGAAAACCCGCGCGATCTACTACCCCTGCTGCTACTATTCAGACTGGAGGTCATGCTGTACAGAAGCCCTAGTCACCTGCTCCTGACTGTGCTAGAAAACAGGGTAGGAAGCTACAGCGAGGTGAACAAAAGCTTTGGAAACTTGGCTACAAAGTATCCCGGAGAGAAGAGGTGGTATCCCACCATGCACCCTCAAATTCATGCCAGAGGTGGATTGCTGGGAGGAGTGGGGATGGCTATATCATTTTCCTGTATGTATTGTTTTCCGCTGCTGCCTTGCTGTGGACCAGAGGCAGCCAAGCATGGTGTACCCCTTTGCATTGTCAGCAGCTGAATGCTGGCGTAAGTCTTACAGGTACAGACTGTGGTAACGGTGAGACCTAAAATTAACACTAGGTCAACTGAAATTTTTAATGGAACTTTAATGGTCTTTTTGTGCTGTTACAGTTTAGGCCGCTCACACCCCTCCATTAGCAGTGTCAAAAGGGGTTCACCGGGTTGTTCAGTAATACACTTTTTGGCCCACCTCAAACATCCTTTTTTCTGCTGATGGAGTGGTTGGGGCCCAGTGGTTCGTGGTACGTCCAGTCTGCTGTCTGCTGAGGTGACCAATCTGACTGGAACAAGATCTGACCTGATTCTCCCAGGCATATCTAGTACTGCCATCTTACAGTTAGTGTAAGCTAGTCAAGGAATACATTACTAGTTGAAGTGAACTGCACAGACTTCTCTTTAGAAATAACACCACTAATTTATGAAGGGGAGAACAATAGTGTAAATCTGGTGTCTTGACATAGCAGCCTTTAGCAGCCTTTATCGGAATATGGCCTGGCGCTTCCAAGATTTGCTGTGACTTTGAAAAAAAGGAAGCAAGTTGTGGCAATTTCTCAGATGGCATTGCAATTGTCACTAGTTTTGCAAGTAAGTAAACAGGAGAACTATTAAAGACATGAAATTTTCAGAGTCACATGTTTTATGGTGCAATCATTGCTTTTCCTGATCTCTGCTGTTGACAAAGGCTGTATTGAGCTGGCTAGCTCAGTAACCGCTGCTGTAGTGAATACAGGGAGATAGGTTGGGGAAAAAAGAGGCACAGGAGAGTGTAATGATTGTGGTACCGAGTTACAGGATCCCAAGATTTACAGCTGTCTAGCTGGTAAGAAGATTTACATCACGCCCCCTGTTGCAGACCGTTCATTAAGATTCTGTCCCTGCAGAATTCTCTCCTCTTTATTATGATTTTAAAATCTCAGTGGAGCGAAAAGGAGCAGGTTCTGCATTTGTAAGTTGTTTTCAGATCCTTTGCAGTAGCTGGTGTTCTGTAAGCAAAGCACATCATTGCCATCTGACTCTCTTTTTCTCATGTTAACACAGACCATGAACAAAGTTATATCTTAGAAGCTGGCTTAGAGCGAAGAAAGCCTGACCTGTGTATTTTGTCATAATTTTTAGGACAAAAAGAACATAAGAGTGAGGCGAGATACTGCTTTGAGTTGCGAACATACAGCTTGCAGGTGTGGGCAGAATTTATCCTAAAATAGCTGTAGGCAAAAGAAGAAATAGCAGCTAAAAAATATGATGTCAGCAGGAGAAAATATGCTCTGTGGGGCACTCGTTGTCTAAAGCCTTGTTCTGTAATCAAAGCAACTCTATACTGTAGCTACACACGCTGTTACAAACGGCATTTTGATGAAGGTGTTTTGTCTTTCCATCATGTTTACTAGTTAACACATTTTCTGCCCAAAATGCTGAACCATGGGCATATTATGTCAAAGGAGAGGAAAGCAGCAGATTTCCTTTGTCAGAGAGGAAGGCCTGTGCCAAACTCTCAGTCAGTGGTTTTCAGCCTTTTTTTATTTAGACCACTATAAATTTTCCTGTGGAGGTATACAGAATTTTGTGTAGAAAGTTTTTCCCCCTGCAATGATAATCATCTTGTTTTCCTTTCCCTCCTAGTCTAGAGTGTACCCCCCTGCCTCTGAGGTCTGCAGACCACATTTTGAAAATCAGTCTCCAAAGTAATCTAATTTTGTATGTTTACAGTTTCCCTTCATTTTTAAAAAATGACTTTCTCATGACATCTCAGTTCAGTCCTTAGCACTACTAATTATTATTACAATGTATTAGACAATCCATAATGCAATCAAGGTTACAGAAGGAAGTGACAGTATATCTGAGCTGCAGCTAGGACTGTGTGACAGCAAATTACATTACAAAGCACATCACAAGTTCTCGATGATATTTGAATTCACTTTTAAGTCTTGACATGGGATTAAATGCAGCCCTGCACTTGATTATTACAACAGGTGACTCAAAGTGTTAGGCAATATGACATTGTAAGCTGTAAGCAGTAGTAAAGGCCTTGTTTTGAGGGATGATGCAGTTACTGATTGTGAGGATGCAGACCTACAGGCTGGCACTGCCTTAATGCCTTTCGAAGATGAAGGGGGTTACAAGCCATTTTTACCTCATTTTGACTGTGGGCTTTCCGGTATAATGCCACCTGTATTAGAGCAATCATTAAAGCAATAAATTAGAGCAATAGGGAGTTACATTGCTTCATAGTTTTCTCATATCTTTGAGCTGTTCAGTTATATTCACTGCTCCTTCCATTGGAGTTGTAAAGGGAAATACAAAGGGTCCCATGTGCTTCTTGTGTTAGGAGAATTCTCCTTAACTGGGTTGGTGGCTGTTGTGTCTCCTTTGTGCTATCCAGTGGCACAGAGGGTCCAAGGAGACATTCAAATTTCACTTCAGTCTGATTCTGTCCCAAAGGAGAAGGAGGAAAAATGAGAGACAGAAGTAAGAGAAGCTAGATTACAAATGGTATCCAAAAGATAATGGGAAAAGAGGCCTGAAAGAGGACTGACTGTAGGATATGAATATTTTTTATTTAATGTGTATATTCTCTTCTAATTTTCTGGAGGGAAGGGTGATCTGAAAGAACAAAAATAAACAGGTAACAAAATCTTTCCCTTTTTTAATCTCATACCAACTACTTATTATACTAACCATTCTAACTGTTGCCAGTCTTGCCGGTGTGACCAGTCCTGTTAGCTGGGCTATAATGACTAGATTTGTAAACCCCAGTATCAGGAACAGCAGTAATTCCCAGCACATCCAGGCAACCTCTGAGGTTTTCCTTAGTGTGGAAATGGGGGGCAGGGGAGAGAAGCCCTGATGCGTATTCAGGCTGTGTCTCCCCATGGGGTCAAAATGTGGCCAAAATGCACATCTGACAAGAACTGGGAAATGCTGCTGGGTTGTTTTATTAGGTGTAGGTTTTGTAGGTATGAGCAAGGGAAAATTGCAGAAAGATGTGGCGTGCTCGTAGAGAAATGTGTGTGAGAACTGGGAAAAGGATTAGTAGCCGTGCTGAATAGCTGCTCATATTTAGAAGAAAGACAGGACCATGATTTCAAACTGAGGCGCCACACAATGCACATTAGCCAGCACAAAAGTACATATGTGTTTGCAGGGCTGGGTTTTAGGAGTCTTGGGCCCTGGGCTCTTTGGCTACACCCGTGGAGGCACACTTCAGCTTCTGTCATTTTAGATCCTGTTGCCCAGTGTAGTTTTCAGCCTCAGGTTAGGCACCTGAAGATGAGATGCGTAGGTACAGCTCGCTCAAGGTACAGGCAAAGTAGGCACACATCTAGGTTAGAGCTTGTTGGGGAACAACTGACTCCCTCCCATCGCTTTCCACATACGTGTCCCCTCTTAGATTTTTCACAGAATACTGCTAACCCTCCTCCTCCCTCTTTCTACTCCCAATGCTAGATTTAATTTTGCATTTCTGGGACAAAGAAACTCAGTTTAGTCTGATAGATGAGAGTCCCTGAGCTGGCTCCAAAGAGAGGCTGAATCAGCTCAGAAAGGGATCTGCTGAGCATCAGAGCTGGTGGAAGGAGGAGGAGAACCTCCTGTGTGGCCAGGGAGTGGGGAGAGGATGGAGCATGGAACACGACTGTCCCTTTCAGTCATAGTTAGATTCACTCCAATTAACGTTAGTTGTATGCATCGACCCCTATAGCTCTCTATCTGGAAGAAATCAAGAGTTTGAGAAGGCTTTAGAAAATGACTTGAGGCTAGACTGAGGAAAGGGCTGAGAGCCCTAAAGTATGTGAGGTAGCACTTAAGCATGTAGGTGCAAGACTGTAAATTTGAAAGAGTCTACGCTTTGATTCCTAATCCAGGAGGTCTGGAACTTCAGACATGCATTAGGTTTTCACTTCAGAATTATTGAGTGGTCTCTATTCATGCACCTCTGGGGTCTGCTCCATTCCTGATGGGCTGCGGATGGATTTCTCACTCAGTGCCAGCTGAAGTAACGTCTCACAGATTTAGTCTAACTTGTAGTCTTGGATTCCTGCAGAAGTGAAACCCCTAAGCTGGTGTTGGAAGAAGTGCCTCCTTCCTCAAAGAAGCAGAAAATCCTAAGCCTAAGATGCAGAAAATCTGGTAGTAGAAAGGAATCGGACGTACCTGGTCTCTCATAGTGATTCATGCTGTTAAAACACCATTAAATGCAAAGAGCTGCTTTAAACCAACATACAGTCTGAAATTCCAGTGCTGCACAGTTTTCATGTCTGACCTACATATATTATGGAAGAGACAGATATAGTGAGAGAAGAAAATGGTAACAGGACATTTTAACTTAAAATAGCCTTTGCCATACTGTAGACTGATAACAGGCTAACTGCTCTCGCTATAGGTAAAATTATTCATGCTATACTGTAGTTCCCCAAAATCAGGCTGACACACCTGATGACCTCTTCTCTCCGTGCTCCCATATATAAGACACTCAAATTAGTATCCTAGTTTCTGTCTGCTAATAAACACATATATCAGCTTACGCATGACACATGGACTTGACTTGCAAGGTCATCTCTCACATGTCCCAGCAGTTTATAGTGCAGTTAGTCAGAGGAAAGTTGAAAATGTTGAAAAAGGAGCATTTCCAGGCAGAGGAGGAAATGGGCAGGACAAGATGAGCAGCAGATTGGTCCTAATATTTCCCCTCCCCACACGAGCACACGTATATAAATAGTAAAAGACTGATTTTTCACTGTTCCCTGGTTGCCAGTCATTTGTTGCTTCTCTCTGGGACCACTCACCATCCATCCAAGATGTGGGCAAAGGTACCCTCTTTATTTCTTTGCACTTTAAGATGTACTTACAATCTAAGCTTTTGTATCTTCACTGTGCATGTTTCTGTTGGTGTGCATCACACCGTGGGATATGTACTTCACCTGCCTTAAATGCCTTGTATTCCTTAAAACTCTCTTGATGCTTGGCTACAAAGCTCAGTGAGAACTTCTTAGCTGAAATAATGGGTACAGTTCAGTCACCATTACCAGAAAAAATAAATCCAATTGGAACAATGCAATGCAAAGCTACTGGCATAGTCAGGGGGGATGAAGGACCTGTATTCTAAAGGAGGGAGTGGCACAGTTTGGCTTACTTAACCTAGCAAAATAAAGGCTGAGAGGAAATATTATAATTCTGTGAATATATGCAGGGGAGTAATGGACGGGGAAAAAGAGGAGAAATGGAAAAAGACAATTTCCAAAGACAGGGGAGAGCTATTACAGCAATGCTAGCGCAGAACAGCAAGTGTATGTACAGACTTGTTGTAAATAACCTATGCCTCTCTACAGGAGAAAGTTTATAACTAGTAGAGGAGGGAAATCCTAGATTAGTTTCTAATAGGAGTATTAGTAGCAGCTAACAGCTCCAGTCAAGGCAAAGCGTGCTGAGTTTGCATAATGGGTCAATACTCAGTGGGAAAGCAAAAAATGAGGAATATAATTCCCAGATCAGCAGGAGCCAGGAACGAGGAGCCACTGCTTTTCGGAGAGGCGAGATCTTGTCTTGGAGAACAGCTAGAACTCCAACTGAGTGTGAATTCAGTGGGAGCTGCCGGCCAGGAGCTGCTGGTAAGAGGTAGAGCTGCCAAGTGCCATCTCTCACTGAGCTCTAAGCTCAGTGAGGCTTGGGATAGTTATTTGGCTACTCATAGAGATTAAATCTTACCTCCCTAGGTGGCAGTGGCTGCGCTGGCCTGAAGTGCCAAATTCCCACTGATTTCAATGGCAATAAAAAGGTGCTATTGAAAGCCAGGTGCTTTTTGCTCCTATTCTTTTTTATAACTTACCAAGTTACATCACCTGCATCTTAAGGGCTCAAGTCAGGGAGGAAGCAGCAGAAATAGAGAACAGATAAGGAGACAGATGAAAGTGAAAAGAAAACAGAAGTAACACTGTGCTATTTCCGGGAATAAAAAGGGGAACAATTCAAGCATCAGTTTTCCTGATGCAATTCATACCAGCAAGCACACGACAACAGAAATGGCCAGCATGCTAAGCAATGACCCAAGCCTGAAAACAAAAAAGGGGGGGGGAAAAAGATTTTTTAAAATATTTTCGTTAAATGAAGGGAAAGGGGAATATCTAATTTTTTTTCTCTCCCAGACAGTTACGGGAAATTTTGCCAGTGTGATTCATGGTTTGAATGGAAACCATTTGACAGACCAAGTCATTCAGAGAAGCAAGCGAATGATTCTGGATACTCTTGGAGTTGGGCTTCTCGGTACCAGCACTGAGATCTGCCACAAAGTGATACAGTACAGCAAAGTAAGATGTTTAGTATTCATAGTATACCCTCAGATTTAGCTATAAGAAAAGCAAACGAAAATTTGGGCTGCTAGGGGGGAACTTTTTCATGGTGAGATTCCGTTGATGATGTGGGAGAGGAGAGAGGGAGTGTTCTACCCATTGGCGAGAAGGGATTTACGGGTTGGGTAAAAGTCTATGCAATAAACTGTATGCTAAGACTCTCCACTGAAAGCAGAACACGGTTAACTAAGAATCCCTTCCTTTCTTTCACATACAAGATTTTAGGAAAAGCATCAGCAAAGGAAACATTACTGAACACTAGACTTTCCAAAATAAGAGACTGTTAAAATACATGGAAAGTTAATGTTGGGTTATTTCCGGTCCATAAACATAATTATTGTCCAAGGTATGCTGATTGTGTTTCTCCTCCAGTCTCATTCTGCTTAAACGAGGAATACTTGACCCTGAGTAGAAGCCTTTCCGAGCTAAGGGTGCATCAGTGGGAAGGAATTTAGCCCACTGTTTTACCTGTAATACTTGGCTAGTTGGACTGAGGCTCCAGAACTCTGTGTGCCAAGATCTCTCTTTATACAGTAAAACTGTGGTAGTTTATGCACTTGTATTGAATTTTGTAAAGATCTCTTCATCGAAAAGGCCTGCACAGCAAAAGTAAAGGAAAGGTGCCCTTCAGAATGTGGGAATGTCAGCATCAGAAAGCCATATTTCGTTCATCCAGGGTCTACTAAAACTGAAAGAAACAGAACCTTTTAACTGGAAACCCTCCCAAATAAGATGATGACAGTCCTGAGGGAATTGCCGATGAGCTTTTAGAAAGGGACACCAATGGTCAGAGGTGTTGCGAAGGTACTGGATGGTCAGGCCCATGGTGCTGGTCTGCTCCCTGTAATCTATTTGAGCCCTTGACACAAGTCCTCCGGAAAAAGGGTTTCTTTTCATACTTTCCGATACAATAATATATTGACATTTTCATTTCCTATGGAAGGGAGCAGCTGAGTCCCAAAAGGGTATGATCTGATCTCAGTTACATCAGAGATACAGTATACATTTATCCTTCGGTTCGGGATTTTGAATTAATCGATGTCAATTTGTTTCAGATCTACAGCTCAGATATATCCAGTACCGCCTGGGGCCACTTGGGTTTCCGACTTCCTCCTCTGTATGCAGCTTTTGTAAATGGAGTGGCTGTAAGGGACTCTCTTTTATTTGCTCTTAAATCACACTAATTGATTCCATCCTTCTTATGGAAAGAACAGAAAGCTCCTAAAATCTTAGTTTACTTTATTCTTATACCTGAGTCCTAGGCTATTCTCCTAGTGTGCTTCAACTTTCTTCCAATGAGACCAGGCTCAAAGAATGAGATGATATGTATCTGATCTAAGTCAACAGCATCCTCTACGGTTATTTTGGGACTTGGGGCTGTTTTCAAAGGTACAAGACGCTACAGTTTATTACAATCTTGTTACAAAACAAAGAGATACTCTAGCTTTCACTGATTTCAGCAGGATCCAAATTTCATCCCAACTAACCAAGTATAATTACAGAAAAACACAAATACTTGCATATGCACCTATACATATACTTGTGTACTATCACAGATATATCCCAAAACTAATTTTCAGTTATGCAATCTGCAAAAGCCAATTATACATTTTGGACACACATTTTATCAGTAGAGCAATAACTGACTCCTCAGAATTTTGCCTATATTCAGATCTAGGCTGAAACCAATTGCAATCAATGGATATGCCAGAGGTGGTGTAGACAAATATGGTAATTATGCAAAACTAGGGAAGGCAACCATCCAAGGAAATGATATATTAAGCCTATCTAAATTAGTGTGACAACAAGAGCAGAGGTCAAATTTGACACCTCGTTTCCAATGTAGAAAAAATTATTTTGGAAATGAGATATAGTACCTCTCAGCTCCTAGCAATCAGTGTGATATTCAGATCTGGCTGCTAATATATATGTGATAATTTCAGTTTACATCTTGGTCACAGGTCAATTCTAAGTGCTTATGGAAGACTCAAGGAACACAGCTGACTGGGTTTTAGACACAACTCTCCATATCCCACACTGCAGGGCATCTTCACAATTGGCATCAAACTCTTCAAGGGGGGCACTGGATCTTCTTTCGTCTGTTTAGAACCAAACTCCTCAGCAGCCGGAGCCTAAGGGTGCCAGAATTGTGTATTCCCAGCATTACAGGGCCAGATCTGAGTGCTGGGGAGCGTTACAACCGTCCTTGCTTGTAGAGCTCTGAAACAAGACACACATGAATAGGCATGAAAGTGAGTTCCGATACTGAGGCATTGTGATTGTGTTTAAAATGCTACTCCTGATGCCTGCAATTCCTTAGGACATTTGGGGTTTTCTAGTAGACTCCAGATGATAACAATGCTTTTCTACACTGCTGGGAGCAGTCTGCTATCAAAACAGCAGCAATACGCCATGCTGGGAACATCTGAAAACTTCTGGAGCAGCCAGACTCTGGGTTCAGGGAAGAGGAGGCCCCTCCAGATGCTCTTAAGGGCTAAGCAGCTCATCTCATTTTTAACACTGAAGCTTGCTCCTGCTCCCAGCAGCCCCAGTGAATCTGATTGCTCAAGTGACAGGTCTGCTCTGCAGTGCTGAAAATTCAGGCTAAAGCCCGATTAACATTTTCAGGCTTGTGCCTGTTGGCATGCTGCTGGTCTGCACCAGAAGAGCTATTCTGCTACAACTTTCAGTGGGAATTACGGACTTTCACTACTAAAATTTTACTGGAACGAGCCCTAATGTCAGCATTAGTCAGCAGCACAGAAGAAGTAATTTCAGTATACTTAGATACTGTTTTGGGGAAGTGAAAACAGATACATCTACATTCACATGGTACCTCTAGAATCACTGCTTTAATTATACCAGTCTAGTTAAAGCAACAAAAGTCTATTGTAGGAAAGAAATATCAATGTCATGCTGATTTTAGACTAGTGCAGCTAGGATCAGAATTATGCCCCTTTGATGCAGGATTTATAATGCATTTCTACTTCTCAACAAGCCACGCTGGGAGTAAAGTACTTAGAAGAAAGACTTTTTTAAAAAAGTTTTGCTTTCTAAGAAAAATCAAGTCTTTCAATATCTTTCTACTAATTGCAGAATTTTCATTTGACTGAGTTGATCTTGTCAAGGTAAACAGTTGATTTCTAACGACAAATCAAAGTTTCTCTTTACATTAGGTGCACTCAATGGATTTTGATGACACATGGCACCCAGCCACACACCCGTCTGGGGCTGTGCTTCCTGCTGTGATTGCACTCTCAGAGGCCTTTTCTCAAAAGAAAAAAATCTCTGGCCTTGACCTGCTCTTAGCTTTCAACGTGGGAATTGAAGTGCAAGGCAGGTTGCTACGCTTTTCCAGTGAAGCCAGGAACATTCCTAAAAGGTACATAAAACACTTCAAAGAGTAAGCTGAGTGGAAGTTTTTTCAGGGTTAATATACTTAATCAAATGCCAGCAAAACTACAAATGGCACAGTTGTTTGTATTTGCTATGTTGTTTGTCCAGAAATTTAGTGAAGGTTTTAGCCAATCTTAAAAATGACTACACTTTCATGACTATTTAATGCTTAGCTAAAATTTTTTTGAGAGCATTGATCCATCTACAAGAAGGCTTTGATGATCGTTAATGAAAAATAGCCGCAAAAGGGACAAGGTTTAACAACGTAGCCCTCAGAGGCTCATGAATACATCTGATCTGTCTCCTTTGCAAGCAGTTGCTGCCTCACAGTAGTATGGATTCACCTGAGCTGGGCTCACATCAGAGCCCAAGAAGACATGGTGTGCTCAGAGGAAAAGCCCTGAAGTGCAGGATGGACTCAGTCTTCTGTTTTCTGTTTTTCTTCTACCGGTTTTGCAAAACTGGTTCAGAATATAAGAATTTGCGTTCCCCAGTGTGTATGCTTCATAGAGGACTAGGACTCTTTTACCATTACTCTGTTCAGTATGCCTTAACTATAAGCAGTTCTACTTTTCAATTGTTTTCTGGGGAGGACCTATTCTAAGTGAGGCTATTTCATTTTAACCTGTTCCTAGGGAAAAGAGGCAGCTTTTACACTAGGACAGCCCTTAGTACTAGCCCTTGAATTTTGAATGTTTCGTTTGTGGTACAACCCACCTTCCACTGTAACGAAAGGAAATGGGAGCTTGTGCATACAGTGAATGCATGTGACTTTACGAAATACAGTGATGAAAGAGATTTTGTTTTCTCAGGTTTCACCCACCCACTGTGGTTGGTACAATGGGAAGTGCAGCAGCCTGTGCTAAACTGCTAGCTCTTGACCAGCTGCAATGTAAAAACACCTTGGCTATTGCTGCCTCCTATGCAGGTGCCCCACTGGCTAATGCAGCAACCCAGACAAAGCCCCTCCACGTTGGCAATGCAGCAAAACATGGACTGGAAGCAGCTTGCTTAGCATCACTGGGTGTTCAAGGAAACGGACAGATCTTGGACATGGATTCGGGGATGGGTGCCTTTTATACAGATTACAACCCACAGACTCTGCCAACCTTACAGTCCTATCCTTGGCTGTTGGACCAACAAGACGTAGCCATCAAACGCTTTCCTGCTCACCTTGGAACACACTGGGTGGCTGATGCAGCCTCTTCTGTTAGGAGGAAGCTCGTAGAGCACCATAACATGCTCCCCCTTGACAAAATTCAGAAAGTCATCGTCAAGGTCCCAGAGGTCAGATACGTGAACAGACCCACCCCTAATTCAGAACATGAAGCTCGACACTCTTTCCAGTTTGTTGCATGCTCTGCTTTACTGGATGGCAGCATGTCAGTTCAGTCCTTTGCCAGTGAGAACATTCATAGAGCAGCCTTACGGGAGCTTCTCTGCAAAACACACCTAGAGCATCCTTCTGATAACAAGCCCAGCTTTGAGAGTCTTTATTGTGAAGTGAGCGTTACACTTCAGGATGGCAACACATTCAGTGACCGCTGCAATACGTTCTATGGGCACTGGAGGAAACCTCTGAAAAAAGAAGACTTGGAGAAAAAATTCCAATCCAATGCCTCCAGAGTCCTCTCTGCAGAAGCCACAGAAGGCATTATAGAGACGGTGTATAATCTGGAAAAAGTAGAGGACTCTTCTGTATTAAGTACATTTTTACTGGGACAGTCCGCCAGAGCACTTTCAGAGAAACTGCACTTACTTTAAACAGTATTCCATCACTTTAGAGCCCAACTTACAGCTAGATGCTATTCACAAAGCTAGTAAAAAATTCAGGAAAATCTCTCATTTAGTGATTCAGGAACTTTTAAATTGGACTCCTGTAACATAAGAGCCATGCTCAGTGCAATATTGTGTTTTTTTGACTAAGTAAATAATTTAGAGATTACGTGCATATTTCAGTCAGAGAGGCTGAACAGAATATCCTCTGCTGTACTTCAGTTATCTTTGTACCTCTAGAGGTAGAGCACTGCTTTCGTGCTACACAAAAATGCCCCTGCCCTTCTGCCACAAAAGTGTACGCATTCTGCTTCCATTAAATAACTTCATAAGGAAGTTCCAAATTCCGGAGGAGTATGGAAATGTTGTCTCTGTGAGAAACATCACTGTGAGAAGGGCAAAGAAAATTAAATGCCTTCAAATATGTATTTCTGTATACTTACCTAGAGAGCCTCCTCGAAGAGGCTACCTGCTACATTTGTGCTAAAATAAACACACCATACAGAGTAATAGCATTTGATACTCTGCAACACCTCAAGCTTCACTATCAAGACTGGTCTTGCATTGATGAGGCAAATAATAGTGCCTTTCCTGTTCACACCAGCTGCAGAACAAGAGGGAGAATTCTAGGCCGCTGTTCATAAAAGCATTATTTCCCTCATGTGGCTGCTCTGTGGTACAGGTTTGTTCTTCACAATTTGTTTCCTGCTGTATTTGTATTTCAGTTTTGAGGCAATGCTTCTACTAGACATTCAGCCCCACCTTTCCTAACAGTGTCCAAAAAGCTGACCAGTAACTGTAAGGAATGTGCACTTAGGCCGCTGTTCCAGGTTATTTATTCCGAGTAGGTAAGACCTATTTTAAGGTGAGGCAGGTTATGTGAGTCTGAATACATTCAAGATTTAGGGAGAAAAAAAAAAAAAAAAACTTCAACAGACACTTCCTAATTTAAAGGAAAAAAAAAAAAAAAGATCAAGTTGCAATAACCATTTGATGTGTTACAGATTAAAAAAAAACAACTGTGAAGTTTAATAGTTGCATTATTTTATTAATACAATCAAAGGAGGCTAAATTTTTATGTTTAGCTAAGTGGATCTCCTTGCAGATACTTGTACATTTCCAGTCAGGCAAGTTTCAGGACCTCTTCTATCATTGTTCCGATTCCATCAAAGATTTCATGCAAAGGAGCCTTGCACATGAAAGCACAGGTAGTAACTATCTTATTGGCTTTATCCACATGCGATTCATTTACATCTTTGCAAACATGCTTACATCCGAGCTCTGCTATAGCAGATGCTATTTCAACATCGGGAAATCTGTAAGTAAAAAGACTTTAATTAACATAAAGAGATGCTGTAGCCATAACCAACTGACAACGTAACTTGAATGAGAGAACAACAGGAATATTTAAGTGATCTTTTTAGCTGATGATAACAATGAAGTCGAACAGACTTCCACTGTCAGATTTTCCCTTATCCCCTATGTCCATAGCAACTGATCCGATAACTTTGAAAACAAGAGATTTAACATCTAAAATGCATGTTCACAGTATGTGTGACGGCATGATTCTGTTTAACAATCTTTTAATAAGTTTACAAGGTGATACTAAGTGCGGCAATAACTGATGCCCGAAAGTTTGTGAGAAGCCAGGTGCGCTTGCAGAATGTTAGATCTTTTTCTGCCCCTCTATATAAAGACTTTCACTGGGATTCTGCAGAGGGTTTTTTGTTTTTCCTGAGGAAAAGGCAGGAATAGGGGACAGAGATAAACCTTCACTATGGCTGTGTAGCTGCTGATTCAGAAGTTGATCAGGAGTTGACAGTCCTTGAAGCAGCACTGACTGCCAGGCCCTGCTCTCAGCTGCTTCCTCCATACTGGCCCCAAACCACTACCACCAGAAAAACTCATTAAAAACTCCTGAGCAAACAAAACCCCAAAGACATAGTTTAAATGCTCGTTCAGATGACCACTTTTGCAACATGAATCTGAGCCTTCAAAGCTATTAGGTAAGCAAATCCCATATCTCATGTAATACGAGCTACAACTAGACACTCAATTACCATGAATGTATTGAGAAAAAATAACTTGATACCCATGGCCACCTGCTAGTTTGTACAACTAGGATCCTACAACAATTGCTTTGTTCTGTCCCTTTCAGGACTGACGGACAGTCACTGGCACCCACACTGCAGAAGAAAGCCAGTCTGGGAGCCTATGTTCCCTGCACTGGCTCACGGACAGATGGTTTGGGCAAGATTTACTTGTCGTCTTTACATTTTTTTAATGGTAATGTGCCTGCGGATGTTGGTATCACAGAACATGTCACAGACCAATGTATTTCTGAACTCAGGGATAAATTGTTCTAACATCAAAGTGCATAATGAGTCACCCGACGTCCACATTCAGCTTCTCTGCCCTGATAGTTCTATGCCTACTGTTATTAAGCGAGTGAAAAAGCTTAAAATAAGAAAAAAACATAACTAATAAGTTACCCAATGGTTACTCATACCAGAGGCCTGAGCTTTTGCAGAGAAGACTAGTGTTTTCTAATATTAACTCCCAGGTAAACTATCTCCGTCCATCCCCTTCTTACCTTCCATCAACATTTTTATCTTGGCCAACAGTGACCTCACAACCAGGAAAGACTTTAGCTGCCAAGACTGGAGATATGCAGCACAAACCAATTGGTTTTTTAGCA
The DNA here is from genome assembly GCF_040807025.1 of Struthio camelus. NCBI lineage: Eukaryota > Metazoa > Chordata > Aves > Struthioniformes > Struthionidae > Struthio > Struthio camelus. The sequence continues at coordinate 176,948,977 of NC_090942.1, read as the reverse complement.
CTATGGAAAGCTTGGAGAGTGGAGTTCACGTGCTCATTGACAGTACAGTTCTTGCCATCTACTGCCCAGGAACACAGGTTCTTTGCTACACCAAATCCACCTCAAAAAAAAAAAAAAAAACAAAGGCAAATATAAGGCACTGCTAAAAGCTATTAAGTACCACACTAGAAAGAAGTTATCTTTTTTCAGTCTTTTCACAATGTAACCATAGTATAGGTAGAAAGTTTAAGTTACTCTACTGAAAGTTTTCAGCAGATAAAACATGATGGGTTTATAATGTTAGAAGTTTAACTGCAGATTTTTAATTCCATATATGTTACGTAGGTCAGAAGGCTTAATCTTGTTTCAGTGAGCAATAAATAGAGAAACAGGAAACCTTATATTCATTTGCTAGTCATTGCACAATCTGATACGCTCTCATCAGTAAGCAAGAGGGGGATTAAAAGAGCAATGATAATTAAAAGTAGGAGAAAGCAGTTCATGAGGATAATGCAGACAATAGATTGACCCTCTAGAGTAATTTCACTGACGAGTTTTAGTTACTATTTAAACAGTTATAAAAGAGAGTTTTTTCCTCCTAGAAATCTTTTTTGGACTTAAAAAAATTAAAGCAAGGTTTACATCATAAAAACTATACAGCTACTACATAAAAAGGAATGGATAAAAATGTGATATTCTGAGGCATACCACTTGTAAATGATGACATAATTTGCTGTTAAAAAAAAATGCTCAATTTGTCTTTCCAGAAATTAGTTATAAGAAGTAATCCTTTATCTGCATTTGCTCCTCATTTAATTCTACAAACACATTATATTTTATAGCATCATCGCTTGCTGGATTTAGAACCATCTAAATTATCAAAGCTATTAGGAAGTGTAACCATCCATTATATTTGACTTCCTAGGGAATGCACACAACATCACATTTTCTATAATAAATAATCATGATGCAACACAAATTTTCAGAAGTATTTCAAGGGACAACATCAAGACGTTTTGCACTTTTAATATTTTTGCTTTCATTACATCCCCTTTAGTCACTTTTGGCTGTTATCTGGAATCTCTGAGGTAAGATTTTAATTTTCAAACTTAATAGGGTTTTATTTCCCTCTAAAAGTTATTACTGTAACCCCCCTGAGTCTGGGTTATAACAGAGCATGAAATTAACGTGGAAAATATTTGCTAGCTTCTACTCCCAGATCAGCCCTGATGTCACTAACTCATTCCAGTTTTAGAGGTATATTTATCAGCGTTATACACATATGCCATCTGCTGGCCTTACAACAGAAGACAGTGAATCAATTTAAAAACTAACCCTTGGGCCCAGTTGTGAAGGCAGTATTTAACAATATTATGACTACTCTGGAAAGTGATCTTGAGCATGTCGTAATTCTCTCATAACACTTTTGTTTCTTCACTTCTAAAATCATTACAATTACATCCTTCTGAAAAGCAATTTTTTGGTGTATAAAACAATATTCCATAAACATACTTAGTATAGCTTGATCAGGAGCAGCCAGATACATAATTAAAAAAAAAAGTGCTCCCGTCTGACGGGCAATATCATCTATCGGGCAACCTGCTATTCTGCCATCAATTTCAGACGCACTAAAATTAAGGCATTGCAACGTAATGGCAAGTCCTGGCCTTATTCTTCTACTCTGGTCAACGTTCTTGTCCACAAGCAGGTACGGAAGACCTGACAATCTCTAGAAAGAAAGAACGGTATGATGTTTAATCTAACACCAGAAGAAGACTGTGGCATTTTAAATTAATAAACTTTAAATTAATAAATAATCTGAGATGACTTGCCAGCCCACAAGAGCTTGCTAAAATATTTCGTTATCTTCAAAAGAAAATAAATAAGTAAAAAAGAAAGATGTCTCTCACATTCAAGAGTATTATCTGAACGAATTTAAACATAAAAAAGTACTGAAGGCAAGGCAGTCATTTGCAATTAAAGAAGTCTGAATGATTTTCTTTTAAAAGCACCTACCAGGGAAAATGACTGCATCGAATTCACTAACTTTCAGTTCAGCCAAATCCTGAATGTTGCCTCTTGCCAGTCTGGCGCTTTCAACTAGCACATTTCTCTTCTCTCCTGTTGGACTTCCTTTTAAATGGTTGACTACATCCCTTTGCTCAATATTAGGAGCAAATATCTTTACCTAGAACACAGAGATAAAGCAATTTTGCGCATGTAAACAAAACCCCTACATACTGCTGAGGATGAAGATCATTTAATCAAAACAGTTTTTGTTGCTGAAGTCTCTTACCGAAGGAAAGTGGATTCCACAGGACAATATATTGCAACAAATAACCACAGTGATAGACGATGTGATGTATGAGGATGGCTAAATTCAGCTCTTCTCCCTATCTTATCCCTGCAATGTCTGACGGGAGCATATTCTTATGCCAGCATTAAGCTTACTGATTTTGCCAGAGCCTGACTTCACTCTCAGGTGGATAATCCGAGGCACAAACAGTGCATTATATTTATATAGTATATATAAAGTATGTGTGTGTGTACACACACATGCACATATACAAACACACATGAACTATGTATAGTATATATTCAGATTATATATAAAATATATATACACACATGTACATTTATATATCAAAAGAAGCCGCCTGGTTACAGCAGAGTTAACAGAAAGTCTGTTCTTGACCTTTATGGGATCAAGGTGCTAGAAGAGATGTAAAAAAGACAGAAGATCAAGATTCAAACTTCACATGCATTTCTAGTACAGACATTACAGTTAGAGAATATGTATTCATTTTCCTGAGAGACTAGAAGCAGGAAGAAAAACAGAAAACAAGACAGAACTTATGTGGGTTATGCCTGAAAGGGAAAAGTGGCATCAGCAGGATGAAGCTCTGTCACAACTCGAACACAGTGGCTATTTTCACATCTCTGTTTTGATGCCTGCTTTGCCACCTTCTCAGCGCTCACTGATTCAGCTAATCTGGGCTAGGGCCGTTGCACTGAACATGTGATTTTTTTTTGGTGACCCACGAAAACCTCAGCTCTGCACTAAGATATCGGGGGCAGCGCCCTCCCTACGACCAGGCGAGTCACGCCCAAAAAAAGGTGGGAGCGGCCGAGCAGCAAACAAACAGGCAAAAAGCCTAAGCCAGGGCAGCAGCCGGCCTTGTGCAGAAGCAGCTAGCAAGGAGCTATCTGGCTCAAGAATTTTTTTTAACCTGACCCCATCTTTAGCTCCCCACTTCAAAGCCGTGGCCCCCGCCCCCCCCCCCGGCTCGCTGGGTGCGGGGGCCGCCACCCCGCCTCTGACCGCCCTCCCCGCCGCCACCCAACGCGCGTCGTGGCCGAAGGCGCCAAAATAACAAAACAAAACAAACAAAACCGGGGGAAAATAAAGTAACCGGGACTAAATTAAGGCCCAGGACGGGCAGCCGGCAGCTGCGGGCCAAGGGCGCAGAGCGGGAGGGCAGAGGGAGAGGGAGCCCCTGCGGGGGCTGCTCGCTGCCCTGCTCGGCGGCAGCCCCGGCCCGGCCCGGCGGCGGCGGCGGCGCCGGTCGCCCCCGTTGCCGCCGCGCTCCTACCTCGGCGCCGCCGCGGCTGAGGTGCACCAGCGCCGCCGAGGCCTCGTGAATCTCGCTGCCATCGAAGACGCCGCAGCCGGCGAGGACCAAGGCCACCCGCTTGCCCATGGCGGCCGCGGTCCTCCCTCCCTCTCTCCGCCTTCCCCCCGCTGCCTCCGCCTTCCCGCCGGGGACCCTTCTCCCCGCCCTCGGCGTGGGCGGAGGTCACCCAAACAAGGGTGGGCTTGGGTGCAGCCAAGCGGCGCGGCTGGCTCACGCCGTGACGGCGCTGCGGCTCTGCCGTGGCCCTGTGCCCGAGCAGAAAGGCAGCGTTCGGGGGAGAAGCCGGGCTCCGGCCCAGCCGCCATCTCGCAGCTCCCTGCCAGGCGGCGCGCGGCCGCGGGCCTGCTTCCGCGCCAGCCACGCAGCCCGCACCCGGGGGCTCGCTCAGCCCACACCCAGGGCCTCGCACAATCCACGCCTGGGGTCTCACTCACGCAGCCTGCATCTGGGGTCTCGCACAACCTCCGCCCGGGGTCTCGCACAGCCTGTGCCTGGGGTCTTGCACAACCCACACCCAGGGTCTGGCACAGCCTGCACCCAGGGGCTCACCGCTTGCACCTCAGGACCTCATAGAGCCTGCGCTGAGGGGTCCCACGCAGCCCATGCCCGGGGTCTCAGCCTGTGCCCAGGGTCTCACACCGCCTGCACCTCAGGACCTCATAGAGCCTGCGCTGAGGGGTCCCACGCAGCCCATGCCCGGGGTCTCACACCGCCTGCACCTCAGGACCTCATAGAGCCTGCGCTGAGGGGTCCCACGCAGCCCATGCCCGGGGTCTCAGCCTGTGCCCAGGGTCTCACACCGCCTGCACCTCAGGACCTCATAAAGCCTGTGCTGAGAGGTCCCACGCAGCCCATGCCCGGGGTCTCAGCCCACATCTGACAGCCCACATCTGGGGGGGGGGGGGCTCACACAGCCTGGGCCCAGGGAGCTCAGCCTGCACCCAGGGGTCTGACACAGCCCGCACCCGGTGGTCTCACCCAGCCTGTGCCCAGCCAAAGGAATCAGGCTGTGAAGATGAGAAAACAACTTGTGCTACTGCAGTGTGGACATAATTCCTGGTTAGGTGTTTTTCACTAGGTCATTTAGTTTTAGTATTATCTTTTCTGCCTTATGAAATGCAGGGAGTGGTAAGATTTAAATGTCAGTGGGAAGTACAGCAAAATTAGATGTTCCTTTATTTTTAAGAGAGACACGCTCAACTGTAATTTAGTTTTCATTTCCTCTCTGGCCCTTTTATCACAGTGCAGCAGTAACCTGACTAAAGTAGAGAAAGTATCTGATAATTTTTTACTCAATTTTTGTAACGGCTGTGACAAAATCTGCATGTCCTTAGACTGTCTGAAAGCTGCTGTGCCTCCAGTAAGACCTAGTAAAGGACCAGTGGTTTCGGTATGAAGCTTTCTTCGTTTTACACAGACAGATGACTATAAGGGTATACTGAATATCATGCTTTGAAAGCCAGAAAACGCGGAATTCAGGTAGAGGCCAACTCTCTCGCAGGACCCCGATGCTATTTGTTTCAGGGCCACCCTAACTAGTAAGGCACGTACAGGAAAAGCAGAGCGAAATTCTCCCGCCAGTCCTTCCTTCACCCACTGCCGGCTGAGTCACTAGGGCCTTGCCCTAAGGAACAGAAGGGCTTCTTTGAGCCAAGGCAGATGTTCATCCCTAGCCCCCTACTTACAACTGGGCACGCAAATGCTACACCAGAGACTAGAGAGCTTAATTTTAGCAAAATCTCAGTTCCCAGTCCTTCGTTGTTTGTTAGCTTCTTCTCTTCTAAGAAGAAGAAACTTGCGCTTAATAAAAGCCTACACTTTTACTGCACCAAAAGGCTGATAGGCTGCATCCTGCAGAAGATGGGAGTGTTTGCCAAAAATTCAGAGTATGAGAGCTCTGCAGGGGACACAACCCTGCATCAGGCAGGAAAAATGGCATACAAAAGAAAAACCTCTGTCTGTAGCAAAATGCATTCAGCTATATACTGAGAGATTGGGGCTCCCTGCGTGACCGTGAGTAGGGAGATTCTTGAACACGAGAGGGACAAGGTAGGGAAAATGCCTGCCTAAGCGCAGGCTGCTGTCTGCTGGCAACGCTGTGCTCCAAGTGAATATAAAGCTACAGCTTTGTTCCCATTGCAGCCCACATCCCACCCACCAGGGTTGGGCAGGACTGCAGTGCAACTCCAGCTCTGAAAACCTTCAGTTCCCTGACCACCTAATCCTAATCGTCTCTGCAACCACACCCTGGGAGACCCCTCCCAGCTCAAAATGCGCATGGAGTTAGAGGGCTGTACTACACCAGGCCCTCATCTGATCCTCCAGGCTGAGCAGGGCCCCAGGGCAATTCCACTAGAGCCATCTCAGCCCCCTCAGAGATCCAACATGTGCTTGGTGAGAAGAGATGTGTAGTTCAGCACACCTTGCTTGCTAATATGGGACTCGCTGGGCTCAGCAGCAAGAGAGGAGTAGAGGTGAAGGAGAGGTAGGGTTCGAGATAGGGGAAATGAGCATCTTCAGAGCTGGAATCCCACCAGAGTCCTCCTCACTCCTGGGACCTAGGAAAGGGCTGTCCTCTGCAAGGAGCTTAAATCCAATGCACATTTGGAGAGACGAGTAGACTCACCAACTCGCCTGTTTGGTAGGGCCAGTTAACGCTAGGGAACTGAGCATCTTCAGAGCTGGAATTCCCTGTTTCTTCCTGGCCTGACTTACTGACTAGTCCTCCTTAGATGGACTGTGGACCTAACTTGCAGGTAGCCTTGTCTTCAGGCTTGTTTCTTACCCTCTTTCTTGGATGGACCTCAGATTGACATCATAGGTAGCCCTGTTCCCGGGATAGACCTTGGACCTGATTGGGATGGGATGGCCCTGTCCCAGCTCCAGATCCATACCATGCTCCTGCCCTGGTTCTGTGACCTTGTCATGGCCCTCTGTCCCTGAACTGGCTTCATGTCCTCATCCCAGCTTGTGACATGTCCCTCCCTGGGTTCTGCCTCACCTTGAAACAGCCCCAAGATGACTCTTGTCTGGCCTGGGCCCATGACAACCAACAGCAAAAAGACCATTTTACAAGAGGGAACCTGAAGCCACATCTTTGCAGGGTGGAAACACGCACCTTTAAGGGAGAAGCAGCTGCTCTCCAGGCCCTGAGTGCACTAATAGGCCCTAGTTACTCTGGCCAGCCTCAGTCAGGGCCCCTGCCCACACACCTTCTGGCCAAGGACCCATGAGCTTAGGCCTGGGCACCCAGACCTAGCATGAGCTATGCTGTGTCCAGTCCTGTCTCCTGCTGTCCTGCCTTACGAGCTGCTCTTCCTGCACGGACCCTGAACCAATGTTGTAAGTAGCCTCATCTCTAGTCCTGTCTCCTGGCTGGACCCTGGACTTGACTTTATCTTGCTCTGTCTTTGACTCTTGCTGGGTCCTGTCACTACCACAAACCTGGCCCTGTTCAGGACTGTGCGACAGTCACTGTGCCTGCCAGCAGTGCGGTCAGCTTGGCTCCTGGCTTACTGTCCCATGTAAAACAGCCCTACCCCCTGCTGCTCTCCAACATCCTCAGAGCTGGTAAAAATGATGAAAGTTGGTATGGGACTTCAAATAAACGTGTGTTTGCAATGTGGAGATGATTCACTGCTCTGCTATGTGGCAGCATCAGAGCTAGGTTCACGGCTAGGGTGCCAGGGCACAGTGCTGCACACCTTCCTTCAGCAAAGTAAAGCATTCAAAAACATGCAAGCTGGCTGCAGCTAGCACTCTTACATTTGCACCCAGCACAAAGTCCAGTTTAGGCAGTGATTCAACATATTTTTTTCCAAAGCACGAGGTGAAAAAAGGCTAAAACTGTGGCCTTCATGCATTTCCTTTCTACACTGTACCTAACGTGATGTTTTCCTCCTTCACGCAAGGCCGCTGCTTTAGCTCCTCATCACCTCCAGCCTCGGCCCTCCAGCAAGCGTCCGCCCCCCCCCCCCCCGCCCCCGTCAGTGTAACCTCGGCGGGGCCGACGAGGCCTCTCCGGCCGCCCCGGGCCCCGTGGGCGTGGGCAGGGCCGGCCGCCTCCCGCCCAGCTGGGGCTCGCTGCGCAGCTTCCCTCAGCCCCGCTCCCGCCTACCCACGGCCGGCGGCAGCACCGGGGCTCGGCACGGCGCCCCGCAGGCCGCGAGCAACGGCCCCGGCGGCAGAGGGGAGCGGGGCCGCGCCGCCATGGGCGCCGCTCGCCTCTGCCAGCGGCTGCTGCTGCTGTTGGCCTGGGCGCCGTGCTTCTCGGCCGGGCTCCGCTCCGCGCAGCGGCGCTGGCCGGTGCCTTACAGGTGAGTGGCTGGCGGAGGGAGGCCGCTGCCGGGGCGGGGGGGGGGGGGGGGAGGGAAAGGCACGTCCCCGCACCTCACTCGCGGCCTCCCTACCCCGTTGCCCACTTCCCCGGTGCGGGCTGTGATGGCGGCGGGAGCGGGGGGAACTGTGGGGGGGGGGAGTGTCCCCTCCCCCCACCGCGAGCGCGCGAGGCGGGGCTGGTCCAACGGCCGCGCGCGAGGCGGGGCGGGGCGGGGCCAACGGCCGCGCGCGAGGCGGGGCGGGGCCAACGGCCGCGCGCGAGGCGGGCGCCGCGGCTTGGCGGCAGCAGGGCGAGGGTCGTCGGCGCAGTAAATGGCGCTGTGAAGCCTGGCGGGCGGAGGTGGGGTGTCCGCCCTGTCTTAATCTCGGGGGCGCAGTTTTTGCCCTCTGTCCTGCCCCGGGCTGCCTTCCAGCCGGCTAGCCAAAACAGGGCCGCCCCCGCAGGGAGCCTGACTGCAGGAAAACTTTGGTTTGCTTAGGGTCATGCTGCAGGAACCTCTCATGAGGGGTCATGCGGTTAAGCTGCTCTTTTCGACTCGGCTCCTTGAAATCCGTCATGAAGGAAGGTGCTATGTGTATGAAGTGCTGGCCTGGAAGTTCGGTTTGGTCCTCCAAGGTCTTAAGGTTAAAATCGCGGCTAAGTGATTGTTGTTGTTTTGTTTTCTCCTGATCCTCTGACAGCGTTATCCAAGTGCTCTGAAGTTAGTGCCACAGTGCCCATCCTCCTTGTACTGTTAGGAGGATTGCCCATACTCCTTGCGCTATTCCCAGAAAGTATTAGTTTTGATGGTTAGTAAAACTAATTTGAGAAATTATTGCAAAAATGCCCGTTCTGGTAGGCACCATTCTCATATTTCTGTTCTGTACAGAATGAAGTGCTGGCAGGAGAGCTGAGAGAGCCATCAGGCTTTCCAGTTTTGGCATTTGTTCTAAAAAGGCTATTAATAGCTTCACTTTTTAATAATAGGAATATGTGGCTTGTTGTTAGTACTATATTTTATATGCTCAGCTCACATGTTAGAGAAGAGGTAGCACGTACTTGACCTGATAGCTGTATTTTTTCTTCCAGCAGATGGGTTGTTGCCCTCAGTGATGAGTGCCCTAGCTTTAAAGGCGCTCATTTAGTTTCTATTTTAGTAAGAAACTGCGATAAGGAAATCAAGTTAAGATTTTTTTTAAATTGAAGTTCTTTTCGTACTGCTATTGATGGTAAATGAAATGGAGAAAAATCCTGCCAGCTGCTCCAGCTCCAGAAGGCGGCAGTGGTACTGTTGGGAAAAGTGGAAGAGTAGGTATTAATTTATTGCATGGCACTGAAGTGAGTAAATAACACTTTGTGTAGGCTAGGGAAACTAGCCTGTGCAGGAGGAACACACTTGTACGTGTGTTCTGTGTGGGTTTGTTATTTGTAAAAGGAAGTGTTATCTAACTTAACTGTTAATCTCATGAATGTCTGAGATCTTGAAAGCTTGTGTAATTGCTAGCCCTGGCAATCAGGTAATGCCTAAGGAACTTGTCTTGCAGTCGTGAATCTTTCAGATTTTCCAGTGAGTTCTGCAATTGTGAGGCCTGGTCTCAGGATGGTCAAAACCAGAATAAAAGCCTGTAGGTCGGTGTGAGCCCAACCCTCAGAAATGGGGAATTTTTATGCTTCCGATTAAGTATTAATGAAGTATTCATTGAAACATACTTGTTTATCTTAGTGTCGTATGTGAGGTACGGTGGGGCGGGGAAAATTGAAAACTTAATTTGGAATAATTTGGTATAATTTGGAAACAGGATGTATGCCAGGTGTAAATCTCTGCTTTTTGGCCATATGCTCTCTTTCTAGCTAGATTTTTTTTTTTTTCAGCCTAGGCAGAATGAAAGTAGACGTTCAGAACTACAGCAGTAAGCTTGGAAAAACCCAGAGGGAGAAACTGCAGTGTATAGGCAGGGTTAGAGGCTTTTTAGTATGGCTCAGGAAGTCCAGTATGCTTGAGTCATCTGAGAGCTAGGGTATTTGTGCCATTCGGTAACTATGGGCAACAGCTTCCTGGTGTGTTAAACTCACAGGGTGTGCTTTGGAGAGCCTGTGTATGCCCGTCTACCTTGGCAACTCCAGGCAGGAATATAGGCATCTTACTGAAGTGAAATATATCTCACACTCTTAGGAGTTAGGGTGGGACTAGAAGGAGATTGGCAAAGGAAGACTTACTGGAAATTTTGGGGTTTTTTTTTGCTGTTTGCATGTATTGTGATTCACTTTCTGTACTCAAGGTTTAATTCGGAATGATGAATAGAAAAAGTGAGTGAATTTAGGTTCTTAGGCCTCTTTATTTAAATTAGGTAGAGGAATAGCATGTTTCCTTCTGATATTCTCAACGTTCTGGTGTAAAAGAGGCTCCACTTAGGGAGCTATTACTTCAGTATAGTTTCCCAAAGCAAACCGATCCATCCCTGTGTAGACAGACTGTGAGGGAAACATGTTCGAGGAAGAGCTCAGCCATCCCTCTAGTCAACATCTATGGGTCTCTGATTTTGTGAATGCAAGTTGCCCTTTGCAATTCACATTGTTTCTACTTCTAAGACATCCGCACCCTGTCCAAGGTGATTTGCATTCTCATTGTGTAGCCTTAAGTCCCAGTTCTGCAAACGTGCACCTCAGCAGTCTTGCAAACTTGTCTATTCCAAGTTTTGCAGAGTCTGGATCACAGAATTTGTCTTTGGAAGATGCTACACAATGGAGCTCTCTGACTCAGGCTCTTAGGAAGTCACAAGACAGTTATTCCAGCCGTGAAGCTATGCTTACCATTCTGCCTGCTTCTCTTTCTCAACACAGGCGCTTTGATTACCGTCCAAAAACTGATCCTTACTGCCAAGCTCGTTATACGTTCTGTCCCACTGGCTCTGCCATTCCACTGATGAAAGAAGAAGATGCCATTGAAGTTTACCGATTACAGGCTCCAGTGTGGGAATTCAAATACGGGGACCTACTTGGACATTTGGTAAGGTGATGTTTTTGTTTAACAAAATTACAGTGGCAATTCAGCTGACATCAACGACGTGTCAAGAATAGGAGCCGTAAGGTTGCAATATGCCTCTATGGAAGAGTATTGGTGCACGCAGCCTTGGCTAACTATAGGAAAGATGCCTGAAAAGCAGTAAGTTCTGTAACTTTTGTCTGAAACTTATCTTAGCCAAAGAAAAGAGCGTGACCAGTACTGTTTGTGGATTTGAATATGTTCCCCTGCAGAGCTGAATATTGGCAGTGTTTTGTATGCACACAACACCATCATATTTTGGGGGTTTTGTTCTGCACTAACAGTGCACCTAGAAGATACATGGGTTTGGCCCCTTACATCTGTTGAAATGTCTGTTTAGCGTGTTAACTTTTTGTTGTTAAAGGCATATTTGCATGCACGTGAATATCTGTCAGCAATGGAAAACTGATCAAAAAGATGGATCGTGCGGACTTGTCTGCCTTTAACCATTCTTTCTTGGGTATTACAATTAGTGTTGAACAAAGTATCTATTTGTGCAGACGTGCGAATGTGAGAGAGTCTCAACTTTAATGGTTGTATAGGTCTAATAGTAGCATAAATAAGCTTTAAAAACCCCAAACACAGAGTCAAAGATGGGATTAACTTTAAATATCATTATCTTGATTGTTAAACTAAGGTTGAATTTATGTATTTGCTGTGCAGCTTAAAAAAAATGTATATCTTACTCCTTTTGTGGCTTCTATTGCTATGGTCTGTTTTTGGTGACTCAGTTCTGTTAATTTCTTTGGGATCCCTATGAGGTGAAGGTTCAAAAGTTTTGAGTTTTGGCAGTGAGCTCCCCCTGAGTATCTGCCCCTGAATAACAGAATATACAAAGGATGGATAGATGAGCACTGAGACATGACTCCATGTGCGTGATACAGTCTAATATGTTGTGCGTCAACGCTACTGAAGATGTTATAGGAACCCCTTTCCCCTTCCCTCCCCCTGTTACACAACAGCTCCCTAGCATCTCATTTTCTGTACGGTTCAAGCTGAAGTCAGTTTTACAGGATTTTCTTTATGTTAAAGCATTTTTTTTCCTTTTCCAGAAAATTATGCATGATGCTGTGGGCTTCAGGAGCTCTCTGACTGGCAAAAACTACACAATGGAGTGGTACGAACTCTTCCAGCTTGGGAACTGCACATTTCCGCACCTCCGGCCTGGCATGGATGCGCCATTCTGGTGCAACCAGGGAGCTGCCTGCTTCTATGAAGGAATAGATGATGCACACTGGAAGGAAAACGGAACTTTGGTTCTCGTGACCACAATATCAGGTAGATTTCAGACAATTCTGGTGGCAGTAGTATCATGAAATACAGAGGCAGCCTTCATGTAAAGCAGTATCTTTTCACTTACTTTCTGTAGGTTGTTTGTAATGTAGTGACTGATGCTGCTAGTTTGAAATGGAAAAATTCTCTCTGCACTCTCCGTAATGTAGAAAGTGGTATCAGGCCACTGCCTTTTGAACAGGCTGCACTGAAGAGATATTGTTAAATGAGTGCCATTTGATGTTGCTATATAAAAATACTTGAGTCTCTTGAGTATAAAAATAGTAAAGCAGCTTATACAGAACAATTATGGACTCTTTTCACATGCTTCACCAAAACAAAGCCTTCTACTGTGAAGCGGCAGATGGCAGCTGAGATAGGAAAAACTGGTAAAAATGTATGCATTACTGAGCAAACAAATAAGGCATATTTATAAATAGTTTCAATACACGTCAAAAATATTTGTCTTCGTTTCCATCTTCCCCACTCTATGTATTACAAAATGTGCAGATGTCTCCAGTAATAGATCTGTCTGTCATATGTCATAGAACAAAACCAGGATTTACAGCTCTAAAGATGTGAATGAACCCCAGAATAGCTTCCTGGAATATACTGAAAATTGATACCCTGAAATAAAAAGCTTTAATAAATCCAATCCATTACTGTAGTAATATAGCGAGTAAGAGCAAAGCTCTTTCAGGACTATTGCATTTTATGTGAGCAAAACCATTTACTCTCTTCAGTTAGCGTGATTAAGTGGTCCACTGCTCAGTGGAGCGTCAGATTACAGCTAGTGTGTTGTGGTGTTTTATGTTAGGCCCCTTTCACTTTTAGTGGCTTGCTGGGAGTGCGTGTCGAGATTATATCTATTTGGTGCAGTTAGAAATCCTAGGTGGTTCTTTAACCAACGGAATAAAGAGAGCTGCTTTCCCCTGGAAAAGGGGTGCGTGGACACAAGCACATATGGACAGCATCATCAGCTGGACTCGCTTCCTTCAGAAAGCAGACAAAAAACAGGCTGTCTAGTATGAGGGAGCTTTAAAATATGAAACAGCTGGACCATCTTTGGCCTTGCAAGATCGAATGGAGCTGTTGGCCAAGAGTGTCAGAGACCACACTTGGGGCATTTTCAATTTCTTTAACCCGGCTCATGGATCATAAGTGTTGCTTGTATGGTACGTTCATTTTATGCAGATCAAGCAAGAATATCCCAAGTCTGAGTTTTTGACTGGCTTGACATCTTCTGATAGAGTCATACAGAGTTTGATTTATTTATTTATTTATTTATTTATTTTTCTTCCTAATCTTCCTTACTTCTGGGGTCTGCTTGAGTAGAGGTCGGGAGGTGATCTAGATAGTTAGGAATACATTGATCTGAGTTCTTTTATACCGTATATCGCAGACAAATCTGAAATGGTACTGTAAAGTGTATAAATTCCAAAGCGTGCGTTTGGAATGGCAGGTTTCTGCTCCTTCAATTTAGTACAGGTCCCAGACATCGTCCAATACTGAGTTCTTCAGTGGAACATGCAAAAAGATTATGTAGGAGGAAGCTGTGGCATACTCTTCCACATAAAAAGACAGTAGTAAGAGACTGACTTAAGCCCTGAACAATAAGGTTTAATACAGCTTCCACAGTTTTCTAGAATGACATGTTTATAATGAATACACTGAAAAGTTTTGTTACCCTTACAAATGCCAAATCCCCCCTCCCTTTTCTTTTTGAATATTTCTAGAGCACATGATTACAACGTGTCAGATGAGCTTCACCACCAATAATACCTTGAAAGGATGTACTTTTCAAGGCATTGGTTATGAATTTGCTCTTCTGTTTTCCGCAAGCAGCCTCTTTCACTTGTGTTCTGAAGCCTGGCAAAACAGATTTCACTTCCTGGTATTTGTCATAAGTTTACAAACTTTTATCAGGTGTGCTTCCTTTGCTTTTGTAAGGTGACACGTCACTCCAGGAGACAGTACGTGGTCCTCTAAACTGTTCCTGAATAAAGAAGTGCAGGGTTTGAACAGTCTTCTAGAGGTTTTTTTTTTTTTTTTTGGCTAGTTTTGCAGCTTTCACTTTTGTAGTCCTTAATCACTTGGAAGAATCTTAAGACATTTTCTTTCTGTACACACTGAAAACGTAAATAACAGTATTATCATGAAGATGCAGTGCATTAAACTACAATATTTGTTGTTTAATTTATTGGTTGTTAAGACCAGAGGTTTATATTAAGTCCATCTCGGTCTTGTTAGGAGAGACAAAACCTACAATGGATTGTCACTCCTACAAGGAGTGACAGTACATTGCAGAATACACACCAAGAAGCTAATCTGCTAGGAGTTAGAGAAGATAAGGGGCAGCTGCAAGCCCATCTATAGTGCATGTAAGTACAGGTCTTGATACAGATTTTTATGACCTGCTGTTTTATTAAAACAAGGCATGAACAATTAAAAAAGCAAGTATCCAGCAAGTCTCAATAAACGGAATGATTGTTATGTTTATTGTAAAGCCCAAAAGCTCTTAAGTGAAGAACAAGTTACAGTGGGGTAACCTAGAAGGTGAATGTGTGAGCTTTAGCTGCTCTGAGGTAGTTGCCTACATGCATGCCTTACCTTAGGATAAATATGAGACGCATTATCTGATTGTGTTTTCTAACACATATCACACAAAAAGAATCTACAAAACTTGGCTGTACTGCAGGTGTGAGGTGCTGGACAGGTCTGAGTCATAGCGGCTGTATACTTTAACAGGAACGGAGAAAACAGAAAGGAAAGGCCTAGGCTGGGATGCGTTACTGGGAGTGTGAGGAAAACAGAAGCTAGACTAGTGCTCTGCTTCAGCTCTGACTTTGAGGAGGCAGATGCATCGCCTGTAAAGAGCTACCAGAGAGATGAGCTGAATTAGAGATGTCTTCTTGATTTCAGGTGTGAGTAGCCCATAACCAGAATACTCCGAACATGTATTCTAAATAAAAATAATCCTCCAGGTCTTTAAATGTACTTGCTTTCATGTCCTGCTTGTATCTTTTTGACTTAGCTCAATTTTGCTAGCTGAGGAGCTGCTGAAACAAAAGGGTATCTCATTCTGAGGTTAAGTAGGCTTCTTTTGGGAAGGGGCATGAAAGCTTCTGACCTAAATTGCTGAATAAGGATAAAATGTTAGGAAGTGCTGAAACACCTGCTCCACTGGGGAGGGCTTTGTCAACTTCAGTTGTAGATAGCATAACCTGCTCTATTTTTCTACATGTATAAGACAAAATAACAGGTATTGTGGTACTCTGAAGTTTGGATGTTTTGGAATAGTAGCAGGAAATGGGGCAGAAAAAGCAAATACAATTGAAATAACTTGTATGTAAATACAGTTTATTCAGTGGGGTATCACTACTCCCTCCAACCCAAACCTTGTGTCTTTATATAGCTAGGATGTTATAGATAAACTTTTGCAGGGAAGGGAGGGGAACCTCAAGATGGAAGATATTTCTGTGTATTTCTGTTAACTTGTATCTGTACTGCTTATTTTCATCTCCTACAGGAACCATGTTTAATGAAATGGCAAAATGGGTGAAGTATGACAATGAGACTGGCATTTATTATGAGACCTGGACAGTTCAAGCAAGTCCTGACAAACAATCAGTTGTATGGTTTGACTCTTATGAATGCTCTAAATTTATACTGAGAACATTCCAGAAGCTAGCTGACTTAGGAGCTATATTTAATAAGATACAAACAAACTATACCAGCATAATTTTATTCAGTGGAGAACCCATTTATTTGGGAAATGAAACGTCTATTTTTGGACCTGCAGGAAACAAGACTTTGGCTGCAGCTATAAGAGACTTCTACTATCCGTTCAGACCTCATCGGACAGTTGGAGAGTTCGTCGTGGATCTTTTAAAAATAATTGATCGTGTCATTTTGAATCATCAGTTTTACCTCTTTTACAACTTGGAATACTGGTTTTTACCTATGAAATCTCCTTACCTCAAAATAATTTATGAAGAAATCCCTTTACCTAATGGCAGCAAAACATTCTTTGCTTTATGAGAACCAGAGAACTTGAGAACCAACCTTGCCGTTCACCAGGATATGCTTCAAAAATTTGGAGAGTTACTGGGATGTTATTAAAATGTTGTGTACTTCACTGCTAGCCGTAAAAGTTGCTTTGGGAAGATTTTGCTAGACCAGGTGAAATAATGACTTTTTTCTTGTCAGCTGCCAAAAGTCCCTGAACGCTTGAACAGCTTTGACTTGGCCAGCTTCCATGTAACCACAGTCACTGGACATTGGATGACCCTCCGATGTGGCTACACCTCTGGCTAAACTGCAGCATGCCGGGAGGGTGAAGGAGAGGCAGCCTGCCTGGCCTGCTCTCAGGTTCTCTCCACAGAGATGGCTTTATGGGAACAGATGGCTACTGATAGCAATGGGACACACAGACTCGAAGGCTTTTTTTTTTGGTCTGACTAACTCAGCTGTCCAGGTGTAGGAGCTAACAAACACGAGTGCCTAGATGTACTCAGTTTCCTCAACAGGTGCCTTAGATCTGTATTTCTTTGGTTTCTTTTGTGCACCTAGGATCTATGAACTGTTCTCTGATTCATAACATAGCTGCTTACCAAGGTGGGGAGGGGGCAAGTGAATTTATGAGAAGATGGTATGGATGTTACCTTGTCACTTTCCTCATCTGCATTGTAAACTTAATACAGACAGCTCTTCCTTCAGTTGGTGTAATGGTTTTCTCTCTTGGATGGAAGGCACATAGTCCATTACAGGATCAACTTTGATGTATAACTAACTCCAGTGATCTAGCGGTCTCCCTTCTTAAAAAAAAGGTCTAATTGAGGCGTAAATTAGGTCAGCTTCATAGAAGCCATGTTTATATTCCTTTTCAATTCTTACAGAAGCACGGCATCTTTAATATGAAAGAAATAACTTTTGTGGGCTGTGAAAGTCACAGTTAAGAATTAGTGCTTATCACAGATATGCCTGTAAAAAGCAATTACAAACACTGCTGGTAGTGATAGTGGCAGTGAAGGTGCTGTGCCAGCTGTGGTGTCCTTGAAGTATTGTATTGCTCTTGAGTGTGTCTAGAATAGTTTGGCAATTAGTTGGCTATTAAACCCAACTGCTTTCTAGAAAGTAGCTGTTCACTTTGCCTTGGTAGCTGAAAAGGAACGTACACAACAAACATGGCTGCAGCAGCAGAATCTTTTCCAAATGCACAGCGGTAACTTTTTTTAACCGTTTGCAGAACTAGTAGCACTACTGTAGTGTTTTTTTTTACTGCATAGTAGTTAAGCAGTTAAATGAGCAGGCCACAGAATCACAGAACAGTTGAGGTTGGAAGGGACCGCTGGAGATCATCTAGTCCAACCCCCCCGCTCAAGCAGCGTCAGCTAGAGCACATTGCATAGGATCACATCCAGGCGGGTTTTGACTCTCTCCAGTGAAGGAGACTCCATGACCTCTCTGGGCAACCTGCTCCAGTGCTCTGTCACCCTCTCAGCAAAGAAGTTTTTCCTCATGTTCAGATGGAACTGCCTGTGTTTCAGTTTGTGCCTGTTGCCTCTCGTCCTGTCACTGGGCACCACGGAGAAGAGTCTGACCCCATCCTCTTGACAGCCTCCCTTCAGATACTGTAAAGCTGCAGTTTTGTTTGACGTGAGCTGAATTAACAGCCTGCAGCTACTGTATACATTGCAAGCACACAGTGATCCGATTCAAACCATAAGAATGGCAAAAAATTGACCTTGTATTAAGAGTCACTGAAATTAATTTGTTGGATTACATTATCATGTAATGAGCTGAGTATAAGAGGAGTGGAGTGAGGTGATGAAATTGCCTCTGTTCAGCAGGAGAGAGCTGCTAATTTAGTTCCACTGTTGTATGAAACTCAAAGTTCTTTTTCTACCTCAACATGAGAGGACTCTGGAGGCCCACGTCAGGCTCCCAGACTTACTTAACACTTGGGTTGTTAAGAGTCTGCACAGTACGCACCAAGAAAGCAATCTGGGAGGCATGAGGGAAGATGAAGGGGCACTGCAAGCCTATCTACAGTGGATTAAGTTCTTGTTGATGCAGGTTCTTATGACTTTGAAACCCCTCAGGGTTGCAGGTGCAAGGTTACCCCTGCATCTGCCCAGGTAAGAGCCTCAAAGGACCTGAAAGCCAGAGGTCTAAAGGGAAATAGGCTCATGGAACCAGGCCAGCAGAAGCACCAAAAAAGCTTATTCTCTAGCATATGCTACAAAGCTTATGCTGTTGGAACAGGCTGCACTGACTTTTCGGAGCATGAGGCAGATGCTGTGGTGGGGTGATCCACAGCCTTCCCTACTGAACTGGTAAAAGAGGTTCTCTGCTCAGCCTGGCATCATCATTCTTCCACTTTACATTACTTGGGTTTCTTCATATGGGACCTAGGAAGCCTAGGCACCAAAGTCATTCCCCTCCCCCCCCCAACCCCGGCAACAGCCAGGGCTGCTGCTGTTTGGGCTGCACTGAAAGGCCCTACTGAACTGGAAATACCAAATCCTGAAATACATATGCAGTGGCAGATGGTTTTGAATCCAGCATGTTACAGATGTATTGCTCAGCTCCAAGCCATCAAAGAGATGGGTGTTCATGCACTGGTACTATCTGGAGAGATTATACAATAACTTCAGGCAGCTTTATGATGTACTGTACAGGTGATTACAGAGGCGAGACCTTCATACTGATTAAAGAATTTGATCAAAATAAGGGGTGTCTGTATTAAAGAAACAATCACTTTTCATGGCTATGCCTGAACATACATAACTTCATGGTTCTCTCAGTACATGCTGTCTTGCTGGGTTTTTGTACCTGTATAATGCAACAGAGCTTGTCTCACTTTTCCTACTTAATCTGTACAATTTGCTCAATTTAGCATATTTTGCTTTAATACTCCAGAAGCTATAAGGCGTCACTTTGACGAGAAACTGGTACAGCCTAATATGTTTTCGCCAGAAATTAGAGAACAATAAATGTGTAGCAACAAAAAAGGACAGAGATAACTGAATAGCTACTTGTCAGGGATACTGCATCCCTTCTTCCTGCTTCTGGTAAGAAACAGAAAGAAGGCATCATTTCTAAAATAAGACTAACACAAGATCTGTCAGTATATTCAGCAATATAGTAGTATATAATTTGATTCCTACAGGCAGGCACTTACATATGCCAGCTTGTGTTCTTCACTTCCGCTTTTTGATGCGAGTATGTATGACTTCACAGGTCCATATTCTGGGGAGACAACCCCTCACTTGAATACTTGGCTTGAGAGATTTAAGGTTCTGAACAGAAAGCTCGAAAGAATGCATAACTGGGTGGAATTAAACTCCACCACTGCAAGACACAATTTTGGAAGAGGTGCAGCTGAAAGCTGACTAATCATTGTACTGGAAATAGTTTCACTAACATTTAGACTCAAGGTAGGTAATTAGAATTCAGACTTTCCCAGAAAGTATGTTTTAGAGCTGGATTATTTGAACTGAGAATGCCGCAACTGGTTTGTGTATAAGAACTTCAGACCTTCAGTGGAAGGGAGACAACCACTTTCAAGTGTTTTTTTTTCCCTTAAACAACACTAACTCCACTTTGATAGTGATACAATTCTGTGTGGCATTTACACCAACACAGAAGGACAGGGATAACTCCAGCTTTTAATGGAGCACACAACATAGGAAGCGGGTTTTGTATTTTGCTTTTTTCGAAGTTTCCGCAACAAAGCTGCCAGAGTCCTCCTCGGAAAAAGCCAGCCAGTTACCCTGCTAGGGAAAGCGTTTCAATTACAGTTAAGCACCTCAGCACAACTTCAGCCACTAACATCTTCCCCCACCTCACAATTTAAGGTGAGGTGAGGAAGATGTTAGCTATGAGAAGCAGAAGGCTGAACCTCAGAGATACAAATTCCTAAAGCGATGCATCAATAACTGAGGGAACTCGGAGATTAAAGTTAGCTGCCTTGCCTTTCATTTATTCCCACTAGCGCAGCAGTAGGCGGCAGACCCAAGTATTGCTTCCCTGGCCAACATCATGACACCAGCAATCCAGGCCCAATGAGATTTTAGCAGCATTACTGGATGAAATTACTTCAAACATTAATTCAGTGAAAACATTCCCTCTTCTCCAGATTATTAGTGCTACTCCATTTTTATCACTAAGACACTGGCAATTCCAAGAGTCAGAATACAACAAGGTTTTTTTTTGTTTGTTTGTTTTTTTTACTTTTACAGTCTAAATATATCGACACCTTTTATACAAATAAAAGCAAATTATAGTATTACATTAAATTAACAAAATCTAATACAAAAACACATTTAATAAAATGAAGATTATTAAATCACAAAACTCTACAGAAACATACAACTCCTCTGTAAAGATGTCCAGTCCACTGAGCAATGCTTGCTCAAAACATACTTAGGAACTTAAATATGCTCGTAAGTGTATTACAATTGGCCTATACATTTGGATAAACATCTACTCAAGTCAGAAGTAAAGAAAATCTACTTATTACTAGGACTAGCTGTACAGCTCAAATGAAAGGAAACCACCGGCAAAGTTTAATACAGCCCCAAACTGGGGAGGGCTTTACCTTGCTGATGGCCGATTATACCTTTCAAACACATTCAGCAGCCACGTTAATATTTTAGTGTTACGAATCAATAATGCAAAAGAGAAAATGTAATAACGGTGATAATGTAACTGCTGGCATTAAGAAATGAAGTCACAAGCCACATCCAGATTATGGGTGTTACGCTGCCTATACCAGTTACAGACTAATACTTCCTTTAATAAATGGACTTACCAATATTCAAAAAAATTTTGAGTATTGCTCTTCTTTGTTGATTGCTTAATTCACGCAAGTTGACTGCTTTTAGGTTTTTAAATGTTATGAAGGGATTGAACTAGCTTAATTAAAGGTATACAAAATGATCATCTATCAAACATTCACTTTATACATCAACGTTTCTGAAACAAATTTACAGTATACAGGTAGTTTATACAGCTTAAGCAACTGTTACAAAGCCATTTTCCCCCAGATTTTAAGCAGCGAATAGGTCTAAGATTTTGTTAAAAGGTTCTTGGTCACAACTCAAATGTTAACTTTCTTTTCTTTCACTATGCTCTTCACATCCATGTCATCATGTTTATTTAACATTGCAGTGTTCATCTAATAAAGCTTGCACTTATCTGTCTAACCTTATGCTGCAAAACTGGTTAATGCGCAAGAAGAGCCCATTAACTCCAATATGTTTTTAAATACAATATATCTACATTTTTTCCCCAGAATGCTTCCGCTTCCTGAGCTAAACATAATACCTTAAAACAGGTTTAGGCATGGATCCAAGACCCCATAAGCAAACTACATTAAAATGCATAGAAGAAAAAAAAATCCAAATTTTTGTTAACTCTCATTACTATTTGCTTACACTGTAAATACATTAGCTGGATTTAATAATTTGTTGAATAAAGGTAGCAAATTTAATATTTTAATTATCTAAATTATATTGCTGTGTATTGCTCTTGCCTCTTATGATTTGTATATAAAATAAGGTGCACGTTTCACAGCATACTAAATATTCCGTATAATCTTGTTCCTGTCATCTAGGTGACTGCATTTAGAAATGCTATAGTCTCCAACAGAAGCACGCAATTTAATCTGTTTTTAGGATCAAATCCAATTGTTTTCAGTACTAGCATCTAAATCAAGAAGGACAGCATACGGACACCTGATGTTTCACAGGTACATTTCAATATTGTAATTTTTTTTTTTTTTTATTTCTATAGAAGTTTGTGGTCACTGTCCATGAAAAGAGTAAATCTAAACAGAAAACACTTCCCTTAGATAAAAAAGGGTTTTGGACCTATGTACAATTTCTATCTTTAAATCTGGATTTCAGAAGTAATTTTTAAGTGAGAAATTAATTTTCTATCAAACAATGCAGTGACTTACAATAAAAACTATAGTATTAAGTAAGCTCATATAATAAATTGCAATATGGTAGGCTTGGGTTTAAGGTGCTATTCCATCTGCCCTGAAGTCTTTTAAGAACTTTACCACGTGGGCATCATGTCTGGGAACCAGACTCTACCAAGATGCTTTGAAACTTCCCAATGAATCTGCTCTAAGCTATATTTCTGGTCAGGAATCAAGACTTCCTCCATAATAGAAAGCTGAGAGAGACGACCACCACACATCTTGACAAACTCAACAAAGGCACTGCAAGAGACTTCACACTCGCCTAGGCCAACAGCTGACAGATACTTGCAACGTTCTGCAATACGAATCAGCTCCTCATCCAGTGGCCGTAATCCATTGGCGCATACAACGAGTTCAACTAAACGAGGACACGTCATCCCAACACGGCCAAGTACATCTTTGCTTACCGATCTTCCAAAGTAAAGGTGAGTGACAGGTATTTCATAACGAAAGAATGGGTCAAACTCTTCTTCGTACAAGAAAAAGTACATTACTAAGTTTACTTTAGGAGAATGCTTGATGAAAGCGTCCCAGCTGCTTTTTTGAATTGTGTGGAACTGAGTCTGTCCAGGATTTTCACTGACGACATCAATACGCAAGTGTTCTAGTCTGACATGTTTTTCAGAAGACAACGCAAGCAGAAGCTCATCACTTAGCAGATGGTAGTTTAGCGCCAACTCACGTAAACCGTGACACTGGTCAGCCACACAAAGGATACCTTGTGAGAAGGAACATTTTGAAAGGGGTTACATAAACAGATAAATACACTAATAATTGAACAAGAAAACAGTGTCACATAAGAGTAGGTTTGTTTATGCGTGTCAAGAAGATGCAAAGATATTTGAGCACATGATCAAGACACAACATCAAAACAAAATCAAACTGGACAACACAAATATGAATCTGCCTTATTCACATAAGGATGCTCTTGTATATTCTTTGAATCTATGCAGTAAGATATACACACACTAGGTGACTGTACTGCTATTTTGCTAGAGAAACGTAAAAAAGTTAACACATCACATTGTACACTTTTCCTGTGGGATTTAATTCTAATATGACAAATACACTGACAGCAGACTGACTGCTCTGCCCTGCCCTAAGTCCATGCATACTCAGTCACTGTTGGAAAAGGGGCTTACTCATAATGAAAATATTTCCATAGTCTGCTCTGGAACAACTGCTGACCATGTCAATGGCTGACAAAGCGGCCACGAATGCAATCTGCCACCAGAGGAAAGCATACTTAAAATGAATGCTAGACTATAACATAGATCAGGAGGTGCTGCTCTCCATTCTTTCTAACAAAGTATAAATAATTAGACTTGGAAAACATGGAGCAGAAGAGGGGAAATAGGGAAAAACAATAAAAACTGGGTGCAGTAATTGCTAGAAGAGTGATTTTCAGACTCTCTTTCTCCCTCTAAGCACATCAAAATTACCTGCTGCTTATGGAAGACAAAGACACTAACAAAAAGAACTCAAGATAACAGAATGACTGAAAACTTCACAAACAGACGCAGGCAATATTAATGCACAGGTAACAGTTTTAGAACAGTACTTCCTTTATACAGTCTTCTGCATTTCGTGTGACTCAGACAATCGCATGAAATTAGGTCTTGCCATTAACAGAGGAGATGAGAACATAACATTTAATATGTAACCGCAAAATCTGAGCTCAATACATTACAGCTTTGAAACAATGGGAAGAAATATTAAAAGACAGCAGCTATTTTAAGCTGCAGTTACTAAGCTCAAAAAGAAGCCTATACTGAACCTAAAAATAGGCTGCTTTCTTTCTTTTAAAAGAAAGTTACTGGAAAAAAGGTTGTATGAGTTTTCCACTTCGGGGTCAGGAAAAAAAAACACATCAAATGGAAGCAGTTGTGGCTACATCAAATACTGTAATTTCAAATATAAAACGGTTGTTGGACTGATAGACCTTAACAGGATAGAATTTTAACCAAACTCTTACTGCACCTGGTTCCTGTAAAAACAGTTCAGATGTGGAAACATACTCAATTCATAGAAAAAATTCCAAGATGAAGTGAAAACTTTAAAGATCAGAGTACAAGTGTAAAACAACTAATTACTGAATTCTGTGCCCCATAAACACATGCCAGAGATCTTTTCTTGTCCATAAATCACAAGAGACAAAGTGATTCTTACAGCAATCCTCCTACGAATGGCCACAAACCCTGTCTTATCACTACACAGTTTCAGGAAAAAACTTGCTACACTTTCTGGCATCCAAACTCACTTGTTACTCATCATGCAAATGCAAAGCTGGCATCCTTCAAAAAATAATCTTTATAAAGGGTACATTTACAGTAGTGACTAGTGCAACGCAAAGATGGAAGGACTGGGGTTCAATGTGCTGAGATCCATTATGGTTCTAGGACTGCACATCCACGGAATTTGTTTCTGTCACAGTTCTCTGTGCAGGATGCACGCGTAGACTGCAGGAGAGCCTGGAGTCCATTCTGCGAGTTGTGCACCCTACCAAGCATCCCTGGGCACAGTCTTAACGTTTGTGTCAGTAGAAGTAAATTGCTTTGAGTGCCTACTACAAATTCTGGCAGATTGCCATCAAAAGAACTCTCCTGTGTGCTATACTGCTAATGTGGGCACAGCCTACCCATCCTCTCCCCTACCCCCTTATCCAAAGGGGAGCGACCCTCTCACCCCTAGAGCAGACCTGCAACCTTTACAGAAATACTTTCAGTCCCCTCTATTGCAATAGCTAGTATGTCAGGTAATAAAAGACAGCGCATCAATGTAGATTTAAGAATAACCACTATCTTCTTTTACAAGGTGCTGTTCCAGTTCTAACATGGGTTAAAGTCCAGATGGGAAACAGCAAGCAGCAGAAATTTCAGGTACACTCACACAGATTAGAAATATTTCACTGCCCTTGTATTCTCCAGCCCAAACCCAAACATGCCTTTTATGTTCCACAGTAACTTATGGATTACTCGGAACATCTTTTGGAAGCAATTCACAGTTTGATATCAGTCTTTCCTTTCATCCCTGCAATAGTGGTGTCTCTCTTTGCACTACCTGCATTATTCCTCTCTGCCCTTCACTAATAATTAAAGTCTTAAGTAGTAATCTAGGATGGAACACCTCCCTGGAACTTCAATTTGAAGGCTTGTAATGCCATGTGCAGTGCATCCAAAAGGAGTTAGTTTGGGGTAACTCACGGTCCTTTTGGTTCAATCAAAGTTTTTTCCACAGTTTATAGCAGCCCAATTAGGATACTGCCGGGGTGGGGGTGGGGGAGTAAGTCAGTGCTCAAAGCTTCTCATTTTCCTTGGACAGTCTCACTTTTGCACTCTGCTTGTTCTGAGGCCAACAAGCCTCTTTCTGCTTTGTTCCACTCTTTTCTCCTTCTCAAAGCACATCCAGACCTCCATTAAGTGATCAAATTATTCTGCCATTTATGTAGCACTCCCTCTGGCTTTGTTACTAACGTAGCTGATTTCCTTCTATTAATCTCAATTCTAGGAAGCGCAACAGTAGTCGTGCTCCTTGTTTCTAGGGCTAGGGCTGCTAGGGCTGATGCGACCAGGACGCTCTTGGATCCAAATCCAAGGGACCTACTCCCCTCACCTTGCTACAAACTACTGCTAGAGCCTCCTCCTCTAGACGTACATGTTACAGCTTCTGTACTTCTCAGGCATGCAAGGATTCTCAAATGAAAGTTTAAGTCGAAAAAAATGGTCATCTAATTTAAGTAAAGCTCTATCTATGCTTATCAAGCTTTGAAAGAAACAACATCTCAATTAACATGCTGGTAAACACTCTGCTAGACAGATCTGCTGCAAAACATATCTGCATTCTCAGGATTTATTCATATAAAACCAAACACAAAACCTCGTGTTTGAGAACTTCCCCTGCAAGGGTATCAAGTTTGTGGGTTTTTTTTTATCGTGGCTACAACAAAATGACTTCTGTTACAGTATCATCTTCCCATATTCTTAGGACTCCTGCTGGTGAATTTTACGTGTAATATATTTAATAATTTGGATCACAATATATTAGCATGATAAAAGCTATCTTGTTGTTTCTGCGCAACATACGAAAAGAAATTTAGCAAAGTTACTCGCATCTCACTTATGGCTCTTCTTCCAATCCTTGCTGAAAAACTGTATGTGTTGACAGGCTACATATAATCTGTGAAAACAATCTTAGGAATGCTCTGCATTGTGCAAGTCTTCCACAAGTGAGAGTTCTATGAACTGCAATAAACTGGATAAGGCTGTCATTCTGATATGGGCTAGCTTCATTTTTGCTACAAACACCCTTTTACACTGTTAATGAAGTGTAACTGGTAACGACAGTTCTGCACAGCTCAGGCTCATCTCCCCTTTGAGTGCTGCCTGCACTTGTTCTCCAGCAAAAGATTAAACTTTTCTTTCAAAACAACTAAGCCAACACCTTCATAAGGCGTGACATTCCAAAACCTCAAATCACATATATTAGGAACTGCTGAAAAAGAACTTGCATTCCAAAAATGCTTAATTATACTGAAATGCTTACATTATCATTGCAGAAGTAATGCAACTATCAAGTCAGTACATACTCTCTGAACCTCCACAAGCAGTTACTTATTTGTCCAAAATAGCCATGCACTATTTTATTATTAGCCAAGTACTCATTCTGCAATACTCCTGGGGAGAGAAGCGTGGGATGGACGGACAAGCAGCTGAATAGTATCTTCCTCTGAGACAGCTGCTATATATAGTCGCTACATTCAGCATCGCTCTATTCCCCTCGTTCCCCCTCTCCAAGAGGCTTACTGTTTTTTAGAAAGAGTTTAACAAATACACTTTAAAAACCAGAACAAAGACACAGTAGCTTACCAGCTGGAGAAACATGAGGACAACTGCTCATTTTTAACAGTTTGAGTGTGTCACTGTTGTTAGCCACTAGTACTTTGAGAGACGGATCATCTACTGGTGTATCATCGATCTTCAATGAAGACAGGGATTTGGAGTTTACAAACACCACTGTCAGTGCAGAAATAAAGTGAGACTGTAGAAAAAAGAAGTTTAAATGAAACAGTGGTATTTGAAATAAAAACCTCACTGATCTACACTGTACACAGTAATCCTAGCTTTCCTTTATTTATTCATAGCATTTGATATTTTGATATTGAATACTTATAAATGAAGAATACTGTTAACACATTATTGAATAAAGAGGAAGTTTCATCATTTTTGCTACCAATCTATGTATTTGGCAAATCAGAATGTTCAACGTTGAACATAAACTGAAAGCCTCACCAGAACAATCCACTGCACAAACCTAAACCATGCTACCGGAAGGCCACAACTGAAGAGAAAAAAAACATAGATGCCCTTATTTTAGAGAGAATTTGCAAATCACTCTCTTTAATAAGCACCACGTTCTTTCAGAAGCATCCCCTAGAACAGAAATTCCCATGCAGTGAGTTGTACTGCACTGGTGAGATGCCAAATCAGTAAAGCGCGGCAAGTCAGATACGTGTGATCAAGTATTTTTTCAATGCAGCAGCATAACCAGGATAGGTTCTCGGCTACTCAGGAGCGCAGTTTGTAGCAGAAGGAACAAGGCACATGGTGGTAGCCTCAAGCTCAGGTACGGGGAGAGAAAAAGAAAGGGAATGAATTCAGCGTAACTTTGTATGGAGTTAATAGGAGAAAGACAAGTGGCTGGATCTAGTCAACTGGGAAAGAGGACCAACTAACTCTTAGCCAAACTTTGTTCATGAAGAAGTTTAAGAATCAGCTTTTCTCCGATAAGCTCTGGAACACTATGCTAATCCCTATATACCTCCAAACACAAAGATTATAACTCTAACAGAAAGAAGACTTCTGTAGACAGCTAAGACAAAAAATTCAAGTTATGTTTAAATTAATACCTCAGTTATTTCTCCTCCTATCTCTAAAACCTCAACTTTCTCAACTTAATATGTTTCATGAATTTCAATCGCTTCTCAGCAGCACTAACCCCTGGAGTTCCTTACTAGCCTTTCTAGAAGCATGAAGTAGCAGAATCCAGACTACATATGAACTTGTTTCCTAAATATTCTTTGTATTAAGCATATTTTTGTTTTAGGCAGTTTTAACAAGTGGACCTAAAACTAAGCGATCCTTCAAGTTTTTAGCACACTCAATACAGTAAAAACGAATGAGACCGAAACTACTGAAATCCACAATTAGGCAAAAAACATCTTGTGCACATCTAAAGAATAAAGAAGCATTTATTATAGGAATACTAAACTCATTATAGAACAGAGATATAGTTAAGGACACTCATGTTGAACACAGTCATGGAAAAACACGTGGGAATAAAGGTGAACAGGGAAGTAAGTCTGACCTAAGACTGACTGCAAAGACTTACCAAAAAAAAAAAAAAACCTCAGATTACTGATCAAGTAGGCTATAAAAATGGAAAATGAAATTCAATGTCAATAAACACAAAGTAACGCACATGGGGAAACAATTTTAACTATGCAAAGTGATGTGCGTTAAATCAGCTGTGAGCACTTGGAAAGAATTTGGGGATTGTCAGGATTTCCCAAAGAACGCCAATTCAACCAGCAGCAGCATTCAAACTAGCAAACAAAACGTTAGAAACTCTTGGAAAAGGAACAGAGACTAAAACAAGGCATTCTACTGCTGTATAAACTAGAAAGACTATGAACTTTATGATGGTGAGGTCAACCTCTTCCAAGAGGACGATGGCAAAATGAGAAAAGATATAATAATATGATGATGAGTTGAATGAAGTGGCTTTTGTATAGGTAGGGTATACCTACAGGTTTAAGAAACGCCTGAAGCCAAGCGGTACTGGCCAGCTGCCACCCCCCCACAATACTTAGGGTTGACCCCCTTTGAATGGATTTACCTTGACAACTAACTGGACTGGAAAAGTGAATAGCTCTAAAGCTGCTCTTCAGTGGTAAGTACTACAACAATGGTCTGCTGCCCAATTCATGCTTTTTTTCCCAGAAGTAACTCAACGGTCAACAGTGCACATCCTCCCCCACCTCCCACTTCAATCTACAGAAACACATGACTGAGACTATTGCTTCCATTACCAAAAGTTGAAATATACGATATCAGCATTTAACTAGCAAATGCAAACATACAACACATTTCTGGGGACCTTACGGCTAAAATTCTAGGAACTGACAAAGACGGCATTCAGATAAGGAAACTGATAATTAAATATTTAATGAACGTGACGTGACTGTTCAATGAATAGCCAAATTATAAACAAACAGAACATTTCAATACATACGGAAATAAGAATCAGATAAAGCCTATCTATTTGGAAGACCAACTAAATCCTGGTTATCTGAAGTCAAAATTTGGAATATTATTGTCTTTAATGTATACCATATATATAAAACACACATATAAAATTGATGTATACATATACATATATATGTGTATGTATACAAAATATATATACCCAGCCTCCTAAGTAAGAGTTATCCTCTATCCAAATGAGGTATTAGAACATGAATACACAAGTCTTTTGCATATAATTTTCTGATTAGTTAAGTAATTTGATTTCTGTGTGGTTCCACTCTGAACCACATGCAGTGTAGAATCCCGAATACGGTTATATGAGAGAAGGATCAAAAACATTATTTGCTCATTCATATGTGGCATCTTTGTTTTTTACTAAAACTCACACACAATTAGATTTAGAGCAGGAATTAATATTTTCATGTTTATATAAACTGGCAAAGTCAGTTAATGCAAATGAAAATAGCGTTCAAATAAGGAGCATTAGCACTTTGGCTCTGGGCAGCACTTCCAAGTACACTGGCAGTACTCTAATTATATACATTATCTCCTGAAGAAGAAAAGGTGCTCAAATAACATTTCCACTTTGTAAATTTGTTAATATTGTGTCTTCATTCTCTCCGTAGTTAGAATGTAACTCCCTCTAAGGAGGATGTTAAATAGATAAAGAAAATTAAACATGCTTGTAGAAACAGGTAACTTGAAACCATAGTTTGAAGAGTGAAATGAAGACAGGCAATACTCCAAAAGGTAAAAGCTAGCGATTTAATGTCTTTTCAATATTGACGCACACGTAAGCAACAGTATGATTCTGAGATTTTGATAGCAGACTCTTTAAAGGATTCATGCAGAACGTACTTAGTGAAAAGTTCAGGTAACATAATGCTGGAATGTGATCTACAAATAACGTTTGCCAGATTTCACACTGTTAGAGAGCAGAAGAGTGCTGATAAAAATAACGCCAAATAGTTTAGACTTCCTCTACAATCTGATTTTAAAAATAAAGTTTGATGAATTTTCAGATCCATCTTTACCTGCTTCTCATCCAATGGGGCTGTTACTAACGGCTTCCCACAAGAACTTATTCTTGGTTTAAGTCTATTCTTTAGCTTCACTAGTGGTCTAAGGAAATTTAGAAATCATTCCTGACAATATCTGCAGGTGACAAACTTTACTCAAGTGGTAAACATAGAAATGCCCAATTATGTCCAGAGTTAATTTAGACTCATTTTGAATGAATTTTACAGGGTAAATGTGAATTTACTCTGAACAAAAAAAAAAAAAAAAAGGAAGATTGTATTTCAGAAATGTTGAAACTGAGTAAGACTATAACATGAATGACTACAAATAATTATTCATCAAGCTGAACAACCACAGCATACCCTTTCAGGGAAAAAAAGTAAAAGAGCAAAACAGATTAAGAAATAATAACATATGCAACAGGTAAAAGGACAGATTATTTCTAACATATTAAGATTGTGAACTGTTTTCACTACATTCAGGTATTTGCACATTCACCTCTGAAAGCACGCGAAAAGAGTAAAAAGCCCTACAGAATCGAGTTAAAATGTCTAGAAAGCCTCATTGAAAATTAAGGATTAAAAATACATTCAAGAGAACACCATGACGTGACTGTGATCACTGCCCAGGATAATAATTAATAATCCTTCAGTAGCTAACCCTGCTTAAATCCTGCCTACGCTGGAACCTTCCCTCTCTCCTTCCTCTGCAGCCCTGCTACCCTTGCTGCCTCATCCCCTATTTCCTTCTCTAAGGTTATCCCTACTTTCTTCTTGTCCTGTTGCCATCATCAGCAATGACTTCATTGAGACCAAGCTGATAGTTTAGCTGGATCTGGTGATTCACATACAGCGGGGTTCAGGAATCAAGGCTGAGAAATACTCAAGAGGGTCCTGCACGGAACTAGCAGCCCAGGTTACCACGACCACTCTCCCACTCCTCAGCGATAGCGCATTTCTACCTCACTAGCAGGGACTCTTGTTTAGAAGCACGGAAAAGAGATGCGTTGTCTTCTCAATTAGGGGCCTTTTAACAAAATGTAATGTTTAGTTAAATGCTACCAGGTAAAAATTTGACAGAATTAATTTAAAAATGCAGTGCAGACACTTAAGAATCTGGTACTTGACTATACAATATTAAGTTCTGAAAATCATGATCATACTTCGTTTCAGAAAGAGATCTCAATGACAACATAATCCCTACAGCAAGTCTATATGGATGAAATTTTACCACTTACTAGACCATAAAAGTGCCTCATTTCCTTAGGAACCCTCTCCCAAACACAGTCCCCCCACAATCCCACATTACAATTACATAGACATAAACCTGTAACCTCCTGACTTGCAACATATTCCTCAATATTTCATTAAGAGCAAACAGACAGAAGGAGTACTTTGAAGAATAAGGTCAGGACCAAGTTCTCATATGATAGCTTTAGGTATCCATCTTAGTACAACACCTCAGTTCCTCCCTTTCATAGAGTCCAAGAACAAAGTTTTATTTGCCCAAAATTATAACTCGTACCCTAAAGCTTTTCTTAAAGTATTAATAATATTATACGAACCACTGCAATATTCTTCTGTAAGAAAATATACATATTAAAATACCTTTGGTAAATCCATGAAGCTTGGCCGGGCAGTTGAAATTAGCCCAAGTGTTTTCAGAGAGCAATTCACGAGCTGTGATAAAATATCACAAGCTGCTTCTGCAGATTCCTTGCTGCTGTCCACCTTAAAATAAAATGAATTGTTTCAGAAAATACTATATCAAACACTTCACAAAGAATCCAAGTAGCTACACTTCAACATTTTTATGTTACCTGTTGAAATGTGATTTAAAAAAAAAAAAAAAAAAAAAGAGCAACAAAAAACCTCACTGGAATTCTACTGATGTCCTAAATGTAAATTCAGTAACTTTTTTTCTTTCCAGAAAAAGTATGCATAAAAAAATCTAAGATAATCTACTATCAATTTACAGCACTCCTAAATACTTCTGTAAAATTGAGCAGAGCGAAAGGCCAACTAAGGAGTTTGTTCAAAGATATTTAATCCACATCGAAAAACAAGCAAGCAAATACTCGCTCGGCTCCACAACCTGCCCCATTTTCCTCTATAACTTATCAAAATGTAGGAAATCTATAAACACTTCACTACGTAAAAAGAGCCGATTCCTTTTTCAGCGCTTCAGTTCACAGCATGGAGCTGCTGGAGGGTTAAGTATAATCTCAACCTATCTGACTAGGCCTTTATCATTAATACCATGACAGATACACAGTGGATACCCTGAAAAGTCTTCATTATTAGTCTACTTGTTACACAGCTTAATCAGCTAGTGTGCCTCTAGTGGATGTTCCTCAAAACTCAGATGTGCTTTCTAAATAATCTCTCGTATACAGTAGGCATGACAACTTCGTAAACTTAGGAAATAATAAAAAGCTTGATTGCAAGATCAATTTTAAATGTGCCATAGGCCATGCGACCTTCTCAGCAACCGATCTGAAGTAAGCCTGTAGTCGGATGAATGTTCATTTTCCATTCGAACACAAGCTGAAAAGCCTTTATTTTCAACTATCCACCCTTACTTTGCCTAAATAAAAATTCAAGTTTCCAGCAGTGACAGAATAATAATCAGTGTTATATCTACTTCCTTGTGACTATCCTTGCTCCTTAATTTCTTCCAGATTTAGTCTCTGTTCTGCAACATGGAGGCACAATTTTAGGGACACATTCAAGAAATCACATGGGTATCCCCCTACCGGTAAAAGACGTCCGACATTCTTCAAGAACATCTGGTGCAAAACAATGTCTGGAATTAGACACTGAAGTCTTTCCAATGCAGCTAAAAGTTGTCTTTATTCAGATGCTGAGATACACACATACACCTTGTTATAACCAGTTTACACCTGGCATCAGATCAAGCAGTAGCAATACACATGAACAGGCAGATGTGCCCCAACTACTCACACACCCATGTTTCCTACAACACTGAAACTGCTAGCTTTCAGAAACAAAAGGTATATGATAGATTTACTACAGAAGCAGTTTCCTTTCTAAATTTGTGAACAGCCACGACTGTTTCACAACACCCTTCATAAACAGCGAGAAATGTAGACGTGGCCAACGTTAAAGGTTCTAATTTGTTGAAAGTAAGTAATTCTATGATGTTAACAAAGCCAATTTTGACCAAATGGTATTTCTCAGCCAAGCATCAGCGGTAGGTGTATCATCCTTTGTACAAAGGATGTACAAAGGATGCACAAGCCTGTGCGCTTTTTCCAGTTAACAGAGTCTGTAGTGACTAAATCCCATATGCAGACAATCCCATACCACTTAGGGCTAAAACTACTAGTTGGATACTAGTACGATTACACTTAGAATTTTTGTGCATTAGATGTTTTCTAACCATGAGTATTAGATCCAGCTCCCTAAAGAACATGGAATAGGGAAATGCCTCGTTTATGAATCCTGATTAAACTTAATTCTGAGACAAGTATTCAGATGTATAGTAGTATCAGAACTGAAATATTTCTGATCATTTGTTGAGGTAGAATTCTAAGCAGCTAAGATACTTCAAGGAAAAAAAAAAAACAGATAAGGCAACGAAAAAGTATTTTCAGAACAGTTACTCTAAGTTTGGGTCCTGAAAATATATACAAATAAACAAATGAATCGGAAGATAACTTCCATGTCTATATACCTATTTAAGAGAACTCATTTCTTCAAGATACTGTGCTTGAAAACTAGGCTTACCAGAGAAAGACTTGCTATACTCCTTTTTAAAATAACTGGCAATCCTAATCATGAAGATCGGGTAATAAGCCTCTTGTAACATTTAGTGACACGTTCTCTAGTTTTCCGTAAATTAAAACGTCTTGAGCACAGCTGTCAATCATCACTGACATTTCAATTACTCATTTTAATTATATCATACTTCTCATGCTTCTCATGCTCTCATATTTATGTAGACAAATCATGAAAACTATCTCAAGAGTATCAAAGACA
This sequence comes from Struthio camelus, assembly GCF_040807025.1. Taxonomy (NCBI): domain Eukaryota; kingdom Metazoa; phylum Chordata; class Aves; order Struthioniformes; family Struthionidae; genus Struthio; species Struthio camelus. Next base: position 176,914,411 of record NC_090942.1, on the reverse strand, counting down.
TTTCCTTGAATCTTTCCTAATAAAAGGAAAACAAAAATTAATGCTTTTTAGAAAGTTACTTTAAAAAGGAGCCTATAAAATACACTACCTTGAAGCTTACATACTGCAGATGATTGGAATGCCTCTTAATTATTTGTTTGATTAGTTCAGGATGTGTAGCCCTCAAGTAAGATGTAGCTGGTTGATTCAGTTCAAATTCAAAACACCTCCAGAGATCAGGCATATGAAACACTTGGTTCCAGTTCCGGCAGACCTGTGATGCATGAGCACGATCCAGAAGGGGCAAGTACTGAAATACCTGCAGGATAACATCTTGAAGCAGGTTAGCCCAGTCAGGACTCCGCACAATTACATTTTTCTCATCTGTAATCTTGTGTCTCTTGGACTCTTTCTCAGCTGCCTCTTCAGATGAACTGTTGTTAGTCTCATTAATTTTCCTTCCTCGTTTCATTCTATAAAAATAAAAAATATTCTGTCTTTATTTTGTAAATGTAAGAGTTCAAAAGAATAACAATTTTATTGGATAATTGTTGAGGTAAAGATGCCTGTTTCTGTAACTATATTTTTGCAGGTTTTTTCTACGTAAAGGAACAAAAAGACAAGTTTGAAATAGTATTCTAAAAATTAGATTATTATCTAAACATATACCTTTAATATTACTTCTCTAATCATTAATACTGCACACTTTCGTGTGTTTGAGACTACTTCGCATTTAATCAGTTTTAGTATTTTGTGGATTATTATTTTACCTCCCTGCTGTTGCAAAGACTCTTGTGAACAATTCTGTGTACACAGTACATTGCCAGCTATATTACTCCTTTAGGCATATTTAGCAGGAACAACAAAATTTAAAACTAAGGACGGTAAAAGGCAGGCCAAGACAGCATAAAATGGATATATGCATCTTTGCAAGTGTTGTATCTGCCCAGTTCATTTTTATTCCCAGACACCAAGAACCTTATATTTATCAGCAAAAAATACCTCAATATGCACCTATTTTAAAGCAGTATCCTTTAAAACATATTTCATTAATAACGCTCGCATGCTTTTGATTTTTCAATGAATTAGTTAGGGATTGTGAAAGATTTCTGGTAACAATCTGGAAGGTTCAAGCCCCAAAAGAGGATTACAGAAGAGACAGCAAATTTTCTTCAAAATCGTATCAAATTCAGGAAGTCTGAGGTAAAAGGTATCTCGTTCTCAGTAGCATGTACTTCTTTCACAGGGATCCCATTAATATAGGTTCTACCTTACTGCGCATATTAAAGAGAAAAAACCCCATTGTGTCAATTTAAAAATTTAGCAACAGATTTTGATCATAGTGTGTTCTTATGTAGATGCCAGTTTAAAACTGAACTTCTACCTAGTAATCTGTTCTAAAAAAAACCAAATGTACATTATAAGGGATTGTGAATAAGACCTCAGACTAAACTACAATACACTCAATTCTCGTTTTTTAAAAAGCTAAGAGAATCTTTGGGAGGGGACGCAGAGCGGAGGTACTGACACTTATAAACAAAGCTCAGTGTTTCTAGAAGATAAATATGAACTTCATACACAGTGAAGTCATTCTGGTATATAATGTTCACGCACAACTACATGTACATTACATATCCAGTTCACTTGGAAACTGGCCAATTTTCTTTCCCATGCCATTTACTGCAGCTGAGTAAAAGACTAAAAATCTTTTTAAAATAGCCTAACATTTTAGATATACAAGTGAAAAATTATACTGCTTATCATCCAATGCATCACAGCTTATATTCCCAAAGCCTCGCATCTCCTTACCTATCTTTGAAGCACCTTTCTTCGGTCCCACCTACTACCTTCAATTCATGATAACAGAAATGAAGCTACCAGTCAATGTCTGAATTGATTTATAAAATGATGTAATCAAACCTGAACACACTCTCATGAAAGACTAGTGAATAGAATTAGCCTCTTGATTCTTTCAACTTCACTTTTTAATCCCACTAGCACTAGTGGCAATCATGAGACGAAAACATTACTGCGTAAAAGTGTCTACCTGCTTCCTTAAAACTATTTACTGTGATCAGCAGCTCATGATTATAAGCCTATGCAAAACATTCCTCCTGTGCTATAACAGGCTTTCCACGTGAGAGTTTTGTTGCTGAGCTGCTAATTTCATTCATACAGGAGGGAAGCAAGAAAATATAGTAACTTACATTTATGTGCTACTAAGGAAAACACAAAGCAACTGGATTTTGCAGCTGTGGAGACTGACTAATTAAAATTCATACCAAATCAACAATTAGGTTAGCAAATCTATTGCAGATCTGTCATGCTTGTGTTTAAGATAACTGCTAAGCATAGTCCAAGAATGTCACTTGTAATAATCTAGTTTAAACTGAAATATTCCTTTAAACTTCAGGTTGTTAAACAGATAATCCAAATAACTAGGTTTTAAGGAGTAATAGTGATATGCAAGTTGTCAAATTTGGGACAGCATGTTTTTATGTCTTCCCAAATCCATTTCTCGTTAGTCTGTTAAGAGCAATACAAGGTAAAAGTTAGGCTCAGCTCTTCCAGTCTTCCCTTATAAAGATTCTGCCTCATCTTTTGCTGTTGAGCTAATTCAGTGATGTACACGTTTTCTAGTTAGACAGGCTACTTATATCACAGTATTAGAGGAGAAATTTCAGACCCTGACCCTCTATCTAGGCTACTGTGCACGTTGGGTAGAGTTAATTCACACATACAGCACATTTACTATAACTGATCTGCTCGAAGACACAGGCAGTAGACGTAGCACATTTCCAAAAGACGAACAGGAGCGAGCTGCTGCCGGCAGACTGCGTGAACTTTCCAGCTGGAAAGGCCCTTAGAGACATGACTGGTAGAAGTGCACCAGGTCATTAACGGCCAGCCTACAAGCTGCGCCTCTGAGCTCACTGACTAGCTGCGATGAATTCTAAGAAGTCACATATATTAGTTACAGATCAAACCCCACTGTTGAAGTCATAGGCATTTGAAGTTTTTATAGACAGCCAGTAAAGAAAATAATATGGCCATCACTCGAACTGTACTGATGAACAATTTCAGGTCACAATTTTCCAAGAAAATAACAGACCATGAGTTCTACACGCTACATGATCGAGAAGCAGGAGATATGAAAAGATGAGACACTTCCACATAACATTTTTGTTACCGATCCTCTGGATGTTGATGTAATCATAGATTTTTTTTTTTTAAAAAAAAAAAACCCTTTCCCTGTAGAACTTAAAAAAAAAACAACCTACACCCAAGAGTAAAAATATAACCTGACGTATTAGATGACTGCTTTATCTTCTTCTTCTTCATGCATTTAAAGTATTAGAGTAGCTTTTTAAAGACATAATTGGTTTCAACCTCATTAAAACAACAAAACAAATGTACAATTAGAAGAATGCATATTTGCCTCTGGAACTTTGCAGAGCCATCTACAAGTAGTTTATAGAAAATTAGGGCCATTTAAGAAAGTAAAACTTTCTGCAAATTTAATATAAGAATAGATTAAAAATTTAATATAAGAACAGGCAAATGCAATCAGGCAGTTAAGTTCGCTTTGGTTTATGTATCTGATGGTCCAAAGAGCTCAGCATTTTAAATCCAAGGCCAACACAAATAACTTCTCAGTGAGGAAAACAAAGATAGATGCAAGATTTTGTGCAAGCATATTACTGTATCGGTGCAACCTATCTGTCAGACAATAACAGCTTAACACTTTTTACAGCACCTGAACCATCCATCTTACTTTTAACTCTCTCTGGCATACTCAGGACACACACATCACCGATAAGTTCTTCCAAGTCACTGCTGTAATCAACTTCGCTTTAAAAACTAAGATCTTGACAGAAGGGAAAAAAAAAAAAAACCCACCGGGATAGAAAGGTGTATAATATCAGGATGCCTGACTCGGTAAGCTTTTCCAAGTAAGTTTCTCGACCTATAGTAATAACTTGTCTCTGCACTCAGTTTTCCAAACTCCGCATCTGGGCGCAGCCCACGCTTGCTTGCGGCAGTCACGTGCAAGCGCGATCACATAGTTCAGCCAGTAACTCGGGGGAGGAGCAAAGCGCACGCTTTACATTGCTTTTAATGCCGAGTAAGGCGCAGGCAGAATACAGGCGCAGGCAGTTCAGAAAAAAAAAAAAATAAACAAACAAAAACGTGCACGGCTGTTTAAGCCTGTTCGTAGGAAAGCGGGATCAACACGGTATTACTGAGCTTGTTGCTTTATTCATAGCCGAAGTGGGGCACTTTTTTTTTTTTTTTTATTAAGAAAAGGAAACGAAAGGAAAAGCTTGTGCGCGAATAAGGAGAGCGGACCGACGGAGGGGGCGACCCAGACACAACCCCAGCCCCTAGACCAACGGCTGCCTAACCATTAGCTCCGCTGAAAACCGCCCGGGGTTTTCTGACAGTTTATGGCTGCTGCTAGGGGGGGGAAGGCTGCTCGGCGGTGAAGCAGCGGAGCCCGCCGAGGCGATACCCGGGGCACGCCGCGGGCTCGGCCCTCAGCCCCGCTCTGCCGGGGACGCTTCTCCCCGGCTCGGCCCCCTCCGCCCGGCCACCGGCCCCAGCTCCGAGGCCGCCGCCGCCGCCGCCGCAGCAGGCCGCCGCGACGCGCAGCCCCGCTCCGCGGCCGCTCGGCCCTCCCGCTCCCTCCTCCCTACCCCGGCGCCCCAGCCCGCGCCCCCGGACCCACAGAAAACACCGGCGCGGCCACCGCCCACCCCCCCTCCAGCTCCCTTCACCTGGCGGCTCCCTGCTGCGCTTCGCGTTAACCGGGGCTCGGGCCGCGCTGGCACCTCCGCTCCGGCCACATCAGCACCTCCACCGAAGCCGACGCCACCGCCTCCCTCACCCAGCAGCACCAGCCACCGCCGCCCTCCCCCCTACGCCGCCCTCCCGCTCTGTTTACTCCGCAGCAGCGGAAGCGACGCGCCCCAGCCAAAATGGCGGCGGGCGCGCTGCGGGGCCGTGCGGCCCACGGCGGCAGCGCGCGCGCGCGCGCGCGCCCCCGCCCGCTCTGCAGCCTGCGCGCCGCGCGGGAGGGGGCGCGAGCGGGGCTGCCCGCCGTTAACGGTCGCTCCGGGGCCGTAACGGTCGCTGCGGAGCCACTACGCCGCGGCGCTGCCGTGGCAGAGGTGAGGCGGCAGCCGCGGCTGCCAGGGGGAAGGAGCTGCCGGCTCGTCCTGCTCCCGCCTCCCGGCCTGCGTTGTCCTGGCCGTGACTCAGTGCTGGCTGCCTCTTGCCTCGGCGCGCGCCACCTCAGCCGGCCGCCTTGGCGGGCAGGCCGTTGGCTTCGCTTGGCTGCTGCACTTCAGGGTGGCCAGGCTGGGCCTGCCTGGAGGCTTTCCCGGGCAGGTGCTTGGCGGCTGGTAAAGGGAGGAGTGAAGTCTAGGGAAAAACTAGTAGCGGCAGAGGAGCTGTATCTTCATCGCTAGCAGAGCCAGTTATTTAGGAATAAATGTAGTGGAGAGAGCGAATAATGATTGTCTTGTGGGTCCAGCAGGCACTGGGAATGAAGTTACCATTTACTTAAGCTATTGCTAGGCACAGAAGGTGAAAGAAAGTGATGTGCGACAGCGTCCTTTGGTTGCAAATGTCTTGTGATGGTAGTTTCTCCTGCAAATGCATTGCATCACATACAGCACGTTTTTCAGTCCAGTAGCGTGACTGAAACTTTTACAAGTTGTTAAGATGCCCAAAACTAACAACAATATATTTTGCAAGCAATAACAAGTATATTGCTCCACAGTTTTTTAGACTAGTGAGTTACGATTCTGAATCCCATCATGAAGTTCCTGAAAAGCATGAGCTGTGGTCATATGCTTTCCCAGTCTTGAAAAGGCCTCAAAATAGGGTAACAGTTCTTCTGCGGTCTCCCAAATGTCAGCATTCTTGAGTTCTTCAGCAAATGCTTTATAACAAAAAAATAATTCTTGCATACTTAAAATCTGTTAACAGAAGGAAACTCGTTTCTTTTAGATTTTCGGTTTGAAGTCTAGTTGCTTGAGATGTTTGGTGGGGGGGAAAAACTCACCAGCAAAGAAACAGCAGTATTTTTTAATGAGCAATGTTAATACTGAATTTCTGTGACAATAATCTCTTCTCAAACTCAGAATGTCTTGAGACATTTGCTCAAGCTCAGTGATTGTAATTCTCAGTCTCTGTGTCGACCCTTCAGCTTTTCAGGAAATGCAACCAAAATTTTTGGATAAGGAGGTGGTTATCGCCATGAGCAGATTAATGGGCTTCTCAGTTATACTTGTGATAACATCCAGTTATATAGAACAGCTGCATAAACCTTGAAATGTATATATTGCTGAAGCCAATACTTAGGCAAGTAAACCGAAGTAACAATTTTTCTGTCCTCACCTAGAAATATTAGCTATCTTTCATTCTTGCTATTTAAGAATTCTCCTTTCATCCCCTTATTACTGTTTGTAGTAATAGGTTCTCTAAAGGCGGGATGATAAAAGTCCTCAATTATAGCTGCAAGATGTGTGTAGGGGTCACTCCTGGCAAGTTATAGTTGCAAGTATATAATCTGCAAACTGCTGGAGATGTGGGAGAGCAAGCTAGACTGTGACTACGAGGGGTTGACTGAAAGCTAGGCTCAAAACTGGAGACAGTATCTATTACTTTCAGCGGAGCAAGCAAGAGGTCCTTCTAGTAGCTTCCCTTAGGTTTTCATTATGTTCCCTTATGTATTTCCCTTATGTTTCACTGCATTGTGCAGTGACTGATCCATGTCATGCGAGGTCAGTGTAAACAGCATTTCACCAAGATGAATCAAGTATACTCTGATGAAATTCTGGTATCTGCAGAGAATCGAACACCTTGTGGCAACAGTTTATTCTGGGTCTGTGTAGAAGTCTCAAGAAACATAACAGGGCTGCAATCCCATTATTTTGAGGTAATACTATTTTGCAACCCTCGATGCATGATCTGAGTGTAGATGTGCGCCCAGTGTTAACTTACTGAGGGAGACTTACTACACTCCCTTGTCATTTTGTTGCCTGATATTTCGAACAAAAAAAGTTTCCTTCAATGCCAGTGCTCTGTTTGCTTTGCCATAATTGCTTCTGTATGTTTTGGGCATGCTGAGTGTAGGACGAGGAGAGGACAAGTGCAGAAGGAACTCTGTGCCTCACACAATATATTTGGGGGTGTAGCAAGCAAAATCAGTGAGATGGGCAGCTGCAGCACAGCACATTGAACCAAATCAGATCCAGGACACAGTGCAGAGCACTGCGAACAATTCTCCATTGGCAAAGCATGAGAATTGGTAGAGTGACCAGAAACAAATGAAAGGAAACCTATGAACAGCTGTTGTTTTGTCAACATCACCTGGTGCCTGCTAAGCCTGCACTGTCTGGCTCTGGCTTAGCTGATTGGTAAAGCTATGCTGTTGACTTTAAGCTCTTTAACTCTGAGGTGGCTGGAGCTGAGAGAGTTGGTAGCAGACAAAGAAAGGTCCAAGTGTGGCAAAGGTCCAAAGACACCGTTCACAGCTCTGGGCTGGTCTGTAAAAGAGAGGGAAACGTTCTGGAAACATTCCCAGTGACTGTGGCCATGAAGTGCTGAGAGCAGAAGTGGCCTAAAGAAGGTCTTCTAACAGCATTCATTATGCAATTCCATACACCTATTTTTTTAAGAAATAGCCACAAGTAAAGTGGTCCTTAAAACAGAGCACCTGAACTTACGGCTTGCAGACGGGACCTCCTGATGTTGTTATGGCCACAGAAAAATAAAAAGGTAAACCTAAGCAGAAGAGACAGCAGAGCAGAGTGTTGCCTGCAACAAGTTGATTGCTCAGTATTGGTCCTCGTTGTTCAGCAGAAGCTGGGGATAATTGCTTTAAAAGACTTCTCAAAACTCATTACTATCTAGATATTAATTTTGTCTCTAGAGACTACAGTAATTGTTGCCAGATGAATAGCTCAGATGGTTTCTTCATCTGTAAAAGCTATCATATTATTCTGCTATATTTTGTAAGACTACACAGTAATAAAATTTCCATTTGCTGGAGCGCCTCTGAGATAGGAGTATCATGGCCTTGCTTTGGCCCAGAGCCAAGTTCAATACAAGTGGGCTGAGTATGGTGAGCCATGGCAAACTGGGCAATGCAAACAAGAACTGAGTTTCCATGGCATGGTCTGTGGATCAGCAACTGACAGAAGAAGAATACCCTGAGACTGCTGGAGAGGTATACTGCCATCTCATTGATAGGCTGACCTGGTAGCAGAGCTTTTTATTTTTCAAGAATTTCTCTGTGTTCTGTGGGTCTCTCCGAAAATCTATTCAGCCAGCAGTGGAAAAGTTAAAATCCCAGACGTGCTTATTGTTAAGAGGGGGCTGGTATTTATGTTAGTGCTGGCCTTGGTAACTAGGCATTGGAAGAGGATGCCTTACATAGCCTGTGAAATGGCTCTTCCATGGACACCGTGATTCTGTTTTTTGAGTATGCGTCCTGGACCCTGTTTCTAACTGCCGTATATCAGCCAGCGGGTGGCAAACCTAGCTGTTACCAAGCTTTTGAAAGTACAAATGTGCAGGAAGAATAGATGCAGCATCCTGCCAGTAGGCACCAGTTTGTGGGAAATGTTGAATTCAGTCAGTGTCACGGCACTTATGGCTTGCCAGAATATGACAATGCTATCCAAACATTTTGGCTAGTGAGAGTTACATAGTTGTACCCAGAGTCCTGATCATGGGGGAGTAAAGTCCTATGGACCCAGGCCATGAGACACCGCACAGTGAGCAGGGGAAGACCTAACGGCCTAGAGGTAGAGACAGTAGTCTTAAATGTCGTCTTAAAGGCTTGAACTAGGATGTTGCTTAAACCCTGTTTGTATTGGGGAAAATGGGGAGAGAGGTACAAGTAGGATGCAGATGTAATGTTATCGTCTTATGTTATGTGTATTACAGCAATACCTCAAATTCGTTTCACACTTTCACTGGCCGAACCCCATATTAGGTACAACATGGAAAACAGTCGTATCCAAAGTGACTGAAGTTCCAAGTAGCAGAAGACAACCTGCATGAAACCTTAGGACCACAGCACAGAGAGCTAGTTCAGGTGTCTCATCAATCCCGATGGACTGTGAAAGTGGCTGTTACCCTAGGAAACTCATTAGCTGACTGGCGGGGGGACATCTTTGGTGGGTGGTCAATGATTGGCAATGCCCTATTACAGCTGCTGTTATGCCCTATCGTTGTGCTGTTGATTACAGTTGGTTTGTTGCTTCATATTTGGTTGTCTATTTCATTATACCTGGTGAAGAGCCCTACACCTTGGCAAGACAGCTTCATCACTACTAGACCCCAACCGCGAGAGCAGGCTGTGTAACAGCCCTGTGTCCGTAGATCCATTATGCCTTGGGCTGGTGGACAGGGCATCTGCAGTACAACTACCGCACTCTGAGCCATCTGCAACATCTCTAATGGATCAAGTAGTAGAACGTGAGAAAAAACTACAAAGTTTCCTGAATGACTGTGGCCCTGAAGCTCCCTATCTAGTCCCTGCATGGATGAAACAATGAACTCATGAAGTGGGATTAATGAGAATCTTTTCGTAAGGACTGAGATTATCCAGCCCTCGTGGTGACTGATTAATTTGTCTGTGCCACATTAACTTTTACTGTAATTGTTTTGTGCTCACTGGGTGGATACACCTGTGAAAGTTCAAGCTATTTGTAAACTAATGACATATAATGCAAGTGAATACATGAGTGTGTATGTATGAAACCTGGTATTTGCCAGATGTTGGCAAGGCCAATGGATGGAATGACGTGGGAGTGCCACGACCTCACCTTGGCCAAGAGCTGAGCTCAGTACAAACAGGCTGCATGTCGTGAGCTGTGGTAAACAGGGTGGTGCAAACAAGAACAGAGTGTTTCCATTTCATGGGCCATGGATCAGCAACTGACATTAAAAATATGTCAATCTGCTGGAAAGGTGTACCGCAACCTCAGAACGTGGCCGATATACACTACAAACATCTGGCTGTAATCAGTGGTAGAGAGCAGTAGTGGTGGTGGGGGGGAACGTCGTTATGTGGATGTCCGACACCGTGTAGAAGGAGAACGCCCAAGGTGGAACTGTTAAGCATGGGAGCTGAGCTGCTACACAAGAGCCCAACACTGAGACTGGTCGGAGGCAGTGTTGTGTTTCCTGCGCTCCACTGCACCACACCTCTGGTGTAGTAATCAAGGAGGGTATCAGTTGATGGATGGGGTGTGTGTGAGCAGCTTTTCTCTGACACAGCCTATCCCTCACTCTGTCCACCTAATAAACTGAATTTAGTAGTGTCATGTTCTTTGGTGTTTCTTTCCCCACCATGATCATCTCAATTTCTAAAATAAATTTAAAATGAGAAGGCTGAAATATGCAAAAATAGTTTTCAAACTAATCTGTAAGTATAGTGCTACGCTCAGAAATTTTCTAAAAATGGTGGTGGACATGGTGGTGTCTAGACACCTTAGCTTAGACAGCTAAGATTTGGCTACTCTCCGTAACTCATTCCTCTATAATTTAACACCTGTATTATAAGACCTTATGCCCGAAGATGTAAAATACTTTAAATTATGTGCATTAATCTTCCACTGTATTAGTCTTTCCTTAATATGCTTTTGTAGGGAGAAGTTTTCTTCATGCAGTTATGTCTGTGTTACAGCCATCTAAGCCATGGCATGTCAACATGAAAATGCTGAAATCTCTAGTTTAAATGAAGCCATACCTGTTATGTACTAGGTGCTGTTGAAGCTGTGTAAGCAAAGCTGTGCTTCTGCCTACACAGCTTTTTTGTGTGTGTGGGTGGGGAGTTATAAAGCCAATTTTTGCTGGGATAGCTGTATCCAAACTAGGGCTGGGTCTAGTTTACAAAGATTTGATGATGTATCTATTAATGAGCTGGACTGAAGTCTGGAATCTCCTGCACATTTGGGTCATTTTCATACTGGTAGATTCTCATATTAATGCCTGTTTTTTTTAGGTAAAGAATAGTTCTTCAACTAAGGCTTAAATCCAGCTGCAACTGGAGCTGACTGTGGCCAGCCCGATTCTTCCATGCTGTAGGTAGGTGCAATGTCCAGTTAATACAATGAATTAGTGTGCACTGGGAGGGACCAGTGGCTTTTTAAATCCCTAATAGTTTTAAAAAAGGTTGGATTTTAGCAGATTGTGCCAAATTTCACCTTGATTGTACTTTTCTTTAGCTCTTAACAGTCTCTTCAGAGCCCCGGGAGCCAAGGAAGGTGAGGAACTGCTGGCAATCCCTTGTGCCCATTTCTACTTCAGTTGTACTTTTGCCAGCTGCCTCAGACCCGGCAAAGAAAGTCAGCTGGGGGGAAGGAGAAAAACCTCTCCCTCGTCCCCCATCTCTTGCTTTCTCTGAACAGGATCTCCTCTTTCAGTTGTGTTGCATGTAAGACGGCCAGAGTGAAACCTACCAATTTCTTCAGTGGGAGCAAAGAAGAGGGAAAGTAAGGGAAAATGAGCTCTGTACTGTCCTTCCATCTCCCTTCCTTTTTACAGATAAGGGCTGAAGTGCTCCAAATTTCCCTGCTCTACTGCTGCTTTTTTGTGTATGAGGAGCCAGCTGTGACAGATGAAAGTATGCAGCGCAGAACTGAAGTGCGAGAATCAGAAACACTCTTATTCAAATACACATAGAAGGAGCCAACAAACGTGCGTGCTGGAAATTGGGGGAAATGGGCACCCCCCCCTCCCCACAGCTCTTTTAGTGGGCTTTCTGTTCTTTATTTATTACGAATCTCATGTCTTTAAAACACAGATGAAGAGCCTTGCAAGGTGATGTTGAACACAGAGGGAATGAAGAGATGTATGACTTAGAAACTTTTCCTCAGGAGACACAGTAACTATAATTTTTCTAATGATCTATTTCCTAATTATAAAACATATCATTGTGGAGAAAGGGTCCAAAAACTCTCAGGCTTCATCATATTACTCCAACAGTATTGCAGCACCTTAGCATTATTTGCTGTGCACTGCTAATCTCAGTGAGTGATGGAACAAATGGACTTAGACACATTTATTTCCTATTTTGTAAAGTGCCTGTTTGGAAAATGACAGACTAAGAAGGTGAGAATGGGTGAGAGAGCGAGCAACAATGAAGCCATGAATAAACCGCCATGAATAAACCGTAAGAAATGAATGTAGTAAGAGAGAAGTAGCAGGAAAAAGGGGCAGAAAGACATAGGAAGAAAAAGTAGCCATGTTTTTTTTGGGATGGGGGGGATGTTTTGGATTGTGAGTGAAGTAAGAGGTTTTTGATGCTGGTAGATAGATAATTTCCTGTAGTTATAGAGGACATACCAGACAAAAGGCCATCTAAGGGACATAATACAGCTCTAGCTACCAAGGGCTATTCTGCTGCTGCTCTTAGCCAGTGGGGTTTTTAACATTCAAGTGAGGTACTGAAGGTTGTTTGAAAAAACAATTTTAGTTTTCCTACTTTCCTAATTTTCCTAATTCCTTTTCCTCTGCAGAACAGAGAAAGCTCAAGATGTAGAAAACATTTCTAAAAGCCTTCCAAAATAGATTATGGATGTTTGATCCCGTACTCTCTATGCAAGTAATAGAGACATAGTTAATATGGTCAGTATAACATGGTCAGTGTAACACAGTGTGTCTTCTTTAATAGTTATCTAAAATAGATCTGATTGTTTGTACCGCAAAAGTGTCAATTTCTCTCTCCTGATAATAAAAAGAACCAAGAATGATTCACTCAGGTGTCAATACCTGCATTATGAACACGTAAGATTAATTCTATCCTTTGTACCTACACATAGAGAAAAAAATCAGTTTCTCCCCTTTTTTAACATCTTACATTGCATTTAAAATGGTAGAGAATACATTTTATGGACTGCAGTAAAAACCCTGGTTGAAGTTCTTCCTAGAATCTGGGAAGACAGAGAGAGTAGTCGTGAACAACTTGCATCACCTTCTTCTCAGTTCCTCCTTTATGAAAGGGGGATGATAATGCTTACAAGGGTAACTAAGTCTGAACAGCACTCTGAACAGAGGAGGATAAATTATCCCTTTGTTTCTTTGCCTGGGCACATGGTAAGGTACTGTAGAAGCTGCTCTGCTTTCACGGCTAAAAAGTGTCCTCTGGAGTCTAGGAGGCGTGAACACATCAGGGCAGAGAATCTGACCTGAGGAGCTGCATACACTTCATTGCTATTAAAAGTGTACCAGTGTCTGTCTGGGACTGAAATGCATTAACTTATATTGCTAAAAAGCTTTGTTCCTTTGACTGTACTAAATTTTGCATCAAAAAGCCCTGATAAATATTGCAATCTAGATGTAAAGAATACATAGTCACACCAACTTGGAGTTCAAATTTGATCATCTAAAAAAAGAAGATTCCTGACTTAGTTTATATAATGCAAAGTGAGGAACTGGGAAAACAGGGTACACTGCTATTACCATGTAATCTTCTTTGGGGCTTCATAAACTCTCTTTCCCCTTTCTACAGGCATTTCTGACACACAAAAATTTTTGTCAAACTTTTTAATAACTGATGCTGCTCTGGATTCTATTCCAAGTCAGAATAGCTAAAAATAAATGAATAATAAAAGGTATTTCAGGTAAAATAACATTTAAATTAATACAAATGATCTTTGGCCTCAGCCTCTACTCTGATGGAAGTTGTGGTTCAATGAAAAATGACAAACAGCACACAGATGAACCATTCATCTTATTTTATAAGGCTGAGAGCAGCAGATACTATGTTAAAAACTTAAATTATCAGGATCAAAAATAGCTAAACGGTGCTGAGGGTGTACCTAACTGTATCTTTGTGCTCCTACCTCCCGTAGTACAATTTATGAATTTAATATTGCTGTTGTTTATTCCATCACTCAGGTGACGAATGACAGCACTTAATAGAGCCAGAAGTAGGGCAGAACTCCAGGGAGTATCATTCAATATTACTCTGATTTGATTGTAAACTTTTAGTCATTTCTCTGAATATCGTTTCCAAGCAGTTGGGTACCCATGGAATAGTGTACTCTTGGTGGCATTGACTGGTGAGACACAGGTCATAGAAGCAGCAGAGCATGGGGCAGCGAGCATGGCATGAGGCAGGCTGGAGGTCATGCCCTGTCTCTCTCTCTGCCTGTGTGGGGAGCCAAGGAAGAGCAGGGACGCCTGGCCTGGCTCAGGCATTGCTCCTCCTGCTGCCCCGTTGCGTGGCAGCTCCAAAGGGGTCAGCCCAAGACCCTGCTCCCTTCCCTCTGTGCAGTTATGCTAAGCCTTATCCCTCTGTCTAACTCAGCTCCTGTTCTTTAGTGGGGAAAGGAAAAGCAGCAAAGTCAAAGTGCTACACATCACAGGAATACATAATACTTCTCTTGCCCTAACTAGTGATCAATGTCGTCCCTGGGACCTCTTACTGTGTGGCATCAGCACAGTCCTCAGGTGCCCGATTGATCCTAATGGTCTCCAACTGCTTGTTCAAGTACCTCAGTGATGCACATCTCAGCGCCTTCATTTTCAAAACCATTCCTGTATCCTCTGTTCCTCACAGCTCCTCCAACAGCCTTCTGCAACCTGCAGTCTCTTTCCCAGAACAGTGACATTTCAGACGCTGTGCCATGCTCTTTCTGCTTCCCCTTCCTTCCAAGACTATGTCCATAGAGTTTCCCTTTAACCCTAGAATCTCTCTGTCATCACCTCAAAGAACAGATTAGTCCCTTCAAAATTCATTCCTCATTCTTAAGCTTACCTCATCATCCAGATATTTTTCCTTAGGCACTTTTCTAGTTACCTTCTCCACTTAAAGACTGGGGAGAAAGGCAGCTAGAAACCCTGGAAAGTAAAGGAGATGTGATTCATCTCTGTCTTTAGTATGACTAGTTGATTTACTGCCTAACAATCTGTCAAGTGATTCAGCTATAAGGTGCCCTGTTGACTTTTTGTCTTGAGAAAAAATAATACCAACTTAGCAACGGGGCATGTCTCTTGTCAATTTTCTCAAATATGAGTCACCTGAAAAAAATAAGTTGGGATGCACACATCCAACCAATGTTTTTAAGATGGCGAACATGAGCAGAAAATACCCAGGAGTACTCCTTTTCTGGGCTGAGCTGACAAATGGACTGTGTGTGTGTGTGTGTGCAGAGTGGGCTAATTCACCCTACCATGGGAAGAATTGGCAGTTCTGCAAAGGACAAAGCTATCTTGGCTTTTTCTGTTCTGGGAAGGAGTTAGTTTCGCCCTGAATTTCTGGCTACCTCTTTCGTTCCTTGGAGACACCAGCAGCTTTCCTGGCCAATCTTCTTGTGCAGCTATTTCATGGCAGTGAGAAGAAAATAACAGAGGCATCTTAGGAAGGAGAGGTAACAAGGACAAAAGGTGAGAGATCAACTTATCATCACCTTACTGGGGTGCAGGAAGAGGCTCCTAAAATGGAGAAACAGTAGCCAGCGAATTCTCCAGTCGCTAATTGATGGGCCGTTAAGAAACTGCAGACATAACCAACCTGGACTGTGGCACTGATGAGAAGGGGGAAACAAGACAAATAGGAGGATTTTTAGATAAGAAGGAGGCTTGTGGCACTATGCAAAACTTTCTAAGGAACCCAGAGGGGCATAGAGAAGAGGGTGTATAAAAGGGGCCAACTGTGTGAAGCAGTTGCCAGTCAGTACACTTGTCTGACTGAGTCCTGCGCCTGATCACCACAGTCTGTCCTATTTTCTCATTAAATCCTTTAACTAACTTTCTGTGTAATCTCTATTTATTTATCCCATATCTAAGTGCTGTAAGGTCTAGGCGCCAGCAACAGGAGACTCTGAGTGAGTGGATTCAGACCAGCAACTCAAATCAGACCTCGGGCGACAGCTGCACCCATGTCTGCGGTGCCAGCAACTGGCGGGGGTGAGGGTCCCAGAGACCACTGTGGTTGGTGGGACCACAGGGTTATGGGGCTGCGTGCAAGGACTGCTGGTTACTGAGGGGGGCGGAGGGAGTGAATTTGGGGCCAACTACTGGAGTCAGATCTCGGGCGATGGTGGCAACTGGCACAAGTAGGAGTCCTAGCAACAGCAACAGCAAGTGGAGCAGGTGAGGGCCTTTGCATCAGCCACTGGAACGGGACCACAGGTGGTAGCTCCATGTGCCTGGGCACCAGCTGCTGTGGGGCTGGAGTGTTTGTTACCTGGGGTATGTGTGCATGTGTGTGTGTGTGTGTGTGTGTAATGTGCTAGCTAACTTCAGGCTGGACTAGCCAGCAAGTAGGAGGCGCAGGATGTGGGCAGGGATACCAGACAGACAAAGGGGCCATGCTGGTATTTGAAGGATCTGTGACTGCCGGGGTGCTTGGGAACTAGGGAGTGAGGGGGTGTTATGCTTTCACTGGGTGCACAGGCACACCAGGCTCAGCTCCAGCGGCAGGCAGGAGGGATCTCTGGGTCCCAGAGCCCACTAGAGGCCCATATAACATTCCTTAACTAACCTTAAGATAGAAATACTAGAAAAGGAGTTGAGCATACCTAACACAGAAAGGCTGAAGAGAGAACCTTATAGGAAAAAAGCCTTTACTTAAACTTTATATTTTGCTCTCACTGTTGAGGAGCAGACAACTGATCACAGGCACTCTGCTAAATGAATATTATTGGATTCGTGGCAAAAGGTTATTTGTACCAAAGGTGGGGGTAGTATAGTACTCAAAGAAGATTCTTAACAGCTGATAAAAACACCTGAAATGGAAATATGATATTTTACATGAATTCCAGTACAATTATCCACCTTTTCTTTTGAACAAGATTCGAGCAACGTTTTTCATGTTTTAAGTACTTCTTCCGTAACCATCAGTTTACCCAATAACTTTCCTACTTTTAAAAAAACCTGCAGAAATAAGTATAAGAAATGAACCTTGTTTTACAAAACATTTCTGAAAACTGAGGCTTACACATTCATTAGACTTTCACTGTATAAAAATGTACAGTGGCTTTATTGACATGTACATTCCATTATGTTTACAGCTGCAAGATATGAGGCACACTCAGTATTGCACTTCATTAAAATTTCAGGCTCAAACATAACCCAGAAGTTTAAATGAAACTGCTGTTGTAATTTAATAATTCTTATACAGGACAAACATTGATACCTTTATATACAGCGTGATACTTGTTACATTTATGCCTTCCTAACACAATTTTTTTATAACAGTCTAGGAAATAAACCAGAATATTCCTCTTTCCCATCCCCACTTGTGATGCGTTACAATTGTACAAGATTACAAAAAGTCAGTATACAATAATCAATATTTTTTTTTCTTTCTCCTGAAAGCCAGCATCATTCATAGTCCACAGACACACAGATCCTTTAATAGCAATTAATTATTTGTAAATGTCCAATGTTTCCTAGCCAATGACTGTAATGGCCACATGCAAACACCTCACAAGTTTTGATGTCTTGGTTCAAAAAATGTCAATTTCTCACAGCAAGAATTATGTACATAGTATTTGGCATCCTTCTTGCACTGTAAATTGTTCCTTTTACCTGGGTTATGAAATGGTCCCATCCTCATCCCAAATGGACTTTATTCTCAGGACACTTGAGGGATGAGGGCACCTGCTTTGCTCTGGTAAAAAAAAAAACCTGCTAGTCTAAAAAGTGTGAGCATTTCTGCAAACCCCACAACCCAGAGCAAATTCTTCACCAGTGGGTGGATGGACAACATGAAGTGGACATTCTGTTCCTTCAAGTTGTTTACCTTTGGGACCTATAGTGAATTCAAGGGTGACGGAAAAAAAAAAAGATTAATATTTGCAAACGAGATGTAACTACCTATTACATTTCCTCAAAAACATCTTAAGTAAAGGGTAATATTTCTATAATATGAATTCATAAGGCATCAATAATGAGAACTTAAGAAACAGCAGATAGCAAGGTGCTTTCACATGGTCAGAGTCAAGCAAGAAGTCTGAAGGCTTAATAGACAAAGAGAAAAAAAAGCCATTTGATTAGATATAAATAAACATAAGCGAGAAGTGTTAGCTCCCTAAAACACTTAGTTATCTCAAACATTAAATTCATATTTGAAGAAAAAAACGAATGACCAGACTGCCTATAACTTAAATAAATCAAATTTATCAAAGTAAAAGCGGTGAAAGGCTTACAGGAAGAAAACTAAAATAAATGTCTTCTCATCAATATGGTGGAAAAAATCAGCCCAATGTAAAATCAAAATCTGTAAATATGAACAAGACTTATGCTCTGCAATCAAGAGTAATTTTAAGGTTGCATCAGCAATTCTCATCTTTTTTGTTTACTTTTTCCATGTAAATATCTTAATCAAAATGATCTCATTTGTTTTCCACCAGCAACACATACAACATGGTTTAATGAGATCAGCATCAAATCAACGACACATGAAGTCAGAAACTAAGGTGTTGGCAATAATTTATGGATGAGAGATACCTAAGCTGAGATATATCATTTAATGGTAGTGTGTTAAATTTGCTACTGTAACTGTAATACAGCATGTCATACCTGAAGTCTGGGTTGCTGTAGGTAGATTGAAATGTTTTTCTGTAGCACAGTATCTAATGTTTTACGTTTCAAAGATCAGTCTTATGTGACAACAGCACTGTCTGTATTATTACCAAGAAAACTAACAAGCCAAAAAAAAGAAAAACGCCACATAGAACAAACCCATTCTAGGATTACTTAAGATGCTGAACTTATAAATTTATATGACTGACCCTGTAGAATTCCTAAAAATTATCGGCAAGATAACATACGAATACCAATTAGGAGTAATTACTTATCTGAGAATTTAGTGTGGTAAATTTGTTTTGTAAAAATACTACCTGCAGGACAATGTGGAAGTTCTTCTTTAGGGATGCTTGTCATTCTTTGGAAATCATCATGGCAAGCATTGCAAAAATGTGTTGTCCCAAAACAGAAGAAAACAGCAACTGAACAGCAGTAGCGGCATTTGTACTCTAAGAAATCTGTACCGTGTTTGGGACACATCTGAATAGAAAGAAAACAAACACTGATAAATGAAATACCCATGCTGTAACAATCTGACCAATATATTTTTCTATTCTGAACTACAGATTAAAACCATACAATACATATAATTGTAAATGAACGTGAATTATTGTACAGCTCAGGCACTCATAGGAAAAGCTTCACAATGAAATAAAAACATGAACCTAAGTTCTTTGCTCACCTGAGCCCTTGAAACATCAGAGCACGCACCACAAATAAGCTCTCTTGGATCATAGTCATCTCCTTGCCCAGCCTCAGCATCACAACGAGCTTCACCACCAAAATATGCCTAATAAATTTGATATAGGAATGGTTAGACATTAATCCACAGACAACTGTTATCTTAACACAACAGTGCACCAAGTAAGACTGCCACCTTTGATGGATTTCCTTCTATACTAAAACGTTTCCAAACACAGTAGTAGGTGAGATGAGGCAAGAAGTAACATCCATGCTTCCTCTGTTACCATCGGATTAGCTAATTAGACAATACATAGAACTCTTGCTCTCAACATATAAGGACTCCCTTTTGCAGTGACAATCCAGGTTGTATGTTTGTAAATGGAGAGTGGTCTCAAGGCAACTGTCAGGAAGGAAAAATCTAAGCAGCCCAACTTTCCCCAAACTCTGCAGACTACAAGAAAAGGGAAACTCCTAAGGGATATGTATTAGGGAATTAGTTATTAATTTGGGGTGAACAGCGGCTGGAGGAAGGGAAGGAGTTAAGAAATTAAATAGCTGTTTGTTGCTGTTAAGACATATGGACACGATACAAAAGGGAATAAAGAGATGCAAGGCAAGGAGGAGGGAAACAAGAAAAGCACTTAAATACTGAGTATGAAATACTGGAAAGTATGAGAAACTGGGACAGGAATAAAAATGGGAGAAAAATAAGACTGAAAAACCTAAGTATTTTTGGAAGGGAGCCAAAACATTTTCTTGATAAGTTTCTACAGCACGAGGAGTGCAAATTGATTAACTGTGAGAGGCAGGAACAAAGCGAACTGAGTAACTGTAATAGTGAGCTGGAGGAGCTACTGCTCTTCTCTAGCACATGGAAGAGAAGTCAGTCCTTTCTCCTCTAGCTCTAAATTGTGCACTGCAATTTAAGACAAAAATTATTGATGTTTGCCTTGAAAATGTTATCATGGGATGGTCTCATTCTATTCATCACTAAGGGAAAAGGAAAAAAGATAAGCAAGGAGAAGAGGGACACTAAAACCAGCTTCGGATCAAAGAAGCAATGGGAGGGCATCAATGATTATCCAAAATTTCCCTAACGCTTGTCTTTGTAAAATTAAAGAGCATTTGTCTTCTCTTCTCTGGTGGTGGGGAAACCAGGGAATGTTTCTTTACGACGTTTGTCTTCCTTTTCCATTTTATATCTTCTAGCTGAAGAAAACGGTACATATTTGACCTAGACTCCAGCAGGTTAGATTGCACATTTCCTCTCTTAACTCATTTTTGATTCTTCTAACACATCTGGCTATCAGCTCCATAGTTGCTGCACTTCACTGGAACTCCAGATGCTAAGATCTGAACTTATGCATAATCACTTAAGGGTGGCACAGTTTCATTATCCCCATCCTGAACAACTGCACTATGACTTCTAATATCACAAATCAAAATTACAGAAGCTCTTCTTATCAATTAAGACTATCACTGGGTAAAATCGCATCAACAGGTTTGCAGCAACAGTCATTTTTCTATCCTAAATTCACTGTTTCTTGCAGTTCCAATGAACTCCAACTCAAGTAACAGTAATATTTAGATGAAATCTTAGTGATCAACTCCACGTATCAAAGAGTTGAAATGAAACCTATGCTGTATGCTGTTTTAATGTTCCTGTAAAATGTGAAATGAAAGTAGGACAAAGAGACATTTGATGTCGTAGCACAGTAATATCTGCACATTCTTTTAAGAGGCTATCACCTCAATATTCATTTGGTTTCTGAATTGGTCTGTATACACTTTCAAGTCTTACAAGGACAGAAACTGTGTATGTCTAACTTGCTCAATACTTAAAACGTTTTAAGATTTGACAACGTAATTTTCTTTTCTTGCTTTCCTAATCCATACACGATATATTAAATGTGTTACATTCTTAAAGGAATGCGTTTTGAAACCATCATCTCCATTTAATCTGAGGAAGTACTAATTGTCGTACCTTTTTGCATTTGTAGCAAACGTAATAAGCGTATCTGTTCATGGCATAGCCAGCTGGGTCATTATAAAATCTAACACCTGGTGTTGTGATGGCCTCACTTTTGTGCAACCCTTCATATTCCAACCTCATTAGAGCTTTCCTCCTTACATCTTCATAGAGGTCTTTGATTGGATCAAGCAAATCCTTTAATACTGTATGATTAATTTTGTTCTAAAACAAAGAAAAAACAATTAGAATACCTTATATCCTTATTATAATAGCTGTAGTAATTTGTATTACGGGCAGAATACAGAAAACATTATGGATGCCATAAAAACATAGTGCTCAGGCAATATTAGAATGAATGTTTCAAGAAAAGGCAGATATAGTACACACTTGTTGCAAAAACAGTAAACAGGAATGCTTTTCACAGCGCTTTTTGTAACATAATTTCATCAGCCCTTACAATAGACTGTAACAATCACAAAGGGTATATGAAAGATTCACTACAGTACATGAATATTCTGATCATGTATTTTCTCTAATTTTGTTCCTTTTCCACTTATTGCTCAGCAGGAAGAATGATGCCTGATAATACTCTGTATCACCTCTATGTCTTTTAACAATCAGAAGCTGTTGCCATAAATTACCAAAATACAGCATGAAAAAAAAAAAAACAAAACAAAGGCCGTACAGGAACGGCTGACCGTTCATAAATTTAATATTCCTAGGTTTTAATGTGCTCTTTTTTTCCAGCAGCTATCATATTCTTTTATTTACTTTAATTATGAATTTCTAGATTATAAGAGGAATTTTTGGCAATTTAAACTGAATCAAGTGTAGGTACATATATATTCTTCAACTCAAAGCAGGTTTAAAAGGAAAGAACCCATCTTTCCTGCTTGAGATAATATGAATGAGGATTACTTCTTCCTTCCCTCAGCCCCCCACCCCGCCTATTGCGCCCAAATCTGCAGAAGTTACAAACTGACGGACGGTTCTGAGAATAGAGAAGTATTAAGATAACGTCTGCATTATGGTTACTTTTAAAAGGAACCTTACTTCAGGGAACAGTAAGAAAGGTAGGAAGATACATTAGTGATACTCTTTCTTTAGTGACATGAGAAATTAAGAAAACAGAGTGATGTATTCCTTACTTATTTCATAACAAACAATATGATAGATGGGAAAAAAAGACAATATTGGATAACTCTCTTGACCTAGACAGTAAACATGTACCTTGCAAATAGGACAGGACATGAACCCAAAAGTTATCCTTGGCCCAAGCCATCTGTTTTCTAGTACTCGTTGACAGCATTGCAAATGGAATACATGGCTGCAGTCCAGCTTTAGAAAAAGAACGCATATAAGTGAACAATGAAGTTACATTAACCACTGTAATGTATGTAGTTATTTGCTTTTAAGTGGTGACATGTACCAAATCCAAAATTAAACGATTTAAAAACCTGTGGGACCTCGATTTTCTTCTTAACAAAGAGAAAGAATATTAAATAGTCTTTAAAATCATAAGCACTCCACTCCAAAACAGCCAGTAGATATACAAAATAGACATGAAATATATCCACTAATCACTTCAGTTGGTTTTCCCATTTATAACATATAATACATTTTAAATAAAGTAAGCATAAAAAATTAAATTGATGCAATTTTCTTTCTGGAAATAGTGGTAATGACAGACAAAAAGAAAGCATTTCAAGCAACTTTCATACTGTTACTTTCATATTGTCTGTTTTGAAACTTTTAAGAGTATAGCTTCAGGGACTTTATATTTTATTTTTTTCCACGTTTAACATTACTACCGTAGTATTTATCTCTTAAAAGGGGAACAAAAAAGTTCTACCTGAATAGCTGGTGCTGCTGAAAGTGCTTCAGTAAAACAGATCATGCACATGTCATCAGCATCTTGTTTAAGAGTTGTAGCACTCTTATCACAACCATGCAAGCATGGCAAACAGTGCTCTTCATTCTTAACGCCTCCACACGGATGACCACATGGGTGTGTCTTGCTACAGGCAATTTTAGCATACTCCTGTTAAAAGTAAATTGAATTAATCTCCTCTCCCTCCCCGAAGAAAAGGTTTGTTATAGTGTTACTTTCTGAAGTATTGCCATTTCGTGCAATGAAACGTAGATGAAAGAATCACGATAAATGTTGTCTTTGTTACAGCAGATACTTGGGAGAAAACACTGCACATTTTGTCTACTTGAAATAGAACCGATACCTTCACTTATACTGTGTTACTCGTGAATAGCAACGGCCCAACAAAACCAAAATTTATGTAAAGAGAAACTATTTTGGGGAAACACAACACAAACATCATATTTTAATGTAAAATTACTTATAATAATAAGAGTATTCAGCATACTAATATCACCTTTTAAAAACTGTAACACGTAGTTTTAATATGAAGAGAAGTGTTCTTTAATCCTCCGTGTGTATTTTGCGCATTAAATGCCTCCTACATAAACACTGTTTGCCCTGGATAAACAGCCTTTAAGAAATCTGCAAAGAAATCTGCAGATTTTGGTCCTCTGAAAGAGATACACTATCACCCATTCTAAAAAACACCTCATCACATAATGATCACAAGTTGATGGAAAAACTTGGTCAAACAATCCCTGGTCTTAAATGTTCTGTGCTCAGATGACGTATACAAGCTGTTACTTTAACTAGTTTTATCAAACTTTTCAATAAACAAGACTTTATGTTGACAGTGTATATTTTACTTCATAAATGGAACACTATTGTGAAAACTGAGACGCTTTTGAAGATAACAACAAAAAGAAGCTACCCAGTATTTCATTTGAGAACTGGTGTTTGTAGTCTGTAACTAAACTGAACATTTACAATCTTGTAAATATTGTAATTATATTATAATATTCAATATTCAATCCTTTTTCTTCTAAGAAGTGTGATTTGAAACGGACTACTAATGCAAACAAGGTTTTCTCAAAATAAGAAATTAATCAGATCCTACAGCCTCTTCTATCTTACATAACTCATGATGATTGATACTTATTAATACACACCTGGCAATCTGTATCAGAACAAACACTTCCCACTGCTGATAATTCTGTTCCACTCCTACAACCGCAGAAACGACATGCTTCAGAACTGCTAGTGGTCGGTTTGCCTATGTCCCCCCCAAAACAAACAAAATTAAAATTGTCACAATGAAATATAAGTCATTAATATTCTAACAACAGATATAAACACAAACCACATAAACACACAAAAAGTAACTGTTAAATAAATTAAGCACATGTAATTTAAAAGTCTAAAGTTTTCTAAAACAATAACCCTCTGCCTACTTTGAAATTACTCGCCATTATCATGTACCTTATCAACTTTTTATAATTTAAAATATTGCTTAATTTGGTTTGGCAAATTAGCTACAAACACTTACTAAAACACTCTACAGCTTAGAATTTGTTTCTTCAAATATACCATCAATACAATAGTACAAAAACGAAGAAAAAATTGAGCTTGCGAACATTAAAAACATGTCACAGAACGCACTGTCGTTCAGGGAAGACATTTAGCATTTACTTGGGGATGATGAAAACTACTATTAACTCCTGAGAGAAAAAAATTTCAAGAAATATATATATGTTCTTATTGAGAGGAGTAAAAGAATATGAGGCAACTTAGCAGCAGATACAAAAGAGTACTTCACGCTGAGAGCCGCACAATTTAAAATGCAGCTAAAACTGAGATGGAAAGAGGTTGGGCTTTTATAGAACCTTCTCAAACTGAGAATTCAGTTCTTTCGACTGATATTTATCTTTAGATACCAACACATCTACATCAGATGTAAACAACCTGTGATTTTTGTAGTTGATTAAGGGAAATAAGGACTTTAGGGCAATTCATCCACCTTATTTTAGATAACTACCTAGACTGAGGTGACTTGGTGCCCTAAAGGGTCCACTTCTATCAACTACAAAGGCATGTCAGACAACTGTCTTAGATGTGGATGCCCCACACTGTGGATCTACACAACTGGCCAGATGAATTCTACCTTCAATGTCCTACTTTGCTGGCAGCGTTCTGCTTCAAATTTGTTGCATTTGTTCATCTCTCCTGAGGACACCCTCTTTATTTTGTTGATGTTCCAAATACCACGTTCTCACCAATCATCAAAAATAATTTATAATGTTTTATTTTTATTAATAAGCAACTATCAAAAGCATTGCCCTAAAGCAGAAGAAAAACTCCAAATGCTGCTGCTTTTTTTTTTTTTTTGACAAATGCTCAGTAAGGCAAAAATAATCAGGATAAAGGACAAGTAGTAGCACTTCTGTTTTACCTGTCTGTTCTCTAAACTCCACCATAGCCTTCATGGTTTTAGAATCTGCTAATG
The DNA here is from genome assembly GCF_040807025.1 of Struthio camelus. Classification (NCBI taxonomy): domain Eukaryota; kingdom Metazoa; phylum Chordata; class Aves; order Struthioniformes; family Struthionidae; genus Struthio; species Struthio camelus. The sequence goes on along the minus strand of NC_090942.1, from coordinate 176,888,839 downwards.
CCATCAGCCAGAAAAGTTTGGTCCTACCACAACCCTCGTGAAGATCAACTTTGATAGCTTCTTCTTCTTCTTTGAACACCTGTTAGTTTAACCACACAGATAATAAACAGTATCCTTATGTTATTTTTGTCACCCTCTCTTTGGATTTTCATCAAGTATTTATAGATTCCATGGAGTTCGTCTACTGCAATTTTCTGACATATTCCATAATTTGTACAAACTGCGGAATGGATAAAAGCTTTGTAGCTTCGTGTTCTTTAAGATAAAAATATATAAAATTAACTCTTGAACTGACAGGGTGGGGAACAGGACTAGAAAACAATAGTGCAACAATGATAAGAAGAGAGCTGCACAACATTTTTTCTGACTAATTTACTAAATATAGGACGTGGAGTTCATAGCTACCATTCAACTCACTCAGTAGGCCATAGCATATTACAAGCATGAGATAACATTAGAAGTATCCCCACATAACTGTGTTAGTAAGTTTATCAAAGCAAAATTATAAAGAATTTACATCTAAATTAACTTTAATTCTGCTAATATAAAATGAGATGTCCGGGAGGAATCAGAGGTGGTAAGGTTAAGAAATAGCCAAGATACTTCTATGAGCAAAAGTCAGAAAGCCAGGCTGATTACAAATAGTCACCAGATAAATCTGTTCGCATCATGCAGAAGATGATTAATTCCAAGTTAAGCATGTTTGTTATTGTTTACCTTTTGCAAATTAAGACAATATGGTAAGGTCTACTGGCTGAGTCAAATTACTTAGAGTCAATTGCCTAGATTTATGAAAACAGTTCTATACTACTGACACAGTAATAGGTTTTCACTCAGACACTTAGTTCACACTAAAGTCCCATCCAGAGACGCTCTGTAACTTTCTTGGAAGTTTGGCATGACCTTGACAGATTAACTACCTATTAGTGATCTTCAAGACAATATCAAGCTTGAATCTGAATGTTTTTCCTTCTCATTTATTATCCATATAATACATCAAGTCATTTCATGTTACTGTCCTGTGTAAATTTTTCATATTCTCTCTTGTTAGTTAATCACTGTATTGTGTGTTACAAGTTATTTTCTAGTCCATTATGGGGAGCCTAGTTTCTCTGGAACAGGTTACTTACAATTTTAGCATATGCAGTGAATACTTTTAGCTAAAATCAGGAGACTTTAAAAATTTCATAACACCAAAAAACTGCATGAAATCCTTGGTGGATTTTATGCAGTCTTTTCCTCCTTTTCTAGGTTTTGAAGACCGCTCTGCTTTCATTAATTTCACCTGCAACGCAACAGGAGTTAGAATTTTCATTGGTGTGTATGCATAAACTCATTTTAAACTATTTTATTTGCATTAGAACCATGAAAAAAACCCTAATTTCTTCAGGAAGGATTTGTGTAAGCAGGTCACAATAACTTACAGGCTGTCCTTTCTTGCAGGGGAGAAAATATAGTAAACGGTAGGACAGAAGCTGGACATAGAAAAGGAAGCTAACAGAAAATAGGAGACAGTGAACGTGACAGAATCTAAAATTTAAACTGAGAGGCTAGACATGAGAGATGTAAAGGTAAAGGTGGTAAATAAAGATTAAAAGTTTAAACATGCTTTTAGAGGTGAATAGCAAAGTCTGATAAATAGCTCTTTTGGACAGATTAAAGGAGAGATGTGAGAGCTTATGTGAGATAAGAACTTACTTTTATCAACTGTAATCTGAACAGGCTATATAGGAGAAATCAGAAAAATAAATGAGACTAGACTGTGATGTGACATGACAGGGAAGCAGACATTTAAAATACTCTTAAGATGATAAAAATGGAAATTTTCTGAGGAAATTGCAAAGATTTTAGCTAAGAAATAGAAGAGAACAGATCCACATGCAACTTCAAGGCTGAGTCTACATTACAAATACTGAAGCACCAAGGAACAGACCTGTAGAGTGAAATCATTGGTGCCAAGTATCTGATGTTCACCTCATACATGTGCTTTGGACTAGTCTGATCCCTTGGATCGAATGCCTATTAGCAGTTGGAGTGCACCAGGTGTGTGCTTGGATCTATCATTTTCTTTAGTTTCATCTGAAAGGAATTCAGTTCATGCACTCCAAGACTGCTTTGTAACACAAATCAAAGTACAGTGATCAGATCTGCTTCAAAAGCACATTCCTGTTCCAAACTAAAAATCTAATATAGGGGCACTCAAAGACAGGATAATGAGGAATGATTTCTATTGAATTAACTTTATTAATGAGCTCTGTTACCCTAACCTCTGTACAAAGGTAAGCAGTCATAGGGAATCGGGAAAATAAAGGATGACAAAAACACAAAAGAGCAATAAAGGGTCAATAAAGAGGGAATGTTCAATAGTTTCAAAAGTAGCAGCATACTCAAGGTAATTCTTCAATGAGAAAAAGAAATGAGTGGCAATACCACACGGAGAACGTAGTTTCGGGTTCAGAGGTGGAGGGGGCAAAAGGGCAAAATACAATAGAGCATTAATTGGAAAACTACACGGCAAGTTACCAAAACCCATCTGTGTCATTTAGAGATGAAATACATTATGTCCCTAAAAACCAAACTCAAAGAAACTAGGACATTTTCAAGCCTATTGATATGATATTTCACACATTTCCGTGTGAATGGAACCTGAAGATCATATAGGAGAAGACTGACATGAGGGAACGAATAGGAAAATTTGCTGTCAAATATGGATACTAAAAAATAATGACTCCTGGATATTAAGAAAAAAAAAGGAGGAGTTCACAAGCACTGACTCCATATGATAGAAGAAGTAAAGGAGATACAATTTAAAAGGAATAAAGAATCAATATGTCTTTAAGAAAGGCTGTGCTGTTCCTAGATCTTTCCTGAGAAACCTTCCTAAACAATGTTAGAATGAGAAAGGAAAAAGTAATGTAGCATAAAAGTTAAAATTAGAGACTGCTACATGATTTTGCAATCTTCTTCAGAAGACGGGCAAGGAAATTTAACTAAAATGGAACAAAGAATCAAATGGAAACTTATCAATCTCATCTCCAAAATAAAAAAAAGAACACTATTGGCAGATTTGTTTCTTGCTACTGCTGTTTTCTTATCTATTAACTGGGGAAATGCACATAATGTATGACATGTCTACAACGCGATGTCATGTATAGTCTACCTGTCTCTGATGAGTTTTCGTTCGTCGATGGAGATGAAGGAATCGGTCACAATCTGTACACAAATTCCCACAGGCATTACATAAAATAATTGCAGCAGTTTCACCATCATCATGGTTATCACACATTGGCTGGAAAAAATGAAGAAATATAATGAAATAATTCTCTTTTTACTACATCTCTCATTTCCTTTCAATACCTCTGTCTTTATGCTCTCAAAAAATGATGCAAGGAAGTCAATAAGGGGCAATAAAGAGCTTACTTAGGCTATCAATTGTATCTTTAGAATAATCAGTAATTACTCCTGGACACAAAAAGCCCGACAGCACTACATCGCTTCTTCTGACCTCATATTTTGCCTGATGCAACAAAAACTTTTATTCAATAATATATTTGAGAAATCATTTTCAAGTAGCCTGAGTTACTCGGAAACATTTATGAGCTACCATGGGTTACAGGTATCTTAACAGAGAAGCTCAGAGGTATGAACACTGAGATGAATCAACATGCAAGGTATTTACGCTCAACTACTGTGATATGATATTTTTACTCTGTTCAAGCACTTATTCAAAGCTGTAGGTCATCCACAATGCAGAGAGAATACATTCCAGGTAGCAAACTTCAAAATCTACCATAAAATTTACTTACTCTATCGATATATTTTTAATTCAACACAGATCCCTGGGTTTTACCATTAAAAATACCTGTACAATAAGAGTTCAATGACTGACTTTGATTATGCATATTTCTAAGAGTGACCTTCCACTGAGCTCCCAAAACATATTCTAAGAATGACCTTCCACTGAGCTCCCAAAACATACGATTTCCATTATACTGTCATGCAGCTTAGATCAGAATCCTTCCAATAGCATTCCCAGCAAGGAAAACACACAGATCACCTCAAAATTTGAATACCCTGCTATACAATAGGATCGGGGAACTTAAGACTGGGTTCAGCGGCTCATACCCCTGCTTACCTACACCTCGGCCGCTCCTCTGAGGCTTCCACTAGTCCACGTTACAAGCCCAGATTTCTTACTTTTGCCTTCCTGCCTACAAACTAGACTTCACCTATGGCTCTCTAATCCCCTAGTGCTTGGCTCTGTGGAACACTACAGGCAGCCTGAGGCAATGGAGCACTCTTTCTGGGGAAACAAGGACAGATGAAATGGGTTCATTTTGGTTTCATAAAGTCTTTTTTACTATGGAAACCATATTTCTAGTTCAGTTATTGAATGAGTTAACAAAAGTCCTTAGCACAGACCTATCCTGAAATGGTTAATTCCATCTGAATTAAATCAGGGTAAAACCTATAGGGTCCTTATTTAATTTACTGGGGCTGCTGTTTCAAACCCTCCATGGAAGGCCTCACAGGTATTACCCTATCGGGGTTGGGGTTTTGAGTCATTCAGTTTTGATGTGGATCTGTGAGTTTTTAAAAGTGAGCACAGCTGAAAACACCAAGCAGGCTTTCAATTTCTAAAGGTGTTTCATTAAATGATACACTGAAACAAAGCTGACCTTTTAGGTAAAAAATTCAAATCTGCTGGGAAGCCAGAATTTAAAGATTAAAAAATACATCTTCTCCCTGCTCATGATCTGGCAGCTTGTTCCAGGCTTCAGGTTTTCTCTTAGTCAAGCAATTTCCTGTAACTGATTTGCAACAAGCTCTACAGCAGTCCCTTGATTTTCTAGAAAAAGTCTCCTCTTTTTAATAACGTCAGAGACCTTTGTGTCTGCTTCCTTCGCTCAGCCAAGTTTTAGTCCTTGCTCTTGCCGCAGCACTCTCTAGCTGTCTCCTATATTCTCTTTCTGCTTGTATTAAATTGCTTCAGAGGTTTCTCCTCTCTAAGCATACCCAGTTGCTAGCAGGAAGGCACAATCTTCCTTCACCTTCCACAGGGATCTACCTAACCCAAATTACAGAGAGACCAACTTCATTGTTTTGCTCATTTCTGATTCACATTTAAAAAAAAAAATCATAAGTTTCATGATACTGAAAAACATGGACAGCAACTCCATCCATCATATTTCAGATTAAATCATAAATCCTCTAGGTGAATGTTGCGTGTTTACTAAATTCAGCTTGTTTATCCACTTAGAAAGTCTTTCTTTCTCTTCGAGGTAATCACTCTCTCCCCCAGGTCTGGAAGAAGAAGCTAAACCATGGAGAAAGGAAAGTTCTTATGGGCCACAAAAGAACTGAATCTTAAGATTGCAATACAGATGAATTAACATCATTATGTCATAGGGATCCTGATAGAAAGGAAGAAGCTCTGGTAGAGGGTACTGTATCAACCAAGTCAATCTATGCTCAGAATACATCCTAAAGGTCTTTGAAAGGCCATGCTCCATCTTGAATAACAGTGTAATTGCTACCCTATTTCTGACCTGTTTGTGTCTAAAACACAGGTGTTTCAAATATATACGTGCCATTCCCATGGAGGACAAAAGGGAGGAATAAAGTTAGGCCAAATCAACTTTTCTTTAACACTTGTTCTAAATTCTTTGACCACTGAGTAAATTAACATAGACAAAAAGGATATGGATTTCAGTCTCACCATCTGTTTCTGCTGTCCATCTTTTCCCATCCATCTTCCTGAGGACAGTCTATCAACATGATCCTGATCAAGTACACAGAGGGATGCTAGGGCCAACCACAGCTATTGAAAGGGAAGGCAGAATTAAATGTTTTAGATATACTAAATAAAAAAACCCCAAAATACTAAAAATATAAACTTTGGCAGGTAAGAACAGCATCCTGGGGAGTTACCTTGTCTCTTGCAAATATGTCAATTTATGGTCATAAACATGCTAGTTATCACATGCTAGTTATCAGTCATACCATATTATAGAGAAATGTGGCAAATACAGGAAATCATTAACACTCGCATGTCCTTCCCAAACCTTAAAGGCTTTGGGGAAGAAGAAAAGTAATTGAACGAAACAGAACAGTCCCAAAAAGTAGCTTTAGCCCAGTGAGACTGGGTTCCTTCTGTTTCCCTTTGACTGTACAAGGCATACAAGATTGTCTGGAAAAGTGTTTTGAACAAACAACCTTCAGAAGAAGCTTCTCTCTCTTTCTCTCCATTAGTGAAAGCCTAAGGAGATTACCAACATGAGGCTAACTTCATTTTTGTCAGTAGGCCTACAAGCCAGACTGAAATGTACTTGACAACTGCATTTTGCGATGGCAGATCAGAAGCTGAAAAATTCTACTGGATTGCCAAAAAAAAAAGAGCAACTCCATGATAAAACTAACAAAGCTCATTCACCAGGAGAGCTAGCCTGATGTTCAGGGCTACTTTTAAACCCTGATGAAACTAACACAGTGACAGCAGCAGTTGGTATTCTTCTGAGATAGTGTCTTCCAAAGAGCAGAGAATGTATGAGTAAGGAGATGAGAGAGACAATTGGCAGAACCTTTTAAGATGGAAAAAGTCATGATTATCAAATGCTTATAATCATTGCAAACTTCTTTTACACAAAATTATTAAGTGTAATTATATGTTTTAGAAGCCAAAAACTGTACCCCCTAAGGCGGTAGGAACGTCATAATTTAAAAGCAACCTGTTGAGGTTACGTTAGTCCCAGTTTCTAGAAAATGTAACAGAAGAAATAGAGAGAGAAAGAGAAAAACTAGGTAAATAAATAATGGGCTCTTTCTGCATGTTTGCAATTAACTAATGTAAAACTCAGTAAAGTTCTTACTCTGGTTGTTGCAATGCATCTCACTGGTGATCTGTATTCTTCTTCCATTTTGGTCAGAGCTATGATGGTTTCAGCAATAGCATTCTTCGTCACACGGGACCACGCTTCTGACAGGTGACCCTGTTGGAGAGGAAAATATATGTAAATGTCTAAAACTCAATTTATTATAGCTTTCCCTTTAAAATATTAAGAAGAACTCAAATTGTAATTAGCTGCTACAAGCAAAGTTAGGTTAGGATCTCAGGTTAGAAGAGAAAAAGTAAGTCAGGGATGACCTTGGCAAATCAGGTATTTTCAAATCAGACAGACCTGCGGAAACTCACCCTCAAATTTCTTCAGAAGCTGCTACACTTTGTGTAATTACTTCAAAATCTACTGGAAGGGGATTTATATCCACATCTGAGATGACTACATTTTATCTGACTGACTTGATCCTTTTTTCTGTGAGTAATAAATAACTATATATTCATGCCAAGTAGAATGGCTTAAACAAAAGAATTGAAGATGCACATCAAGATCCAACAGCCAGGCACTATAGGAAAACTCTTGGGTATGTGGGAGACACCGGCTACGCTGGCAACAACCCTTAAAAAAACAGTCCTGAGAAATTAACCCCACTCAATTCTTTCCCAATGTATGGTGCTTCCTGTAAACTGAAGGAAGCGGGCAGCCTGAGGAAAACATACAGGCATATATGTACAGCAGTCACCATATTAATCCTGGCATTTACTGTCTTCTGAGCACTTATCTTTGCAGCTGCCATCTTTTTAGTCCTATTTTTTATATGCAATTTCCTAAAATATTGAAAAACCAAAGAGAAAAATAATCTATCATGTGGAATCTCACAGTGGTACCAACAACAGATCTTTCCACTCTAGCCAGTGGAGCAACTGAAGGTAAGAATAATCATCTTACGCATGGATCAGCACTGCTGAGAGACAAGACACACTTTAATAATAACTGTCAATTAAAGATCAATTGTGACATTCTGAAATCTTGTCTTCAAAATCAAGAATAGCAATTGCAGGGAACTCCTACCCTGGCTCAGCAACTTTGCAAGGGATGTCCTTAATTTATATATAGTGAATGCTTTAGAAAATATGGCTTCAAATTTGAACATCTGCTGAACATGCTGAAACCCAGCTCTCCAAGGGTAATCACAGAGGAAAATCCAGGTGAATAGGATCATTTCACTGAAATAGGTATACAATTAAAAAGTACAAAACCCCACCAAACGACTTCCCCCCTCTTCCTAATAAACATACACAAAGCCTACTTCTTCTCTGATATAGTTTCTGGGAAATAGCTGAATCATTTTTCATCAAATTCTTCTGCCAGAAAAACTTGCCTGAAGCAGACACACCCATGGAAAATTTTAGCCCAGACGATGAAACTAATAAATAACTATAAACGTAGATTTCAGTAAGACTGAAAGAAGCTAATCTTAACAAGAAATTCCACATATAAACACTCCATATAATCAAAAAAACACTATTCTCTTACCTCACAGACACTTTTTAATTTTTAATTGGAGTTCTCAATTTTTAATTGGAGCTCAAAACTCCTTAAAATTCAGGCTTCTAAGTTAATAATGTAGAAAACAGTACTGAATTTTTGGTTCAAGTGACTCATCCAAAAACTTATAATACTGGATAAAACATTTAGCAAAGTCAGAAACAGAACTCAGTTACTGCTGCTCCTCGGCCTGGACTCTATCCAAAAGATTATACCTTTTTTCCTCTTCACACTCATTTACCTTTAACAACTCAGCCCAGTACGAACTGTAATGAAGACTAAGGAACAAAGTGTATTCTTTATTACCAGAAATATTTGAATATCCCCCACACATTTAGAGGTCAGAAACTTACTGCTGCCATGTCTTTAATCAGTTTGATAATGATCTCCGAAATCTGTGTAGGTGTTGAACCCTTCATCCACCAGTGGCTTTCACCTCGTCGAATATAGCTACAAAAGGATGTATTACAGTACATGAAATACACGCAAATAATTAGCTACTATGTGTTAAAAACTACCACAAATATAGCACACATTCAGCATACAGCAGTTTGTATCAAACACTGCAATAACTGCTGACTTACTTATACTGTCAAAAGTGTTATAGAAACATTACAGTTTATAAAACAAAGATTACAAAAGACAGAGACAAAGAATATAACTGACATGTTTCTTTTATGCCTTTAGCTCGATAATACACTCTTTTTTAACAAACCTGGAGTTGAAAATCATTGGAAGTGTGACTGTAGTAACTCCTTTGCCTGCGGTAGTGCCAGCTGTCCCAGTTATAGTAGTTCCTTTGGCTTTCAGCTGTACAGTGAGAGCTTTGGCAATGCATCCCAAAAACATGTCCAAGATACCCAGTTTATTCCAATCTCCTTTTTCTGTTGAGTGAATGATATCACTTATATCTGCTGGTGGAAGGGACTTCACGCCTATGATGCTGGCCAGGCGACTTGGCGTTACCTCAGGCAAAACACGTCTTAGTAATGATGTTACCTAGAAAAAGAATCAAAACACCAAAACTCTTAGCAGGACAGCTGGAGTTTTCAAGCAAATTAAATAAAATTCTTTTTCTTTTTCACAGGCTATTTCTGTAAGAAGGGATGAATCTACTTTCTAAATTTAAATCATACCTGTAAGAAGTTTCTATCTTGCTTTTAAGTGCAATATACACTTAGTTCTATTTTATTTGCTATTAATATACTGAGATGAAGCCTAACGTTTCAGGACTGATCTCACTTGAACAACACTTGGCCTTAATACAATCATAAAAATATGCTTGGTAATGACTTTATGATAGCAGTCATAGAGATGTTTGGACAGCTTTGATTTGTTTTCACATTACAGACATATCCACTTTGCATATAATCTTTACATGATGGAAAATCCTTGCTGCAACAGTGAAAGACCACTGTAGGACTTTTTAAAATAGAAAATACCTGCCTTTAAAGAATGAGAAGCATGATACGTTTCTTCTCCTTTAAGTTTTCCTTCTAATCAGTTTTTTGAAAAGGAAATTGGTACCAATAGTTGTAGGACTAAGAGGAGCTGTCTTGAAAGGATAAACTTCAACCTCACCAACTGGTGGAATGGAGATGGAACTGGACATGCCCAGTAAGGTTTGGTCCAAATCAGGATGTATGGAAGTTTAAGGAGTAATATTTTATACCTGTTTTGTCAGGCCTCCAATGTTCTTTTGAAAAAGTGTCTACATTTCAAGAAAACCCCCCCAGCATTTTGCATGTCTGCAATGAATCAGAATTGCCAAAAGGGGCAGACGACTTGAGATGAGACATTCAAACAGTCCAGAAAATTGGAAAAAGAAATGTAGAAAGTATGGATATGAAAACTCTTGAAAAAGTAACCAAAAATCCACACAGAGAAGGCATACCAGCTAGCAACAGCCAGCTACTGCATTAATTGTACTATAGGAAATATTTTAAATATATGTATGTGTGTTATATTATGTGCATATAAACACACACATACACAGACAGAAAACATTCAAGTTCAGAAATGAACATGGACATTAAAGCTCTGCCTGTGGGCACTAACACTGGAAAGGAATGGTCCAGTTCCACGGTACTCATACCCTGAGTGTAAGATATAAAGACGTTTAGGATACATGGCAGATGAAGAATACACATGGCTAATCAAAAGCCTCTGATGTAAACAGTACAGGCTATGTAGACCTTACGTATCTATAAGATGAAATACTCAAACAACTCTGAAAACTCTGCTCTGCTCTCTCAAGGTCTGCTCTAAACCACTTAAGGCTCTGCTGGAAATCACTATTTAAAATCTCCAATTGCTGCATTACAATATATGGTTTAAATAAAAACAAGGAAAACAATAAAAAGGCAATATGGTAATATTCAACTTGCCTGTAACGAACACAACTTAGTTCTAGTTACATGTATGGTGTTTAATATATTTACATATCAAATAAATAGCATTAATTTTATGACCATGCTAATATTCCTTCTTCTTAATTCTCCTGTTTTCTAAACACAAGTTGTGCCATCTTAGTATTGCAATCAATCCAATTTTTTATTTTAAATCTTAATTTAAAAAGAGGAAAAATAAAAAAGTCAATATTAGAAGCTAAATAACTAGTAATTTTGCATCTCAGAATAAAATAACAGTTCTAATTCGGGTGGAATAATTTTTACAACATTGATCTAAAAACAGCACATATTTGTTTACACTGAAAGGGCTAATCCTTAACAGGTTGGTTTTTCTCTTAAACATAAAAAGTTGAAATTTGAGATACGCTGATGAGCAAAAAAAGGCAAAAAATTGCAAAGAAGTCAAGATCTATTTTTCCCCTAGTGTTAACTGCATATTGCTTATAGTTTTAATGGACAGTCATTAATTATCCCATAACTCTAGCTGTCACTGTGCCTTGAGGCCAGACATGAAGAAAGTGCAGAAAAAACATTAAAAGGGTAAGAATAAATGATGGCCTCCTCAAAGCATACAAATATTTACATTTGGAGCACATGGTGCGCTTATCTAAATGGGGTGATGACGGTGCAGCTCTCTTGGATGCCTTCCCCATAGCAAACTGGCACGAGATGGTACTACAAGATGAGCAAACACCTCACTAACTCCTTCCGCACCTGAAAACTGAACTGCTTTTTCTGCAGAATTATTATTTGTAATAAATAAATAAACCAGCTTTTAACCTTAATACATGTGAGAAATGGAGAAGTAACAGCTCTGATATTTGAAGGAGCAAAAGAGAGTCTATAGTAAATAGTGTTTCAGATGCTCATAACTTTCTATTTGGCCTCTACTCATGACTGCAATACCAAAATAAGTTGCTTTATTTACAATTATTTCCAATTGGGAATAGTCTGCAATTGAGAGTGATAACATTTTTAAAGGGAAAATCTGAAACTACATGTCACAAAAGATAATTTCAGGTACATGTTATACTATCAAGAACACGATTACATAATTTTAAAGACATTTTCCAAAGACGGATGAGGTAGCTCTCACCTGTCTCTGTACCCTGGGAGAAGCTGTGTGTAGTAACGAGAAGAGATCCTGGAGCAGGGTCAGCTGCTGAGCCAGGTACTGCCGGCCCACATTGGAACCGCTCAGTGCCAGCACCATTGACAGCAGTTCAAAGCAATAAGCGTCAGAAGACGCATCTTCATCGTTAGGCTGTGAGTTGGCGTTCTCTTTGCTAGAGATGGCGTGCTCCCACTCCTCACGCACACGGGTTGCTTCCATTCGGATGGCCTGGACTATATGAGCACATACCTATCCAAACAGAATCCACGTGCACAGTAACATATTAAAACTTTTGAAAGTGAAAGACTATGAAAATACTTTAAATATTCTCATGTTTGTGACAAAACCAGAAGGCCTACGAAATTTGGCCTGTACTTAAATTACTTTTCTACATAAATTCAAATTTAGAATACTTAGATATAATACTGATTCACTCATCTTCATTCTGAAAATTTTCATTGAATTAAACCTCTCTTAAGTACCTGCCTTTTAATTTGCTTTTTACCTAAGACTCAGATAAAAATAAAAAAGAACAGAAAGAAGTTCAACACAGTCAAAAGAAAAGGACTCATCAGAACTACTTACAGTCTCTTGTATAGTCTACTATTAAGGAAGTTGAAGAGATTTTAGAAAGCCCGTTTTCACATTAAGCACATTAAATAGTCTATTTAGAAGATTTTAACAGAGGTGTGTCAAGAGAAGTTAGAGGAATAAGATACGATGCAGAATCTACTAAAATTTAAAGGGAACCTAATTCCTCTTGTCTTGCCATGAAAATCTTTACTGCAATGTCTGTCTCCTGATAGGTGTTATACAAATAACATTAAAAGGATGCTCTTTTTGGTATATGAAAAAATATGTTAAAAAAAGTACTCCGTAACTATTACTTTTTATTGAGACAGACAAAGGTAAGTAGTTAAAACAACAAATCCAAGCCGTCACTGACCTTGCAGAAAGAAATCATTTAATAATATACTGATTATACGGATTCCCTTTTTAGGGCTATATGGTATCAAACCTAAATTGTTTTAAAGGCTGTTTGAAGAAGGAATCTAAATTCTTTAACTGAATCTCTCCTGGTTCGTTGTCATGGGACTATTCTCAGCAAACAAGAATGAGTACCATTCACAACTCAATTCTATATTATTTGAAATTAAGGCTAACAGAACATTTTTTATCCCATGTTTTTTTCAGTATCACTTCCATTAGATTTTTCATATAAAGCCACCCACATACATAATTTAAAACATACACCAAACTTTGATGATAGAGAACAACAGAAATTCTAACTGAAAATGTCAAATAAAAGGTTCCATGTTTACTAAAAAGAGCATACTTATGGCAATATACACAAAACGTAAGCTTTCAAAGCATTTAAGAACGAACAAACCTGCTTTTGTAAATTTGTCAGTTTGCTCCGGCTGAATATGATCCCTACCATGTGCTCTTTCAAGTCTGCATCTGACGTTGCCTTTATAAAAAGAACATTCAATGTTATATCAAGAGTTTCAAGAACATTTCCTAGTTGCCGTAGCGATTAATATGAAATATCAACAAAGTTCGTTCTAAAAGTTTGCAGCTGTTTGTTACACAGAAAAACGATATGTAAGCAAGATCAGTTTAATTATGGTTAATTAATACATCTGAGATGTATTTCTTCTCTTCTTGTTTTGTAAGATATGAAGTTGGAGCATGAGATAAAATAATAGGCATAACAAAGGAAATGCAGTTGCCTAAGATACAGCTTCTCCGTGCAGCTGAATACACTCGCTGACTGAAGTCTTTGTAAAGCAGTGTACAAAAAATATTTTCCAGTTTATCTTTTTAAATGTTTCCCAAAATTGAAAAACACAGTAAGACTAAACATTTTTTAAAATTCTATGTGCTACGAAAAAGGCAACAAAATATTGCCAGGAATTTGCAGTAATTGTTGGAAGCTATTCAAAGGGGTTTTTTTTTGTTTATTTTTGCCATTATTGTCTGGCAGCAGCTGTTCAGAACATACATGAGACTAAGAAACCTTAACAATAGTGTCATATTTCTATTTGAAAGATCATGTACAACTTCCCTGGGTCATATCAGATTTATTCTTTCCAAGATATTTTGTTGTCTTAGAAATCAAAAGAGAAATTACGGTTCAAGGAAGGCAGTGTGAGCTTTCTATGATTGCAGTGGCTGAAATTCCCAACTTGCATAATTTTGTTTTAGAAGTATAAGATAATTGAATGACAATTGAATGACAGGCTTTTTAATTTTCAATGGAATGATGGGGAGTTTCGCAAGTTCAGAATTATTTGCATGCTAAGTTTCAAAGTAGTAATGCAAAACAAAGTGATTTTATACTTCAGGCAGAATGAAAAGGTTAAGGTGATCACTAACTAGCTAGCTATTAAAAACAAGCTTTCAGTACATACAAAAAATTGAGATTTTGTTCTTCTAAGTATGGTAGACTGCTTATTATGAAATGTGTATACTGAAAAGCAGGAATGCGAAGAGCTACAAAAGTTTCTCACAATTCTGAATAACTGGCCAGCAAGATGGCATTCAAAACCAGTAAATGCAAAGAAATGAAGATGGTGGAACAAATAAATCAGAGAGTAATATGGTTTTGGTCATCCTGTTTCTAAAAACTCATCAGAAAGCTATAAAAAGTACAGAAGAAAATGTGACAAGATTGATTAGGTGAGTAGCATGACTTTTATATGAGCAGAAACTGAAGAGACTAAAGCTGAGCTTGAAGAAGACATCACTGAAGGGGAGGCCCTTAAAGAGGTCCCAAGAGCTGTCTATAAAAAATGACATCTTGAAGTGAAAAATACAGGCCAGATGAAAAAAATGCGGCAAAGGTAAGTACAGGAAAAATATAATATAAGAAACAGGAAACAATTAATTATCACAGAGGAGGCCTAAGAAGACAAAAATACACGCTTCCAAAATGAACAACTAAATCAAGGAAATTATCACTACAAGGTCCTAGGTAAGGCAAAAGCGTAAATGAACTGAAAAAAGAAATTATATTCTTTGAGCACTGTCCAATTTTGGCTACTAAACGTGATGGTCGCCATACAACCACTGGTTCAGGAACACTTCCTAAACTACTGCTTGCTGAAAGACAGGAGAGTATACTTGGGAAAGGATACTGGTGCTGTTTCTTACACATTTTTCCCAAACGTCAGCAGAACCACTAGCTTCTCTTGAGAGGAAGATTCTGGGAAAGAGGGACTTTGGGCTTGATCATTACTGTACTTTTTAAGTTCTTCTGTAATTGTTGACATAATTTGCACCACCATTGCTACGATCTTTCCTCTAAATATATATGGTCCAATTCAAGTCTACTAATGAAAATTATCAATGATTTTTTTTAATAAGGCATGGTGACATTTTACTACTCTTTTATTCCGAAAACGATGTAGCTTAAAGACACAGGGCAAATACTGAAAATTATCCTGGATAATTTTTGCAGTAAAGTGATATTGATAGAATACAAATAAATACATTGTGTACTTTTTCTTCTCCTTCTGGGGAAGACAACAGCGCTTTTTCTTCTTGTTCTGGGGTTGGCTCAGCATCTCCAGAGATGAGTTTTCCAAAAACCTGGAAGGAAGACAGGGACAATTAGCTCAGAGAAACTCATGAAGACATGACATCTTACATCAAAATATAAAGCACCAGGAGTCAAAAAATGACTCAGGTAACTTTCAGGTTCTTTAATTTTTTACTGTGTAACATAGTGCTAAAATCACACCTGGGATGTAATAAGTCGGAATACTCGCAGTGTCTCAGATTCACAGTTTCTTTGCTGAGCTACACTTGCAGAAATCTGGCCTGCTATTTTAATGCTTTCACCATCTTTCCATCCAAGAATTTTCACTTGTCGAACTCTTAATGTGTTCTCTGGACCCTTCAATTCAATTTTGATGATGTGATTATCACCCCCAGGAAGTTCACTTGTTATCCAGCCAATATGTCTTGAATCCAAGTCTACCTATTAAACAGGAATACAAAGGTGTGAAATGACAACACAATATCAAACAAATAATTCATGTACATCCAAAACAAACCCACTATATACCTGTGGACCAATATACCATTTGTTATAAAATTCTCATTCTGAACAGTATGATTACTAACATGTTTAATTCTAGAAGTACTAAATTTCATGTATTTAGATAAAAATTCTTAGATTTAAATAAAACGAAATATAGCCATTTATTTTTCATTCATTTTTCATTCATTTCTAAAGCCTATTAAAAATAGTGGGCTATCAAGCCCTTTTGCACAGGGTCACACATTCATAAATCATTTCGAATTGATGTTTGTTCACTAATACCTAACAAAACCCCACATAATTTACCTCAAATACAACACACGGTTATCAGTACTTAAATTATACCCCCCTACGCACATAACACCCTGTAAAAGAAATCTTAACTTTATGGAAGTAAATGTCTGCTCTCCTTTTTCAGAGAGGCAGGACTTAATAACTGTAAAAAAGACAGATGAACTGCATCAAATTATATTTTGGTTTATTTTAAAATCAATACGAATAAAAAACACATTAAATTAATGTTAATATGACCAAAACTGCAATGTCACTAGTGCAAAATAAAAACTGACAGGGCATAATGCCTCATGCTGCTGCTCAAAGCAGCTTGTGTGAGCCTAAACTGGTCCTGAGTGTTCTCTCACTTCCATGGGGCACAAACACTATTGATAATAAAGCTATTATCTGTTCTTCCTTCGTTTCTACTGCAGTTCTCAGTGTCCGTATTCAACTGTGCTACTGCAGACAAGACTGTTTTTTTTCTTTTTTAATATCATGGAACAGAAGGTGTATGATGCATGAGTTAAGAGTGTATCGTGTGAGTGTGTCTGAAGATAAAAACCCTGCTGGAAAAGCATAGGACGACTGTGCAAGCAAGGAGGGAGCAAAGCTCAGTGAAGTCCTGCCTATCTTCTGAGAGTGAACCACCCACGGAAAATGCCTAAGCGTTGTGTTTGCATAGGCAGAAACAAAAGCAGGGAGTGAACTAGCAATTAAACTGTATGAATGACCAGGAGTCCAGTGCCTGCGCTCTGCCTTGGCCTTTCTTTATTTAATTGGATAGGCAGACATACCAAGTAAGCCTACTCTCAAAAAAGAAATGCTACTGACACTATAGTTGCTGTGATTCTCCAAGAGACTGGGTGTATGTGCATATGTATCTCTATATATACCCACAGATACATACATACACATTTTAGATCTGTCTGTATATATACACATACACACTTCGCTCTTTAGCACAAACCCACTGTACCAAAGTTTACTTCCTTCTGGTTTCTAAGGCCTTTTGGAGCTGCAGTTATGTCCTCTGAGGACACAAAAGGCAGAGAAAAAGCAAACCACCTCCCTGCAACTGTCACTATACAGAATTTCTGTATCACCAGATACTATTGCAATAAAGTGGAAGAGCTGTGAGACACCTAAAGACAATGTTTTCCTTGACGGACTTTACTACCGGCTGTCAGTAAGGCAAATAATAAAGTTCTGAGTGCAAAATGGCAACTGCCCATTTGAAACCTTAACGTCTTCGATGGGACGCATTGATTTCAAAGCATGAAACATTGTTCTTGATGTAAAAAAAAAAAAAAAAAAAAAAAGAGTATCATTTGATTTAGGAACAGAACAATCAAGGCTGAATTCTATTCTGAATGTGAGCCTCCAGACAAGTCTTTAGCTACCTGAACCTACGAACTAAGAATGGCAAGGAAAAATGTGTATTATATATACGCATTAGAAAATGTATCTTGAAAAAAATCAGGCTGAAGGCAAATCTTTAATTTTCTCCTTCATATAGTGTTGAACTTCTGCTGACTCTTAAGCTGCATTTCTCTAAAGGAAACTGAACTGGCAGATAAAAAGGAAATGTCAGTGCAACACTGATGAGCATCTGCTTATCTAGTAATATTTAGTACTATTCCATGTAATTGCTTTGGTCATATTACGGGGGAGGAATACTCCTAAAAGAAATGAGATGGTCTGCTAGACTTGTAAAATGCAACTTAAATAGTCTATTTAGAAAATTTTCCATCCAATGCCTTATCCTTTCAGCTCTAGTATGTGTAATGACTGAATTCTGTCACTAATAAAACAGCATTTTTCACGGATATTATGGTGCAAAACACGCTGATGTTTATCATAAATAAAAAGAAATATTTGCTCAGAAAAACTGTGCTACATGCAGCCAAAAAATGACTGCAATTTTTACACCTGTCAACTATTAAATTGGTTTACCTGCTTTATTCGGCAGAGATCTTCTACTGCCTTGCCAGTTAGGAAAGTCATTGAAGTCACTTTGTTCTGCAACAGACAAGTGAAGCAAGAAAGAAATACTATAACTGTGCAGGTGAGGACCATTTTGGTGATTTCTTCCACATTAAGCAAGTGCATATGTAAAAGAGAGACAAACTGTATTATTAAGAAAATAAATTTAAGAAGTGATCAATATCAAGGACAACAAAGAATTCCAAAGCGTAACTCCCCCCAAAATCTCTCTTTGTATTAAAAGTTTCAGTTGAAATAAAGGTATATTTGCAATACTACTGTACAGTTCTCTCAGTAAAGATAAATGTATTAAGTGAAAAGGTCTTCTCCTTCTGGAAAGATGATACAGTTCTGTGATATTCCACTATAGCCTGTTGGCATTATGATGATAGCTCAAGTAAGTTAAATTAAATTAAGCATGTTTTAACTTCCCCTACATTTAACAACCTTATGTTTTACAGAGTATTACTATTGTGCACAGGACAGTTTGAAGGAAAAACAAACTCTGAGATTGGACAAAATGGACAGTTGCACTTTGTGATACTCAGAAGTCTGGAAAATACTTTGGCATATTATAAAAAAACTCCTCATTTCAATGCTTCTACAGAAATCATGAGCAGGAAAAGTAAATGATGAAATTGAACATGCCACTGAGAATTAAGTTTCACGGTCCCAGGTTCACGCAAACTGTAAGTTTAGTTGAACCATTCTATTCACAGTAGAAATAGCCTTCAAAACCACAAGAATTAGAAACTTTGTTTTTGAAATGTGAGCTTCTGAATTAGAATTCTAAATGGACCTGGGCAAAGAAAACGGTAGCTTCTGCTTTGTAAATAGACACCACTTTGACTACGCAGTTTCAGTAAGACACATTTCATTTCTCTCTTACCCCGAGATCTCTGGAATTGTCTACATGAACGCACACATAACGAGCATTGATTCCTTTTACGCAGTTAATTGTGATGTTTTTAGTTTTGTTTTTATCTTCGTCTCCTGACTCCCAGAACGTTTCTGTAGATCCATCTGTTAAACTACCAATCATGGCAGGTCGGCTTGATGTTTTAATGTCAACAATGCTCGTTAGGTCTTTTAGACAAACCACAATACACAATTCCTGTGAAAACACATGAGAAACTTTAAAATATCTGAAATTAAGTCCAAACGCATACATTGTCTACACTTTTTTAAACCCGGCAGACAGACCTGTTATGAAGAAGAATATGCTCTCTAAACTAAAGAAGACATTTGTTATTCACAGGTTGAATTTATTCAGCGCTTATAATCAAAGGAAATACTAATAACCAAATATATTAGTAAATATGTAAATGCATTAATAAATGGAAGAAAACACTCTACAGATGTTCATTAGGAGTATTAATTTGTTCTCCTCAGAATAAAAGAAGAAAAAATATATGAGCAATTACAAGCTAAAAGCGTTCAGCATTCAAAAATACCTGTTAAAAAATGGACTAACATAACACAAACACTGCTCCAAAATGCAGATTTAAATGAGATTTAGGTTAAGGGACAACATTTGAACCTTTACAGCTAAATATGAAAATCTGAACATCAACAACAGGATTCCAATTATAAGTGAGATGCATTCAAGGAAATACAACACTGCAAGTAAAAACATTTTAATTAAAACAGTTCAATTACAGGGACTACAAGTTTTTCACAACTAATCTGTTTCTGTGATAGAGGTATAATACTTGCCTGATTCATGACTTCAAAACCAGACTGTATACTGATACTAAAACTCTCTTCACTATCTCCATCATCAGATTTAGACAAAATATTGTTGATATGATGGAAAACATTGCTTTGATGCAAGAACTGGTGATCAGATTGTTTGAATTTGAGACTCCAGCATCTGAAAAAACATTCAGCGGATTTTGAAATTTTGAACATTGCTTAAGAGACAGAACCTACCAGCAAAGCTATTAATTACATTTTTGCTTCTCAAAAGGTTTTTATAAACCCTTAACTTCAAATTTTTGCAGGATCATAATTGTTTCTGAGTCATTTTGAGGAAGGCAGGAATAAACTTTTTTACAACTGTGTAACCATAACTACAAATAGAGTCAGTATTATTCAATTTGTATTTAAGACAAATACGCAAGAAAAAAATTTCAAACAGTTTAAGGAAACTAGTCAGATAACAGATTTTTCAGGCAAATGTTATTAAGCTACCATGCACATACTCACAGATACTATGGTATATTGCGGTTATTTTTTTTTTAAATACACTATAGAATTTTAAGATCAAATTCATTTTTACTCTACAAAATCTTTTATATTATGTGTAAGGAGGTACATGCTCGTTTTTACAGACACATTAAGTTGTTTCAGACTTCTGATCTGCAATGCAAAATCTTTTCATTGCTACTGTTAGGATACTTTGAGCCTCCTGAGAATTTTCCTAGTTTATGCTTACCTTAAGGCCATTTGCTGTAATGCACTACCACTGGGAAGAGACATCATAAGATCAGAGATTGTCTGGAGTAGACGATGAAAAGTGTGGGGTAAGGGATGAGCTGCTTCACCAGCAATCACTATATCCGACAGAGGATGTTCACATACTCTTGTGTCTTTCTCCTAAGATGCAACGGAATTTGTTAATAGACTTTCAAACAAAAAAGATGAAATAAATAGGAGTAAAAACATTTATAGTATTTGTTTTGAGAATAACTGCAATAATCCTACAATGGACAGGAACTTCAAAGTAGACAGCGTCTGAGAATTTTTGAAATAACAAATTTTTATGTTTTTAAATAACAACTTATACATGAACATGAAACAAGAAATCTCGAAAGTATCTTACTACATGATATTTCTTGCAATTTAAAGATTGGAAACATAACCACCTAAAAAAAAATACTTAATAAGACCCAGAAAGATTAACACACTCCAGCTGCTAATAACTTTTCTGAGCAGTAAACATCATAGAAACATCAAGACTGACTTTTTGCTGTCAGTCAGCTCTGTCAGGTACATGAGGTACCACAGCAAAACAAGCTGAAATGCTGCACTGTAGTTCTGGAGGGAGTCTGTACTCAAACGAGGTCTTTCTAGCTGGCACATCTTCCAGCCACCACCCTTCTCTCCAGACAAATGAAAACTTATCAGTGTGTTTCTCCAGCGTACGACCAGACTAGATCAGATTTACACGCTAAGACAAAGAAATCTGGAGATCTAAAAGGACTCTTACTAAAGTTAATTTTGTTTTTGTTCTTGAATCAATATAACCTTCTTTGCAATTACAACTACATAAAGGGATTTTTATATTCTAATTGTACTGCTATAACTACAACTGGAAAACCTCAGTGCAGTAAAACCATTAGTTTTATTGAAAATGATGGAAGATAGATCACTATAAAAAAATATGACCTGATTGTAGCCTGTCACTTCATTCTGAAAATTAAAAGTAGCAGCTGTGTTAATATAGGTTGTTTTTTCATGAAAATTCTGTTTAGAACATTATTCATTAGCCTTCACTGTTGAGACAATTTTTCAATCATATTAGAAAAAATTATTCGGGATGAGAATTTTTTTTTTTTTTAGAGATAATGGTCATATTTCCTGTATTGTACAACCTCCAGGACAACAGGACTATTTGGAAATTTGACATATTAAGATGTTCAGGATATCATGAAGATGTTTGGGACAGGAAAAAGCACAAACACACTACGCTCAATTCCTGAAGGGATCCACTTGAAAATAAATTTAAAGTCACAGAATCACAGAATGGTTGAGGTTGAAAGGGAACTTTAGAGATCATCTAGTCCAACCCCCTGCTCAAGCAAGGTCACCTACAGCAGGCGGCCCAGGACTTTGTCCAGTCAGTTATTCAAAAAAAGTTCAAATCCTAGCTATTCTCCTTCCCCTCAGCATCCTGACTAGGCAGTTAGCATCCTGCTCCTTCCTGCCTCCTCTGTAGTCTAGTAACTGTTGCATTTTGGTTTCTTTTACTGGACTGGACATTACCCCTTGGATCTGCATCTTATGTGTTAAACCCTTTCGCGTTCTAGAGCCCCACCCCCAATGTTTCAAAATTCAGTACTGAATTTTTCACCCACTCCTAGTGCATTAAAAGATTATGTCTAAATATTTCACACACACAAAAGAATCCTAATGCTGGAGAAGTACCAAATAATTGCCTTAGATTTGTTACATAGTGTGCACATATTTATGATAGGTATTTTTATTATTTGATCACACTACTGAAGGAAGACACCGGAGTTGAATATACATCAGCTGAGCTGTATTTAGCAACTAGCTGAAAACTGTTTTGATGTGCCAATTGAAGTTATTACGGGGGAGAAGATTGCTGGAGCTTGGCAGAGAAACAGCATTCAAGCGTATTTATAATAGACGGAGCTAGTGACAATCAGCTTTAATGCATACATACCAGCATTTGGTACTCTTAAAAAACAAGTACGTAGAATTATAAACCTGCATGTTGATATATAACAGGCAAAAATTGATACCTCACACAAAATGTAGGATGAGATTACAGTCACTTTGCAAACAACTACAGAAATATACCGGAGCTGAAATGCTGAAAGGAATCATTCCAGAATTTATAGTTTCAGAGCTGGATTACATTTGAAGTGACAAAAATTACCCTGATTGACTTGTGAGGAGTGCTAGCATGATCTCTTGAGGTACTCATGGTGGGTAGAATAATGTTTTCAATCATTACAGCTAAATCTAGAAGAGACTGTGAGAATACGCTTTTTCAGTGTTGTGTCAGACTGTACCATTTCGCGTGCCAAATTTTGAAAACTATGTATTTTCTTAATGCGCTGAACAAAAAAGTTCCTATTTTCTCTTTTTTGTTTTTTTTTTCTTTAGCGGGGAGAATAGAAAGTAAACAGCAAAACTTTTTTGTTACTGGGCTATAGGCAAAGGTGCTTATGGGTTTTTTCCTTACACTGTTTGAATATGAGTAAGAATAATGTATTTAAAGACTGGAATTCATCAGCACACAAAATTTGGCAACTTGAGAAGGAAAATTAAATTTAACTGTGATTATTAAAGGATTCAAGCACATATTGTATGATTTAAGAGTAAAAATTTTCATTCCATTATTAGGGCTCCGTTTCACAGAAGAGAGGATTAAGGCTTCTTTTTAGACATAGTAAAATATTTCTAAATTGATTTCAAAATCAATAAAGATATTATATTTATGAAAGGTATGCTGAACCTCACATACTTGTTCTGCATTTTCTTTATTTGATTTATTTTCTTCATCTTCCTCCTCTTCAGGCTCTACAGGTGCAGGAGTCAAAGAAGCCACAAAATGCCATAAAATATCATGAAGAGAAGTTGTTTGAATGACATTACAAAGAAGCCAGTTAAAAGCCTAAAATAAAATACACACAGAGTTATCAATTGGCTAAGCAAAGCTGGAGTAGAACTACGTTTTAAACACTTTATACAAACAGATACACAGACACATTTGGGGAGTCAAGTAATCACACACAGGTCTTCAAATAAGGCACATTTCTCTAAATCAGTAGCTTAATCAGTTTCTTAAAATGGCAAATATATTGCAGGGGACATAGCAAACTAGTTCAGAAACACCATGTACAAAAATAAGCTCTTTAAAAAATCTTTAAGGGTGAAAAAAGTAAAGTCCTTATGTGTTTCCAGAGATTATTACAGAATGAGGTAGCAGCACTGCTTATTACCCAATTTGGTTAACCAAGTAAAGATTACTTATAATTTACAACCTTGTAGGCTGAGCTTTGGTTCCCACCATTGGCTGAATTAATCAAAATAATTCAGCCACTTCCAAAAAACGAACGTAGTGGGAAAAAAAAAAGTTTTCAAGATAATGCAACATTCTTACATTCTTCTTTTCAAAGCTGCAATGCTTTTGTGAATTGCTGTTGAGACCTCAAATTTGAGTGGTGGTGCTTACAGTAGATATGTGCTGTTTACTCCACCTGAGAAAATACACCTAGATTTTCACAAGTTATAAGTACTTGAAAACGCTTTCATTGTGTACAAGCTCAGAAGAAACTTCACTAGAGCTCAGCTGAAATTTAAAATAACGTCCTACTGAGGATGCCTCTTGCAGCTTTCGTTGCAATAACTGATCTTTAACCGATCTTTTGGTGGCTCATTCACTATCTACATAACTTGGGTAGCATTCACCCCTTTCGGGAGGAAGTTGTAAACTACCCAGATACTATCAGCACCAAAACAATTCTAAAGATACAATTTTCAAACCAAGATTTGAAAAAGGAGTTGCAAGTAAGACAGGGAATATATCTATAATGAGAAGAAAACAGTACCTGAATAATTGATTTTTGCAGCCTTAATAATACTCCCTTATCAGAGATTTTCTATAGAACAAATACGAATATACTGCTGGAGAAGGTTTACAGGTAAAATTAGCATTCTTGACTTTGAGAGTTAATAAATAATACAACTAAATGAAATTTTTAATAAGGCTTACTGATGTAAGAACTGCAAGAAATCAGTAATAGAATTCTTTTTTTGTTTTTATTTTTACACACACATACACACACACACACACACACACACACACACACACACATATATATAAACTGTTTTAAAATGTATCCGACATAGAAATTGCTAATGTCTTATTATAAACAGATCCAATAGTACAGTAATACCTCCATGGCAAAGACTCGGCAAGCAGATTTCCGTAAGGCTTGTTTCATTGCTATTTCAAGTCCTTCCAGATCATGATGCTGGATTACAAATGCCAGTACTGGCCACTGGAAATTTCTCTCTCCTTTGGAAAGAGAGCTGTGGGCGGAGATTAACCGAGAAAGTTCAGGAGATGGATGTCTCAGGAGAGAGGATCCCACTTCTATTTAAAAGCATAAAAATATGCATACGTCAGATTCTTTGTGCAATGTAATTTTACAGCCACAGTGAACATAAAAAGCAAAAGAGTAATAATAGAACTGATATTTCTGTTCATTTTTTCTAAGAAAACAGTATACTAAAAACAATGTGGAAAAGTGATGCTTCAACTGAGAAAGTAGGCAGACACTAAAACTGAGAAAGTACTACTCCAGTTTTTAAATCAAGCACAAAAGAGGCACCACATATTTCAAAACTGCAGTTATTCCTGAGTTGTTCTTAGGCTAATCCTGTGAGTATTAACAAACAGTTAATATTTGCTAGTAAAAAGAAATAAAAGTCATTGTATGCATTTATAAGAATTTATAATTCTCCACTGTTTCCAAGAACTGTAAATCCAACGTCATATCTTTGACTATTTTTTCCTTGCTTCAGATGTCTGCTCTCTTACCTGCATCTCCACTGTTGACTCGTCTCCTGGGGATTGCCTTAACTCGGGCTGGCAAAATTGAGTGCTGTTTGTCATATTCCGATGCAACAACCGAATATGATCTTTGAAAGACTGTACGCTTTGCAAGATCTGTGTCTGTTATTGGACTGGTTTCCAAACTGCAAAGAAATCAGTGAAGTTATACACCCATTAGTGAATATAATACTTAAATCACACATATATATTAAATAAAGAGGCATGCATTTTAATAATGACAATACTACTGTGGGATGAAAGTTTGTCTTATGTATCTAATAATTGTTAAATTTGAGAAAGAAGAAAAACATTAGAATTAGTTACGATGAAAAGGCACGCAAATGTCTTATACATAAATGTAATGATGTACTCAGTAAGTTCCATGAATTCACGTATTTTTCAGAGGAATACAAACATTCAGATAACGCCTGAAATTTCAGGCGTTTGAAATTTGCCCTGGGAATGTGTGTGAAAACATCTATGAAGTGAATTTTTACATATGCAAGCCAGCTGAAATTTAGACGTTCGTGTAATGAATGCAACATCGTGAGCCTTAAAGTCCATTTTCAATTGTTATGGCTACCCCTCTCATATGTTTTACTCCTTACCTTCAGTGGACTTCTTACAGTCTGCAGAAGATCTCCCAGCTTATGCTCTCCCTATAGACCTCAGGAGACCACGGTGCCCACAGTTTTAATAAAGGAATATACCAATACGATGCACTCTTAAGGAGTTTTGCTAGAAAAGTTCTATTTCTGAAAAGACTATATTGTAGATTGCGGCATTCCAGTAAACTGTTTTTTTTAGTCAGTGTAAAATATAATAAATTGAAATAAAAACAGATTAATAGTAATTTTTTGCTTCATTACATCCTCACTATAATATGAGGAATCACTCTTTGACATCTGAAAAAACCCAAGCATCAAAGTTGATCCTGAACTACTCATTAAGATATTCTGAGAGCTTTTGTCCCCTAGGCAAAACAAAAAACTCCATAACTGCTTCAATTAGGTTATAGTAAACTCCTTTAGACAGGAAATTGGCTTAACGTAACAGAATCCATCTAGCAGTCTTGGTACTAGACACCATTAAGCTGTCACTTCTTCAGTGAAATGTGTAACTTCCCATGGAAAAAACAACCAAAAATTTGCTCTGAAAATGTAAGGGGTGCTATTCCTCCCTTTTCAAGCTTCCCTTCAGAATGAAATCTTGAAAGGAAAATGCCAGCTACTTCCTTTCAAAAAGGCAGTTCATCTGCACTACGGTCAGTCTTGCTATAGAATGGAAATAGAGAAAAAAAAATTGCTACGTTTCAAGGAGCTTGCAACAATTACTGTTCTTGGATCACTGCTTTTCTGATCACTTATTCAGTTCTGCAGTTTTGGAGAGCCCGGAAGAATTTTGTGTCTACAGGGAAAAAAGCAGGCCTGGAGTAAGGATGAGTTTTCCTAAGGTATGCTAAGATTAATTCATCCGTTTCTTAAGAAACATTTTGTTTGTATTTAGGTTGTGAAATCAAGACATTTCTAGAAGAAAGCAATTCACCTGCATTGTCCCTTCAAGCTTCAAATCATAAAACCAGAATTGGTGTGCAAACTCACACTGTTAGTGTTTGAAAATACATCTGACACTGCCATGATTCACTGAAGATATTTCTGTAGCTATGAAGCTATGATTTTATGGTTTTTTGGCTTTTTTGCTGCAATTCCAAGAGATCGATCTGGGCTGACCTGATTCTTTACCTACTTAACTACAGCAATGTTTCTCTTTTTTTTTTGAACTTGGTGTTGTGCTAATGTTTTAGTATCTGCATGTAGTACCTAGAATGACAAGGAAGTACCTTGGGGGCATAGATTTCATGTTACTCTCTGGCTCTTCAAAGACATTAGGGCTTGCATCAGGAGTAACAGAGATGTACGGTGCAGGTACTGAAGTTGAGCGCAGGTACCTCATCTCATCCTGGAAGAGGTTGTCATCCTGGTACCCAACGAAGTTTTCATGATGATGCCTGCATCAAATTAGAATTTTAAGTTAGCATTAAGCCTAAAAGTTACTAAAACACACACACAGACACGCACACGCGCGCGTGCACACACACACACAAGTCCTTTGTAAATACAGTTAATCAGCTGACACTATTCCTTTTCTGTTCACCTAATGTACTGAAGCTAGTTCTGACTTCTTTGTGCTAGTGAAAAACATAATGTCGTTTTACTGCCTTTAAACTACCTTTAATTACCTTGCTAATGTCTGTAGATAGAGACATGGCATTTTAATAGGAAAGTCTTCAGAAATTCCTTCTTTAACACTGGGAAGTTGAGACTGAAATGTTTTTGCAGGGTGATAGCAGAGGATACTGGGTTCAGCCGCACTACTCAGTGACAGCAAATACAGTGCGTTAGCTTTAATCACTTGATGAGCTTCCATAGTTGGCAAGGCACGAGGAGTTTTAACTTGCATTGGTTTTCGCCTAGATTGCTTAATCTAGAAAAATACAAAAAAAATCCAGTTTCAATAAATTTAATTTTAAGAATGAAAATATATTAACATTGTTCTGCTTGTCTTAAAAAAGCCTCATTTATATTTGTGTATTTTGAAGCAAGGATTTGAAATCGGTCAGGGTAAGAGTTTAAGAAGAACATCTTTCTTGCTATTCCCATTAAAAAACGCTCCAGTTTGCAAGAAGTATAGTTATGTCCTCACATAAAAGCCTGGCCATGATGTCACATAACAGCATTACTATTTTATTCAGATTGGTTTAAAAACACTAAAACGTTACTTCTAACATAAAACTACAAATCAAAGCAACCACAACCACAACTTAAAGAATTCTTGAATTAGGCAGCTTGTACAATTTTACTCGCATTGTACTCTCCACAGTATAAACACATGGCTATGTGCTACAATTTTTGCCTAGTTTCTACCTACACTGGGATTTTAGGCACCTAATTATCAGCAAACAATAGATACATTTCCCCTCTTTGAACACTTCAACTTTGCACTTAACCTCTGCCACACACTGAACCAAAAAGGTTTCCCAGCATTTTCACGAGGCTAAAAAACACCTTGGTCTGGGAAGACAATTGCCTCGACTTTGCTAAAAATTCAGTAACGGGCAGAAAGATGCAGCGTCAGCCTTCAAGTCCCAGAGGTGCCTAATCTCCGAGGTATAACTTCGATCTGAACAACTCTTCTTGAACATGGCATAGTCCAGTGAAAGAAAATGAGGATAAAATAGCCATGGTAAACCTTTTAAAAAAGCTCTAGTAACTAGAGCATTCCCAAGACCTATGCTTTAGGCCATTCTCAGCCTGAAAGTGGTCTGAATAGACAACCTGAGTTCCACCCTAACCACCAGGTGATAACTCTGCCTGAGAAACGCTCAGTTTCCATGTAGGACACTGGAATGCAAAATCTGTAGATCAACGAACAAGAATAAACAATAAAGTGTCTGAGCGACTCATGCTAAACAGAAGAGTAGATGTTCCGGTCAACGCTCTAGGAATGACGGTTCTATTTATTGAGTGACTCAGAAACCAGAAACAGATAAACAGCGCTAGAAAGAGACACCAATGAGATGATTCATTCCAGTGTCTCATAATCTCTCTTGCCATGTACCATGGGAAGAGGTACTTAGGCCTTCAGGAGCCCCCTAAAGCACCAAGCTCTCTGTAGCTCTCTGTAGCTCTCTGGCTAAATCGTAAGTTTAAAAATCTAGTCTAGATGTTCTGAAACACCACGACAGGCCTTTGTGGCTACCTTTTAAGTGTTGCATAAACTTAAATTAGAAATAGCTACATTTTATTTAGATGCCTAACTAAATAGACAGTCTCTGACTAATAGACTCTTTCCCACCTCCAAAATTCCTCCCGTGCAATCAATGCAGCACTCATTTTTGCTGTCAGAGGAGCAGATAGGCCGCTCCTTCAAGGACAGTAACTATTCCCATTACAGGAAAGAAGCCTTTTAAACTTCAATTGCTCCTCAAATCAGATTCCTTTACTCAAACTAGCATGGGATTGCCAGGCCTGGAGCATCTCTGTCTAGAAGCTTACAGGGCAAGGGACAAAAGAGAAAAAAACTTTGATGGCCTACGAAGCAGGCAAACCTTAAGTAACAGAAAATCCGTGCAAAAAGGTTTCAATCAAGGAACGAAGTCAGCTGATAAAAGATCTGTTACTGTATTTATAATATTAGAAATAAAGCTGGAGTCCTGAAGAAAAAACATTTGAGGCCAAAAATGAGCATAGTGTGAGCTTTTCCTAGATGAGGAAGATCACCAGCAACCTTCACAGATACTGCCAGTACCTCCGGCCAATAAGACGTCTAATTGCCAAGTATATACCGTTTTACATTTTTACAAACGTACTACTTTTACTTGTGGAGATTAAAGTTCTTTTGAGATTGTGGATTCCTATCAACTTTGTTATTCTAAGATAGCGGGGAGAGGGGGAAGAAATGCTCCATCTCTCTTTCTCTACCTCTCTGCTTGTAAGTTTGTAAGACATAATGAATACTACAGAGGAAAGATGCTAAAACAAGCAAAGGATGAAAAGAAAAAACAGGAGGAAGGAGCCAGAGAAAAGTTAGCTTCAGAAGCCCATAAAAAGTTAGGATGGTTCTTAAAGAAAAGACAACACTCTTTCTCTGCTATCCACATTCATAGTCTAGAAGGATGAATCTATTTTTCTCTTCAGAAAAGCTGATGATTCTGATCTGGTCAGGCTTCAAGGCAGGCAGCTCTGCTGAGCATTCACAAATATTTCTCATAATTTCTCCTTGGGCCAATGTATTGTATTTCTCAGGTGTTTTGAGAGTTTGATTTCTACGCTGTACATTTCTGACAGATAAGTGTCATAGAATCATCGAATTATTGAGGACCTCTAGCGATTGCCTACTCCAACCTCCCTCCTCAAATCAGGTTCAGCTACAGCAGGTTGCCCAGGACCACGTCCAATTGGGTTTTGAATATCTCTGAAGATGGAGACTCCATAACCTCTCTGGCAACCTGCTTCAGTGCTTGATCACCCTCACTGCAAAGAATTTTTTTCTTATGTTTAAATAGAATTGATTGTATTTCAGGTTGTGCCCACTGTTTCTTGTCTGCACTGAGAAAAGTCTGGCTCCATCTTCTTTACAACATCCCATCAAGCATTTATACACATTGATAAGACGCAGCCTCAGTCTTCTCTTCTCCAGACTAAATGGCCCCCTTTCCCTCAGCCTCAACCTGTAAGCTCCAGACCCTTCACTATCTCAGCTGCCCTTTGCTGGACTTGCTCCAGTAAGTCCATGTCCCTCTTGTATTGGGGAGCCCAGAACTGGACACAGAAAGCGAGGCGCGGCCTCACCAGAGCCAACTAGAGGGAAGGATCACCTCCCCTGACCTGCTGACAATGCTCTTTCTAACGCAGCCCAGGATACCCTTGGCCTTCTTTGCTACAAAGGTGCATTGCTGGTTCACGGTCAACTGGGTGTCCACCAGGACCCCCAAGTTCTTCTCTGCAGAGCTGCTTTCCAGCAGGTCAGCCCTCAGCCTTTACTGGCACACTGGGTTATTTCTCTTGAGGTGCAGGACTTTACACTTGCCTTTGTTGAACTTGATGAGGTTCCTCTCTGCCTGAACAACGATCTGGTCTATCATCAACTGCTTCTCCCAGTTCTCTATCATCTGCAGACTTGCTGAGTGCACTCTACCCCATTGCCAAGGTCACTAATGAAGGTGATAACCATATCGGCCCCAGTATTGATCCCAGGGGCACATCTCTGGTGACTGACCTCCAGCTGGACTTCATGCCACTGATCACAGCCCTATGAGCCCAGCAGTTGCATCAGTTTTCATTCCACCTGACTGTCCACTAACATAGTCTGTACTTCATCAGTTTGTCAATGAGAATGCTATGGGAGACTGTCAAAAGACTTACTGAAGTCAAGATTATAACACTGCTCTCCTCCCATCCCTCAAGCCAGTCATCTCACTGTAGAAGGCTATCAGGTTGGTGAGACATAATCTCCCCTTCGTAAGTCCATGCTGACTACTCCCAAACACGTTTTTGTCCTTTGTATGTTTGGAAATTGTTATGTTCCAGGATTATTTGCTCCATCTCCTTCCCAGGGATTGAGGTGAGGCTGACTGGCTAGTAGTTCCCTGGATCGTCTTTCTTGCCCTCCCTTAAGATAGGAGTGACATTTGCTTTCTTCCAGTTATCAGTAACCACCTACAGTCATCATGATCGCTCAGAGATGATCAAGAATGGTCTTGCAGTGACATCAGCCAGCTCCCTCAGGACACCCATGAGATGCTGCCTGGGTGCATCCCATCAAGCCCCATGTACTCATGCATGTCCACTGACTGCACGTCCATTTCCCACTGATTTCAGAGACTGGGAACGGCTGACAGTCTTACCAGTTAAGACCGAGACGATGAAGACATTCAGTACCTCGGCCTTCTCCGTGTAATTTGTGACCATGTCCCCCTCCCCTTTCAGCAGTGAGCCCACATTTTCCTTACTCTTCCTTTTGCTGCTGATGCACCTGTAGAAACCTTCCTTGTTGCCCTTCATGTCACTTGCCAGGTTCAACTCCAGGTGGGCTTTGGCTTTCCTAACCCCATACTTACATACGCAGAGAGTTTCTCTATATTCCTCACAGGTCACTTATCTGTGCTTCCACCTCCTGTATGCTTCCTTTTTACGTTTGAGCTTCATCAGGAGTTCCTCGTCTATCCCTGAGCCCTCCTGCCTTTGCTTGATTTCCTGCTAATTGGGATGGACCATCCTTGAGCTTGGATGAAGTGATCTTTGAAAATCAACCATCTCTCCTGCACCCCTCTTCTCCCCAGGACCATCTCCCATGGGATTCTTCCAAGCAGATCCCTGAAGGGGCTGAAGTCTGCTCTCTTGAAGTCAAGGGTCGTGATCCTACTTTTTGCTTTTCTCCCCTCCTCTCAGGATCCAGAACTCCATCATCTCATGATCACTGTAGCCAAGGTTGCCCCTGACTTTCACGTTCCTGACCAGTCCTTCCCTGCTTGTAAGCATGAGGTCCAGCACAGCCCCTCCCCTTGTCAGCACCTCATTCACTTGGGTCAGGAAGCGTGACATCATTGTATTCCAGAAACTTCTTGGATTGCTTATGCTCTGCTGTGTTGTCCTTCCAGCATGTAACGGGGTGGTTCAAGTCCCCCAGGAGGACCAGAGCATGTGAATATGAGGCTTCTTCCAGTTGTCTGAAGAAGGCCTCACCTACTATTTTTCCTGATCAAGTGGTCTGTAGTAGACACCCACCCATAATGTCACACATATTGGTCTGCTCTCTAATCCTAACCTATAAGCTCACGACTGACTCATCATCTGTCCCTAGGCAGAGCTCCATGCGTTCTCGCTGCTCTCTCACATAAAGGACAACTTTGCCCCCCTCCTTGCCTTCCCAGTGGGAAAGACAAGATCATCCTGGTGTCAGACAAAAACTGCAAAAGCCGGCAGCCCAGGAATTTCCTTACTCTCTCCAACTAAGTTCTTGAAACCATTCTTGGAGGAAGACAATAAAAATCTGTGAATAAAATAGGGACAAAGCTAAGCCAGCACTGATCTCATATTCCTCTACATCCTTATTTTGGAATCATTTTAGGCCAGTGCAGAGGTAAGGCTCAGTTCAATATCCCAGGACTCAGTACCCATGAGAAAGAGCAGCCTATTAAGAAGTCCACACTAGCACTCTATGAAACAGTTCATCTTTCCAGGTGTACGGGGCTGAGTCAGCCGCCTTCACAAACACAGAGCATTTTGAATGATAAAGACCAACGTTTTTGTGGGCGAATGAAAGAGGTAGCGCCCCACAAACAGAGCTAGCTGTATGAACAGTGGAAGTATGTTCCATACTTCCTCTCTCTAACCTGAGAAAAGTGAAATTAAAACTTCCTTCTTCCTGCATCAAACAATACGGTAGAAGATGAAAAGCAGAAATGACTCCAGATCTATACTACAGATATACAGTGGCAGGATGGAATTATCTCTGATGATCTGGATGGTTAAGATCATTAAAGAAACTATAAACATATGAAGTTAAAACAATACTCATAATTCAATAAACAAAACAAAATCCAAAGTTAAATAAATCAAGACATACTTTTAAAAATTAAGTACTAATCCTATAACGTAACTGTATCAGGATGAAAAATAAAATTACTCGAGAAGTAAAAAAAGAATGTAAAAGTATTTGGAAAGGAATGTGAAGTACCAAATCAGAAGTAATCAGCAATTTTTTTTTTATATTTTAAAGCTATCCACAAATATTTCAAAACCTTACAACATTCTGAAATTCAAAATTTATCAAACTGGTCCCGCATTACATACAAGCTATGAACGTATATTAGTATTAAACAGAGAGAGGGATAAACACATTAGAAACAGATAATACCTTCTCTCTTGCTGCTGCTTGCTTTTCACGGAGGTATTTTTCTCTGCATCGATCACAAACCAGATACCAAGTGCTTCCTCCAATACCACCATCACCACAATTACCAGCCCATCCTCCACAAAAGTGTCCAATGCTATTATAACCTTGGCCACCTGCGTAACGGCCACAACCTACATATGGTAAACAGATGAAAAAGATGTTATTTCAAAATAAGGATTATTATTTTCCTACCTGTAAAATGTGGAATGGAAAGAGGAAGGAAGAAAAGGGACAAACTTATCTTTTCCTATCCCAATTTTCCCCTTTTTTATACCTCTTAACTGATGGGGAAAAGGGGTGTGTGTGTGTGTGAGAGAGCGCCATACTTCAAGAAATGTAAATACTCTGTAGTTTTCAAGTGTTTATTTATAATTCTGTCTGAAGCGTCAGTAGTTCCCTATTCAGACAACTAACTGATGGTAAGGTCAGTATTACACAGTAGCTAACCTCATCCACAATTTAACAAACATAAGCCCCTCCTCCCCATATGTCTACTGAAGCCTAAAAGGGAATAAAGTGGATTCCTTTGCTGATTATTCTTTCTCAGAAAAATTCAGGACATTGATAACTGCTGAATGAGAAAAAAATTTAAAGCTGCTTTAATTTTGCTTTAACTTCCTACGCAGTACTAATGCTATTGCGTACAATATCAGCCTGAACTTCAATAACAGGTAAA
This sequence comes from Struthio camelus, assembly GCF_040807025.1. Lineage (NCBI taxonomy): Eukaryota > Metazoa > Chordata > Aves > Struthioniformes > Struthionidae > Struthio > Struthio camelus. The sequence goes on along the minus strand of NC_090942.1, from coordinate 176,854,175 downwards.
ATAGCCTGAACTTCAGTAACTGGCAAAATAATTTGTTTAGTTTATAAGTTAGAAAACACATAAATCATTTAGTCTGTGGTAAGCCTAGTTATTACAAGTTAGCTAACTCCTTCAAAAAGTGATCCTTTTTCAAAAGAAAGCACAACATATTTAACTTTTAAATAGCTAAATAATACCTGGTTAACATTGATTTACCTTGTTTCCTTTCTTAAAATTAAACCGATTCCTGAACAAATGTAGTGATCTGTCCAGAGCAGTAAAAGTACAGACTCAGTTTGTATCTTACAAACTGCCTTCTGACTAAGGTTTAAAACTTCGGAGATTTTAACAGTATTTTTTTTTTCAAGATAAATTTTAAGCCAAAAGACTCAAGTCACTGATGCCCGGGGATTACAACAGGTAATTAATTGCCTGTTAATTACAGGCAACAGGTAATTAGACAACTCTAATTAACCAATATTATACTTCTATTTTTATTTGCAATTTTCTCAGCATAGTTTGAATTCCTAAATTTTAACAAACGGTATGTTTCTGAAGAGGCCCTGTAAAGTCAGTTCATCGTGTTGGCTTTGTTTCAGACAACCTTCTTCAGCATCTTTGACAGCTCAGATCACAGAATTTCCTGTGTTTCAATCTGTGGCCATTGCCTCTTGTCCTGTCACTGCGCACCACTGAGAAGAGTATGGCTCCCTCTTCTGTACACCCTCTCTCTTATCTGGTATTTATAAACACCGATAAGAACACCCTTGAGACTTTTCTTCCTGAGGCTAAACAATCCCAGCTCTCTCAGGCCCTCCTCTTATGAGAGATGTTCCACTCATTAATCATCTTTGTGGCTCATGACACTTAACATTACTTAAATAAGTATTCAAGGCATCAAATTTTAATTTAGCTTATACTGTGAACAAGGCAGCTTGACTTCTTTTCATAACAATAACTAATGTCAATGTGTGTATAATATATTCTATAAGCAGATAAGAGGAAGAGAAATATCTAATCTCACCTGGATGAGCTTGTCTCATGTGGTAAGTCACTGGATATGGATGGGATTCTCCACACAACTCACAGATAGTGTCTTTTTCAGGTCCTCCCACTGCAAGCTGGGCCATCTCTCCAAAAAGATTTCCCCTTGGCCTAGTCTCAACCTTTTCTTTCTTCTTCTTCTCTTTTTTGGCTTTCTTGTTATCTTTGTCACTTTCCTTTTTCTTTAAAACTGCACAAGAACCAGGACTTGGAAAAATCATATTTTGGGAAGCTGCTTTAATAGTTGCTAAAGAAATGTCTTCCCAAAAAGCTACCAAGTGCTGCAGCGTTAATGGAAGAGGAGACTTAGATTTCATTGTGTGACTGGATGTTTCAAAGGAGGTAGCTTCAGTTTTTCCATCCTCACACTTCTCATGCAGAGGTGGTTCTTTTAACATAGACAGGACCTTATTTTTATTGATGCTACCCATTTTAGATATGTCTGGTCCATGAGGTGCAATGTTGAACATGTTAAGAGCAGATGATATTTCCAATGAATGTCTGTTTTTCAACTTGGTTTCTTTTTCCTCTGCTGGCTGTTGATTAAGACTGCTTCGTATTGGTGCATGCTCTTTGGACAGGTCTGGATTAAACTTCAAAAAAGATGAACAAGCCATAGCATCATGAACGATTCCTTCATGCCAGAGAAAAGCAGCAAAGACAGCTCTAGCACATTCTGCAACAGAAGGGGACATTGCTTGCTTGGCTGGCTCTACAGGTTTGGAGCCATCGCCTTTGAAAAGAAAGCTGGACTTTTCCTTTTTAGGTCTTGTGTGCCTACCAGCACATTTACGGCTCACTTTTGGAGACGCTCTCATGTCTTGCTCATCTTTCAGTGGTGCTTTTCCGATGCTGAAGTGAACTTTATTAGAACTATCATCCAGACTTTTAAAATCTGTGTTATCTTCACAGGTGCTATCTATAATGCTATTAGTCTTTAAAGTACTTGAAGTACATACTTCAACAACCTCACTGTGAAGATTTTCTTGTACAACATGCGGGGAAGGAGCTCTATTTTCAGTTTCTGTAACAGGCTTTCCATCTTTTGCAATAATTTTTGGTTTGGGTGAAGTGGACCGCCCCCTTAAGGGTTCTGTTAGTGGCACTTTCTTTTTGCGAAGGGTGTCTGGATCTAATGTGTAAGAATCTGATTTGGATCGCTCTCGAGGAGGATCAAGCTTTGTTTTTACAGGGGATGAAGCTTTCTGAGGTAGAGTCTTATCATGTGGTGATGAGGATCGCGGAGAACTAGCACCAGATCTAACTGCCGTAAGCGTCTTTGTCTTTGGAGAAGACGACCGGGTTCCTGGCCCTGGAGATTCAGCTCTCAGACCAGTAGTTGTTCTTCCATCAGTTTTTAGTGTTTGCAAAGTGTTATGGTTTGGAGACAAAGATCTGCTGTGAGAATCTGACCGCAATTTTGCAGCATCTGATTTCAGCATAAGAGATTCACTGGCAGATAAACCTTCCGTATTCCTAGGTTTCTTCTGGTCAGCAGCGGCTCTGTTCATTCGCACATCAGGTTTGGGTGACCGGCTGTCAGCCCTGTGTTTGGATGACATATCCGATTTTCCTGCTGGAGAAACTGGTCTAGCAGCTGCTGTGAAATTCACTCGGTCACCTGTTTAGTACATTTTATAATCAAATTACGATACTTTAAGAGTGATACTTTTAACAATGCAAATCAAGGATTAAACACCTGAACACAAGATATAATTCAGACACATGCTTCTATTCACATCAAAATGAAAGCAAATCTAAAGAGATTTTTTTTCCACTAGAATAATTTTAATATTTTTCCCAAAGATATAACAAAAATACATCTCAAAACATGTTAGGAAATATTTATAGAAAACACACTACCAGGAAGTTATCAAAAGCCACAGTTCACTATTTCCACAAAACACTCATAAAGGAAGTACAATTTGTTTTCTCAGCTAGAATTGGAGGAGCCGTTAACTAAGTTTACCAGAGTTGCAACAGAAACCAAGAATGATGTACTGATTATCTCTATGTGTGTCAGGGTGATTACAACAAGAGGACTTGCTGAACGATCATATGTGCAACCAGATTGATTTTCTTGCATGCTCACAAGTCAGGTAAAACGGAAGGTAAATGCAGCTATAAAGTAAAGTGGGTAAGAGGCTTACAAACACGTTTAAAACAAATCACATGGATAACCTGAGGTTAACCTGCCACATTTTTAAGACCACATGCTATCAACTGGTACAGAACATAACCGACTCAAAACAAGCTGCTTAATCACTATTAGGCTAAACCATCAACTCCTGTCTCCAACGTCTTATTTTGATGCAGTAACTTATTGCACATTGACTCTGTACATATAGTAATCCAAAGAGCTGCAAAAATTATACACAGCTTAATATAAATACATGCTAAACACAAGCATATGCAAAGAAGTAACTCATTAAAACAATCTGCTTCTAATAATTTTATGAACATACTCAATCAATTCAAGACAAGTGATGTTTAAATCACTGGCAAGCAATGTGGCAATCATGAATTAATTTTTCTATATAACTCTCTCCAAAGCATAACACTGTAAAGCTTTGAACATATGGTTAGTCCTTCTGATTTTAATGGGCCTGTATTAGTTAAAAATGAAGAAATATGTCTTACAAAGCTTGCAGAATGAGGTTTCAATACTTGGAATTATTTGACTTTCAGTCACTACAATGCTATTTCAACTGATCTGGGTACGTTTTTGGAGAAACAATTATTTGCCAAAAAATTAAGTTTCAATTAATCAGAGAATGTATGCTAAATTTGGATCTTGGTTTCTAATGGGAATAGAGAAGAGAAAAGGACATTATAGCAGTTGTCTTTCACCCAGAACCTTCAATATTTACTTTGAAGGTGGGAAACCTGGGTTTACTTCCTTCCGCTTGATGGGAGCTGAACCAACTTCTTCCAGCTCTCATGCACGAAGCCTTATTTCTATGCTAGAGAATGCAGAGAAGCATGGGTAATTTCAGTTTCTTCTACTAACACTGTTACTCCTCACAGTACAAAATCAAACGTTCTTTGGGGTGAGGTCTAGAAAACAGATGTTTCCTCAGGTCACAAAGTAATTATTATTCCCCCCCCCCCCCCGCCCTCCATATTTATGCAGTTTATAAGAAAGCAAAGCAGCAATAGGAAAAAGTGAACAACACCTATGTCAGAATATTTAATAAGCTTGCAGGTTAAGGTATTCTCCTGGCCTCCCAGGACATGGGACAACCTAGGAGCTCATGCTTCTCCAGCCAGAGAAGAAATATTTTGTCTATATTCAGGAACAATATGCCAAATGTAAACAGTAGAATGTAATGGGAACATCTCAAACATTAACATCTTTAAGGAATTTTGAGAGTCCCATCCTTCCTTATTCTTTTTTCATTTGAGTTCCATAATTTGAGGGGGAAAAGGAAGGGAAGAAATAAAATGGCATGTCTTGTCTTATAAAATGATTGTCCTTGCTAAAAGAAAAGTATTAAAAATATTTATTTAATGTCAATTCAACCTTTCTCCCATGCTCACTCAGTTATTCATCAGTTCTAATGGTAAACTATTTTAAGTCTACTTTGCGATACGTGAGTTCAGAAATGAAAATTGTAATTGCTTTATATACACTTTTTCCAGACACAGAAAAGACTAATTTAAAATTTTCTAGATGAGAAAATACTCTAAAGATGATCAATTAAAGAACTTTTAACACAACTCTTCAAAAACGAAAAAAAAAGAGAAAGGAAGACAACTGTCTTCTTAAAGGACATAAAACACCGGCAACCTTTGGGCAATGTATCAAATTCAAAGTACCTGCATGACCAGTAATATCAAGTAGGAAAACATGTTAGAGCAAAACTGTTTTATCAAAGGTATAGTCTAGCAATAATTTTATTTTTTAATGATTTTTTTAATCCAACTCTCCTATCCAAAAAGATTAGGATTTGTACGTATACAGGTAAATTACCCTACTTAGCATTCTGGACTCAAACAGCGCAACAGATTTATCTGTAAGTCAAAAAAATAACATTGAAAGTTTTCTTCCCCCTTCTTCCATACTTCATTTATTTACTGTTTGAAAACAAGTACTATGAGACTGGATTAAGAGTGAACTTTCTGGTTACAAAACGTCAAAAGATAGTTAAGTCATATATAATGAAATCACTGCAACTCAGTAAGGCAACACTGAATGGTTACATCAGATGAACTCCAATAAATACCAAACTTGAACGTTTACTTGTTAAACGGCATTTTATTAGGTGAATGAAATGAAAATGAATGGAAGGAGAAGCAAAACACTGACCGTAACATCTGAATAACCTTGCTATGTTTACATGCATACCCACCCTTCAGTTTGTGAGAGAGAGATGAAATAGCAGAGGCAGGCCCAGCTACATCACTAGTTTTGTAAATACGCTCACGAGAAGCAAGGCAGCAGGATGAAGTTTCTACAGTGGAAAACAGTTGCACAGAAGCAGCACAGATTCAATGGAAAAAATAGCAAAGATAAAAACAAGCATTTCAAATGATATGCATCTCCTTTGCTAAATATTCTGAAGTAATCATTAAGATTCCTACACTAGCTTTAAAAGAGAAATACTTACTTCCAAACATTTTCCCTGATTTACATCTTTAAAAGAATAAAAGATCACTTCTGTGGTTTCAGTCTAAGTTACTAGAATCTAAAATGTAATCTTCAGAGACTAGTCAATGTGATTTACACTTTATTATAAAAACATAGCAGTGCCTAGTCTTGAACAAAACTCTTTTTTTAAGCACGAACTTTTAATCTGTGAATTCACAGACGTGACTTATTTAAAACTGCAGTGTGGCCTTCTAGATGACCAAGTCTCACAACCTCCTGAGAAAATTAGAGAACATGCGGGATGTTTGTTTTGTAAAGTCTCACTAATTACTGGAAAGAATGATGAAAAATACATTAAATTCACCAAAATCATCCTTTAAAATTTGAATGTACTTCAATAATGAACTGTTTCAAAAACTGCATGCATAACCCAAACTTAACCTTCTCTATACTACAAAGAGATATAAGCAGGAGTAAAAGAGATTTGACCAAACAGTGCAGACATGACAATTTCTGTACTAACCCTTAAACAAAATTTTGCCTTAAGAAAAAAACCCAAAGTTAAAGTAAAATCCCAAAGTATAATCCAAGATAGTTTCAATATGGTTAGATTCCATCAACATCAAATCTGCTAGAGGTATAGCTTCAAAGAGAGCTTGGAGTGAGATAACAAGGAGTTTCAGATTCAAGTCTACCATCTTCCTTTCCTGCAATGTTGTTTTTATTCTGCCTATTCCTTCCAGTAAAAAAAAGGGCAAATTCTTACCACATTAACAATATTGAAGAGATTTATTTTGTATATTCATTAGAAGATACTCTGCTTTAGAAAGATCTCTTTGTACAAATGAAGGAAGGTAAGTGTATTCCAAATTAGTGATTTTAATCCCTGCGTAGCTTAAGAGATTTGTTGTGTGGTATCACATCTACTGATTTGTACACATAAATGTATTAGAAACTCCATTCTTAAGGAATCAGCTATAGTTCTACAGATTGTAAAACAAGAATGAAGGTGTTCATACATTCTTGAAATAAGAATTTCATTTTAAAACAAGACAACAATCTCTCTATCTCAGTGCAGTATCAGAATAAATTTAACAACAGTACTACCTACTTGGATGCCTACATATGATAACTATGCTTCAGGGCTAACTGTGTAACTTCTGAGTGACTGGTTGTCTCTTTGCTATCACTTTTTTTTTTTTTTTTTTAAGGTAAAATATAGAAAAACACATTAGGAACGTAAAGTTGCATGAGAGGAACAGTTCTGCAAATATAAGCCTAAAATGTCAATTTGGTATATTAGCCTTATGCTCTAAAAATGATCAAAGAAAATTATTTACACAATCCAAGGTCATGTATATACTTTGCTGTTTCGTTCTGTATCTGAGAACACTTACATTTTACAGTGTTGTGATCTATTTTATGTTGAATGCTGTACTGCTTCTCAAACACTTCAGGAAGGAGACCGTGGGTCAAAGAGACTAACTTCCCCACATAATCTCCTTGCTTGCCTTCGGAAATGATCTATGTTTATCCAGGACAGCTGGTCAGCTACAGGGACAGAATTCCCTTTTTTTAATCACCCTCAAAGACTACAAAGGCATGTCCAAAGCTCTGTCTCTAGACATTCAAATGTGACTGCGTATCTTCCATCACACTTTTTGCTCCTATATGGAAATAGCTTGAAAAGCTGCATAATATGGAGACATAAGAGGTAGCTCAGTTCCTATGGCAGCCCATAGTCTTCTAACAACCATACCTGCTTCCTCAGAGGGAAAGCTGGTAAGCCAAACAGGAGGCATGACAGATTGCTTACTGATCCACGCTGCTCTAGACTGTTTTGAACGTATAAACCAAAAAAGACTAGTAAAACTGTGTCTCTAGAGCAGTGAGATAAGGTGAATTTTCTTCTTAAAAAGACATTCCTCTTCTGTCTTTCTGCATGCTGATGAAGGAAAGTAGGGACCTGTTTCTGCCCTTCTATCTACCCAGTGTATGCAAAAGAACGCATTCTTCTTTCACTCACTGCTACTGATATGAAGCTGGATATGGCTGTTAGCTGATTTTCTTAAGAACTGCAGTAAATCTTTTTTTTCCGAACCTGAAAATGCCATAGTGGCAGTTGGGCAAGGATTCTTTTTCCACATGAGTAAAAAGATATACTGAAGTCAACATGTGAATACTAAATATTAAAAAGGGAAAGTAGTGTTAGACAGCATTAATAGGGGAATGAATGAATGAGTAAAAGCAAAAGCCAGAATGCAGCTTCATTAGGAAAATGTTGGCAACGTTTATTATCCAAAAGTAAAGTTAGAGCACTAACATTTGAGTCACTTGACTATATGAATTGAAAGTAATATTAATTGAAAAGTAAAATTCCTGCACTTGAAAGGGTAGATAAAATGAACCTATAATTTTGTAATTCACAATTATTGTTTTTGAAGGCATGATAAGCCAAACTTAATTCTAAAATAAAGCTTGACAGAATTTGTGTTTTTCCTCCACCCTTTATCTTACCAGTCCCCAAGGAAAGGTTTTGGATTTAAATAGTCTGAAATGTATGCTTTGTATCCATCTTAGTATACCAAATCCATAAAGCTTAAGGTATGAAGTAGCTTAACTTATCATCTCCAGTTTTCAGGAATGCTGCTTTGACAATATGTTGCATCTGAAAAAACAGCTCAACTAATACTCTCTGGCTGCATAGCATGACAGTCAAGGCATTTCTGTGCTTGTGATACAGAATATGTCAGTGTAATTGGTTAAAAAGATTCTCTCCTTCCACTTTACTGAAACACTACCAAGAGGAGTAACGTGTTCCATATGTGTTTTATACCCTCTCCACAGCTTAGGAAATGCTGATAAAAGCAGTACAGGTAAAGCCAGTGGTTCTAAACGCTCTGTAACTAGCACATAGTAGTAAGTAAAAGAACAACAAATAGAAGAAAGTGGTGACACAATACTGAAGGGAGGTATCAAGGAATCCCTCACATGAATGGCAGGGCTTGATCTCCTCCATAGGGAGAGCATACTGGGTTGGAACCCAGCAGCATGCATGGATTTACAAGGAGGCAGTATGACAGGACACCACGCATGTATTTAACAGCAGCTCAGCACCGCAGCTTCTGTCTGGATTGAGATGAATCAGGAAATAGCTGAGCTGTGCAACTGCTTGCAGTGACTTGCCAGGGCTACAGTGGAGTGGGTGTGACAGATGAGGCTAATTAGGGGGCCCAAAGCCTTTTCTGCCAATAAATATGTTCTTCATTTGTGGTAGCAATTCAGATGGTGCAAGAAAAACACGTTAGGAAGCTTTAACTGGCAAGGTCTCACAGTTCCCTCCCCAGCTTCCCAGCTCAATGGCCAGTTCTGAAATTTCAGTACTGATGCTGGACAGTGTGGCAAGATTCGGTCTTCCTGACTTGTTGAATCTAAGGACTTTTGTGACCCAGCACACACTGCTGGAGGTTAAGAAACAATATCTTCCTTGACCCGCTACGTTTCCACACTTCAGCTATGTTCAGGACCAATCAGAAATTTGAGTCTTCCATTTTTCACAAAATTCAGAGACCAATTAATCAAGTAATCAGTAATAATCTCACAGCTGTGGGAACCTGCAGCTCCTGAGCAAATCTGCTACTGATGATTTTTAGAACTTTTCAGAAGCAAATTGCAGAAAGGCTGGAGTACGTACAGACTATTTGTTGGAATAATCAAGGAATTAACATACATAAACTGGTTTTCTTTTGGGGGAAAAAAGTCCTTTCTATGATTCCAAGTCAGTACAGCTGTTTCTAAACTCCACTTAGGTTACACGCTCCCTTCTAGCCTTGTTGCAGTTTAAGCTGCATAAAAGACCCAAAGGGAACTACAGCACATGACAAGAGCATCTTAGTTCTGTCTGTCCCTATGAAAAAAAAAATCATCTCTTGGCTTTTACCCACTGCATGAGCACATGTGAAAATTAGCAAAGGCACTAAATAACACAGAACATACAGGGCTTTGTAAAGTCCTGGCAAATAATACAAAACCGAGCAACACCGTTTCCCTTTCCTTTTTATACTAGTCCTCTGTAACACATTCCGAGGCTCCTTTGGCAAAACACACAAGATTTTTACTAATTAAGCTATTTTTAATATTATGACAATAACAAAATGAAAATGAGATACTTTCCATTCTCTCAAGCATTGCATCTCTGGAGCCAGTTGTCTAACACATTGTAGTAGTTCCACAAAAAATAACCCAATACTGTATCTGAAAACAGAAGGTTGCCACAAACCCTTCCCCCTTCCTTAAATGAATTTGGGAAAAACAAAAAACAAAAAATCCCACCCCCTTCCCTCACCAAACACAGGAGCTGTTCTACAGCGATAACAGTTAGCTGCAAAGTCTTCTAAATAAAAACTGCTATCTCTCAGTCAGACTATACATTATAATCAGACCAGCATCTTTCCTCCTTTTAGAAATAGCTACTTAAGGAAATAGCTCTAGGGGATCTTCAGCTTGATCCTAACTTCCCTGAAAATTATGCTTCAAAATAAGATTTCTCCTCAACAAGAGGAAGAATAATGGAGGAAGAGTAGAATATGTAAGTGGCAGTCTAAACTAGTTAGGCATGCTTTTAGTCAAAAACTAAATCTAGAAGCAGGATAACTACTTCTAACAACTGTTAAACTATCATTAGTCCCTTGTAATTTAACAATTATTGACTATAAACATTCATTTTAATTTTAAGATTAATTTTTTATTGTAGGAACCGCTTAGGGACTAGAACACACAATTCAAAATGAAAACTATGCATGCCTACGGCAAACATCCAATTGACTTGATAAGGAGCCTTGGGATATGTCTTTTAATGGATTTAACTTCTAATTACATGTTTGATAATAGGAGACTATAAAGCACTGGAAATAAATTATGAAAATGGCACACTTCAAAATAACCGTGTTTCTGTTACAACTCTATTATAGCTGCATCAGACTTGATCACAGATTTAAAAAATATACAGTGGAATTAGATCTGAATAGATTTTTTTTGTCTAAATATTTTTATTGGCTATATGCCTAGATATTCCAATTAATCTTATAGTGCAAATGAAATGATTACTTTCTAACATGGACAATTTCTAGAAATAAGTTAATAACAGTCATTGCTTAACATAAAATAATGTTCAATCTAGACAATGTTATTTAAGTTTCAGCGGTGTCTGATAATTTCCTTGATTATTAAATGAACAAGTCCATGAATAAAGCCTCACTGGTTTCCCAAACAATATTCTGAATTAGACCTTTAAATGAACTTGTAAAGGGAGGACTAACACATTTTCAAAAGACTAAGTTCTAACAGGAAATTCTCTTCTCCCGCCATACTCCTTAACGTTTGGCAGAAAAAAAGAAGAAAAAAAAGTTAGTAATTCTCTCCTTCCTCATGTGTAATTTACATTATTTCAATCAAATCTTAAATTACATGATAAACTGTTTGGAAGCAGGTCCTTGTCTCAAACTAGTCAGCACATCAGTATACCAGCTCTAGTTGAGAATTTCTGTCCTGCTGGAATATCTAAAACAGCAGGACAAGTAACCAAGTAGGTTGAGATTTTATACTAAGCTGAGATGCAGCCACAAACTTAAAATATTTTCACAGTTCCCATATTATATCTTTCGGTAGACAACCAGTGCCGCTCCTGTCTGACACAAAAGGCTTCTTCTCTGAATCAGGGATCCTTACTAAAATAGGAATGGTGGATTGCAACTTCCTGAAAACAATTTATCTATATCTGTTGGACAGGCAAGAAAAAAAAAAAGATAGCTTTTCTTTTCATATAATACAAAAAATTAAAGAATAAAACAGTTGAAGCTTGAAATAAGACAATTACGGTTATATCCGATAAAAGCTGAATTAGAAATTCTGGCTTCCCTACTCTAATCAAGAAAACAAAAAGTGATAGGAGAGAAAATACACAGCACATTTTCTCAACAACTGATCAATTCTCAATGAGGGGGACACTGATGCCATTGGCAGTCATCTGTTTTATTTCAGTGAGTTACAGAATATTTTGCTTTCGGGACATTGGTTTAACTCTGCGTAAGTACAGAAGGTCACTGTTAGAGTATTTCTCCTGTCTTTACTCAAATGAACTAGAGATTTTAATCTAGCTCTCATTCGACGCACTTCACTGACTACCAACACTTGAATACGTTTCAAGCAGAGAGATCCAGAACTGAATAGCAATACAGACTGAACTGACTGACAAGGTCCCACAAGAAAAAAACAAGGTATTTCTCAAGGATCGTTTAAAGGAGAGAGAAGACTAGTATATCTGTGATGCATAGGGCCTGCATGACTATATCTTTTCTGTGGATAAGGAGGAATTTATTCTCCAGGACTCTGATACCTGCCATGTGTCATGAGTATTAAGATTTTATTTTTCATTAAACAAAAAGTAAACAGCTTCTTGTCCTTCTATAAGCAACTGCTCTCATCAGTAACTGACTGCTACTCACGTTCAGGTGCAAACTTTCATGTGCATGTCAGTCCCATGAGCACCCAACACAAGATTACAAAAGCCTTTGTTATAAGTATTGCCAAGGTGTCCCAACTTTTCCGCTCTCCCTAAGGTTAGAAGTGATGACAAAACTAGGAATGCAGGAGGTAAGAAAATTTAAGAACTATGAATTTACTGCAGTCAATTTCTCATGTTAAAGGAATTATCAACATTTTGTACTGTATATAATATACACCTTAATTATAAACGCAGAGTTGCATACAATATTGGAAATGCACTTTCATGAATGTTATCTACACTGCAGAGCACATACAAAAGCAAAATACTGTCAACAAAATACTGTCAATACCGAAATTAAAGTTGAACAGGTATGCTTCTCTAGGAGCATTACCTCACATGCTTACAATTCATGAAAAACTAACTCAACAAAACAAAATCAGAAAAGTGCATGGAGGGATGATTAGTAGCTGGTAAGCAACGAAGAACAGCAATATCAAAGCTTCAGAAATGGACTGATGAGGCAGGTAAGGCTGACAAACTTACTCTGAAGCTGTGGCTGAGGCTGCTGGAAGGAAAGGGACTGTCCGAACACAAATGGACTGTGGACTAGGGAAGAGGGAGGTTTTGCAGCTTGATCAAAGATGGAAGGAGCTGGGAGATTTGGCCGTGACTGAATGGAATTCAGTATGGCACTCAGTTGGTCACCTGTAGTGGGCAAAACAGTCAAAACTACAACCTGTTACTTGTCATTCTCCAGAAAAGCAGAGTAAAATGGTTCTCAATAAAGTTTAAATGAAGATAATAGAAAAAGCTCACAAATCTTATTTAGCCACACACAGCTTTGGTTCTGGCTAAATATAAAGATGTCACCCCATGCATGGCAATAAAATTATTGAAAAGTACAAGCAGGGCTTTTAAGAATCATGGATATTTTGCTCAAATTATTTAAAACATTTCAAAAGACAGCTTAATCTAAAATTCATCTTGCTAAAAAATGTAGAGCAGCCAAAGAACAAGCAGATATCCCTAGCATTTACTATAAGACACACATGCAACAGAACATGCAGATAAAGATTAGAAAAACTGATGAGAAGGGAAAGATAACATGTCATTATGCTTTGGTAAGTGTATTTCTGTTCCAGACTTTGAAAAATATTTGCCTATTTTTGCAAATATCTTTAAAAGTATTCTGTCATGCTGTTTTTCAAGATAAGGATCAGGTTGAGGAACTCTTTTTTAAAGAAATATCATTTAAGAACAAACTGGTTTCCTGAAGAACTACATATATTCACTGAGGGAGAAATGAGGGTCTTCACAAAAGCTGGCATGTTAAAAATATAGTTAATTTCTGAATGCTGATTCTCAAAAAAACTATAGATGAGCATTAAAAGTATAAGGTGCCTAAAGTAACAAGGTAGAGTATCACACCATGATATAGCTTGAGGCATACTTAAGCAACATGAGATGGAGGCACCAAGAGGTTGAGAGCCTGTAAGAGTTGAACTGTCACCAACCAAACCCCAAAAGCATTACTTAATTCTGCAACTTCATATCATTTTGACAGCATTACAGAAATCTTGGCCAAAAAAAAAAAAAAAAAAAGCAGCTAATACACAATTTACAACTTACTGAATCTGGAACACTTTTAGGTAATTATCAATTGTCTTTTCATGAAACTAGAGAAAGACTGGTGGGTCTGTGGAACCCTATGTTATCTAAGAACTCCAAAATAAAACATTTCACTTATTTCCTTGATACTTTTGTTTTAAAAGTGAGAGGACAAAAATACTAGAGAGAAGCTGGAAATCCTATCTAAATATTCACCTATAGGTAGCAATAAACCATTTTTATTGCACAGTTACGGAAGTAGTGTATCTAAAAAAATTTGAAATCAGTACTTGGGCAGCAATCATTCCTTCCATACTAACCCAAATGTGACAGATATGCTTGGTAAATCACTATTATTCTTAAACATAACTATTTAAAAAATTAATTTCAGGCCAAGAGTTGCATCCTTTTTCTGGATAGATAAAGCTCACACTAGTTACCGGAGAAAGAACCAGCAGCAGAAAACAAAGCCTGGTAGTAACTCTCAGCCTTCTGTGGGCGCTTCATAGGCAGAATAACCATGCCACATAGGCAAAAACGCTTGTGCTGGCATTATTCAGAGCGTGCTTTGTGCACCTTCACTTGAACGTACCTACACATCTTCTCAATTTAACTTTTGTTTCAGCAGTTTACAAAACCTGAACTAGTAAACTAGTAAACTGCTGAACAAGTACTGCTTTAGTGCAAAGCCAGTTCAGGTAGCTTTGCATTGCATTTTGCAGAAGAACTGGGAGCACAAAGCACAGCTGACAATGTAGAGGCATTTCATCAGGCTCTTTCACCTCAGTACCTTGGCAAAGCTAAAGCACCTTTTGTGCATCTGTCCTGCTTTTCCCAGCGCTCTGTTAGGGCTTACTGCTCTAAGAGTCATGCCATGAAAACAGACATAAACCAGACTTCATCCAGTCCCAGCACCTACACAAATAAGCCCTTTCAGAACACAAAGCAGTGCAGAGGATCCCAGGGAGATCTATGATTGCTGGATCTCAAGGAGTCAAGCTGAATGAGGGAGAGCAGCTCAAGAGGTATCCTAATTCCATGGTGCTGGGCATACCTGTACTATGTTCCTGAGAATACCTTATGATATCTTTTTTTATCCACCACCTGTTTTTCTATTAGCTTATTTATTCCAGTCATCCACATAGCACTCACTACACATTTTTTTGTATTTTAAAATGTTATAAAGCTACTCCCTCTTTATCTGATTTAAAAACAACCATCATCACTACTAAATATGCCAATTCTTATAATTCTAAAGAGTTATGGTGATAAGATCCACGTGTTTGACATATGTTTACTTCAACAGCTGGGTTTGCTCTACCAGCTGGCAGTTGACAGCAATAGAGAACTATTTTTCCCAAGACACAGTAGCTCAGTTCTCCACACAGTACATGAAGCAGGATTATAGCAGTGAACCAGTCTTATCTCTTGATCAATTTCTACTAATTTGTTAAAGCTCTTAGACCAGTTATGAAATTTAGTATCTATAAAAGTGAAAAAGAAGATCATTACCAGGGCCCAAAACATTTTACATTAAATTTTTAGATATCATTGATTATTAAAAAAATTCAATTAATTTAATTCCTTCTTCCTGAATAACTAATCAATTCAGATCTACACTGTGTGTAAGCACACGTACATGGGCCACATTCCAAAATCATGACATGATTTTAATCAGTCTTCTATCTTTCCTCCTGTTTTCTCAGAGGAGGCATAGAGGGGCTATTAGAAGCGCAACTAAGCCTAACAGCTAGACATCATCTACTGTGCCTATACATAAGCCACACAATCAGTGTTGTCACTATTTGTCTGCTCAGTGGAAGAGGATAGGGTCATGATTTTTATAGCAGTGTACAAGGCCTAGCAGTCAGAAGAAGTTTCCTTCCTCCAAGCTTGTTCAGAAACCTAGACCCCGGAGCTACCGCCATAGCCCTGTGGCTTATGACGATATCCCAAGACTGGCAAGCGACTTCCAGCACTATAAAGGCTAGATCAGCCAATGTGTTATTTAAATATAAACAGGGAAAATGTTTCCTTCTAACATTTCTTGGATCCGCAATAAAATAGGATTCCTGTTACCAGGTTATTTATTTTTAGAAATTAATATAGATAATCTATTATTGCAGTTAATCACTTTCACTGGACAAAGAATGGCAACTGTTCAAGTGTCTAATAACTCTTAGAATATCACGCTAAATCTTATTCTGCCTCTTTCTGGAAGACTACTTTCAAAACTGTAGTAAAGAAAGGCTAGTTATCTGTAATTAGAACCATTTAAATAGCTTGACATTACAAAGGCTACTCTCAGAAGCATCTGTAAAGCAATCCTGGAGTTCCTGCAAAGCTCATGACTGTGAGACTAAGCAGATCCTCTCTCAAACCATAAAATGCTCCAAGAAGATATTATATATAAAGCAGCACAGATATACACAAGTCCTTTTCTGTTGGAATTGTTCCAGTTTATATACATGAATAATAACCTGGACAAGAGAAAGAACACTGGCATACGCTGGATGATGAGGACACTATCCTCCACGTTACAGGCCCATTTCCTAAAATGAGTAATTACTTCAAAGGGAAGTTCCACTAAGAATAGTTTGAAAGCTATCTGCTCAGAATAACAATGCATTTTGGGGTAGAGGCATTCACAAGGAATATTAAAGACTCACTGGCAATGTAGAAGGCTGGAATATAGAAGACATGGCTAAATCAAACAGAATGGTTGCGAGAGCTATGTCTTCTGCCTTGCAGGCAATACCGTAAATACACATCTACTTCATGGGGATCTTTACATTTGACCAGCAGCCTGTAATCTTCATAGATGGCTAAGAAATTTGTAATGGAACTAGTATACCCCTACAAAAAGAGTTTTTCTGACAAACAAGCATCTTCAACAGAAGTGCTTCACTCAAAAATTCTCTTGAAAGATAGTGTTGGCACTTTCAGTTCTTTCTATTCCCACAACTCAAAGCTTCTTTGACCTGAGAATGCAAGACAGAAGGTGGTATATAAAATAATGATACAATAGAAAAATTCTATTTTGGGGAAAATAATATTTCTACTCTTTCACATAGAGCTGACAACAACTCTCCACTCTTGAGGAATTCAGAAGCAACTACAGCTACATGGAAAAAGTAAATCCATTTAGCTGGGTTGTTCACCCACACTAAACATCACAATTTGAGGGTAGGTCAAAAGAATAACACACATAAAATGATATGGAATTTAATGCCAGGACCTGCTTCTAAACTTTCTGTAGCTGCAGCACCCCAAAAGAGACTATGATAGGACATAGTGAAAGGCATCACAATGTCTTTGGATACGAGGATTCCTGTTAGTACAGTATATTTATCTTCAAAAATTTATCTCTGAATAATACAAGAAAAATATTCTTTGTCTAGTATCTTAGCCCAGGAAAAGAATAGGTAATACTTTTGTGCTATTATACAGTTGACATTTAGACAAGTTGTAATACTGCCTCACAGGCCAGGCACCTTAAGCACCCCTGCTTCCATGATTCAGCCTTTACTTTGAAATGAGTATGCCTGAACTGGGAAAACAGTACTCTATAAAAACCCCTATAAACAAAGGAAAAGCACTTGAGCTTTTTCCAACCTTTGTCCAAAAAAAGAGTTTCCTGTAGCAATGTGTAGACAAATGTGAACTACTTTCTATGTGATGAAACACTGAAATTACATAGCACTGTTTCATGTTATGAAAATAACGGACAAAAAAATCTAGGAATAAATTTTCCCTTCATCCTTCTGCCTTTAAAACAAGTCCCGAATGACGTCATTTTATTCAGCAAACCACCCGTAATATGTGTTGGCATTAAAAAAATATAGCACCCCTAAGGTCCACATTCGTAGTGGCATGAGCAGAGTACAGATATGTAAAAGGAGAATGAAAAAGCTCCATGTTTCAATATTTCTCAAGGACATCTGCCTTGGCAAAAGTCCCTTCTGTATCTTCTAGATCTAATAAAGGAACAAGCAAAAGGCAGGCAGTTTGAGCTTACTGTGATGGCCTATACGGTATTTATATCTTGGCAATGAAATAAACCATGCTTAAAAGAAAGAATTATTTTATGACAGTAAAATGAATAAGGTATTATATACTTCCCAGCATTTATAACTGGTATCTATGTGGCTGAAAGGTAACTAGCTACAACTAATTAGTTTTACATCTTAAATCTCAATTAGTATCTTTTATCTTGTCATCGAATTAAAAGCACTTAAAATGTTAGGACAGACAGATGAGAAACGTTTATATATCTTTCTGATTTTTTAAACCAGTATTTTCTAAATCCAACATTTATCTCATCTTGTTTTAAAAATAAATATTTTTCATTTCTGCATCATAGTATTGTGCCTACCCCTATAGAAAGCCTCAAGTGTAAGACAGAGATATTTATTGATCCTTCTTAATTTCACTTTCGTATAAATACTCTCTATAAAGCCTTTTATAAAATGTTTGAGTGTAAAAACATACCTTTGTTATTTCCGAGGCCATAATCAAATCCTTGTCCATTACTACAGCTTGTCCCCTTACTGAAAGCTTGTATTGAAAAAGGACTTGGAGGAGGAGTCTGAACATTCTGATCTAGAAGAACTTGCTCTGCAAAAAAAGCCATCACTTCAGAATCAGACTTTCTTAGTAACTAATTTACATTGGAAAGATGAGTCACAAGGCAAAGCAGCAGTATTCAAAATTTTTTTTCCACGGATAGCACTCTTCCACACTCTATCCAATTCTCTTCAGAAAGGAAAGCACATCTCTCCTCTTTAGAGCTCATGCTCTAAAAATAAACAAAATTAAGTGGATAATACCATGCAAACTGATTTTATGTTTGACTCAGTTGTTGTAAAGTTTGCTGTCATATACTACTCTGAACAAGCTTGATACTTAATCTTCCAGTAATATCACACCATTCAATTGTTTATTCTTTGGATAGCAATTGTTAAATTCATTTGACAAAGCAGGGTAGAGAAAAGAGAGTTTTCAGAGTGACAATAAACTCAGAGCCAATAAATTTTTAATCATGGCTACCACCTTAATTGTTCACGGGATATAAGACATTTTCACTGATTTCTTGATAGATCTATTCAGTGTATAAACTGGGCACTACAGCTTTGCTTTTGTATATTAAAAAAAAAAACCCAAACCCAAAACAGCCTGAGGTCTTTTTGAATACCCATAACAACAGAAGAGCTAACATAAATAAGAGACAAGATCCACTTGACTAAAAAGGGTTTAGAGAAGCATTACTGATTTAATGTGTTCAGGAATATCATTCTCAGTGATGATCTCTAAAAAATAATCCATGTGAAATCTCCCCAAATACACGTTAAAAGTTCAGGTTGGTCTGGAGAGCTTTTTCTCTTGTAAAGAAACTAAAATTAACATGGATACAATTATGAAAACACAGCTCTTCTAAGTGCCATTTTAATAAAACTGCATTTCAGACCAAATCTGCACTTCAGAGAATGTACTTTAATATATTACACATATATAGAAATTAAAACAAAAAGTTTTTAATCTGTGAGAAAGCTGGAAATTTAAATTCAGTTTAAAAAAAGAAAGGCTCTAGAATATCCTTCTTTTTCCTTCTTCATACGTAGAATTACAAGAGAAAATTTGAAAAATATATAGAGATGGTTAGAATATCACACACCCACATACCCCCTTTTTTGATTTTGTTATAAATGAGAACAACAGTCCAAGTAATTGGTAAATAAAGAACCCGCACATCTTGATAAATCTACTTTCTCCTTTGTTAAGCTGATATTATTTATCTACGATACAGGAAAACTAGTACTAGAACTTAAAGAAGGATGGCAATAATAAAATGCTGCACTTAAAACGAGCTTCCTGCCTATTTTAACCAACGATAGAAAAAAACGTTGGTACTTTCTGAATTACAGCTCTATCTAGCTGTACTGTTTCAGTCAAAATATCTTGATACCTGACTACAGACTTGGGTGCTTAGTATGACTCTTTTGCTTTGTCTCTGAAACAAACCTAACTTCTTACTGAGAATCTCCTTATCATTTTATTCAAAAATAAAAATACAAAAGTAATCTGAATGATGGTATAATTTGTGGATAAAAATACAGCCAGTTGCAGATCTAGCTGGAGCTCCTCCAACTGCTCATTTCCCTCCAGTAAAAGCATTGTAACTCATGACAGTGAGCATTCCTAATTCATTTCATGGTAAATAGAAGAGATCAGCTTAAATCATTTTCAGCTGTGACTTAAGCTCATTAGTTTTGCTTGGTACTGAAATGGACTAGGAACATAGAATAGGAACACAGAAACATCTCAGTAATAGCAGTGATGACTTCTCAAACTGCTTTAGCTAGATGCACAAGAGACATCTGCCTTTATCTTAATTATAAAAACAAAGATTTTCTAGACAAGAATAAAACCAGGCATAGGAGTCACACACAAAATTACCAAAACAAAATCCCAATGCATTTGATTATAAAAATCCTGTTCTAGTTTAGTCCTCCAAGTTTGGAGATTGCATTTCTGTTCTGCAAGAATGAAGACATACTGAAACTGTTCTTCAAATAACAGCATGTAAGTAGCAAGAATTTAAAGCTGGGCCTTCAAACAAAGGTCTTGTTTAAACTCTTCCAAATTTGAGAATTCTGTTGTAAACAATGATAAATCTGAAAAACCATTTTCTATATAGAAAGGATGAAAGGACAGATAAATTACTGAAGCTGGAAAAGACTACTGAGAATAATTTGTCAAGTGCCTTAAATGCAAATTTTATCTATTCCTCAAAATGCATACTCTTGAATGGAAAATTTTGCACAACTACATGTATACATAACCTGATTATGAAATATTTAGACTACAAATTAGGAAAAAGTTTATTAACTTCAGAGAAATGAGATTATACTGAAAAAGTGAATAGTCTCATTTTAGGACAGGAAATGATAAAATGAACAACTGTATTCTGAATATGCATGATTTCAATAGTAAAATACTGTTCTGATTAATAAATACTAAATTTTAAATAAACCGTTCTTGTTCACTATATATACATTTTATAAAGCACTTCTGTTTTTTCTCTGTCTTCAATGAACGTTTTTTATCTTAAAATTAAGCAACAGCTCACAATAAATGCTTAAATATTACCAAGGAACTTCTTTGCCTTCATACTGTAATGTGATGATAATCATCAAAGCATCTAAATAAAAATCAATTTTCAACACAAAATGCCCAAGTCAGGGCAAAGAGTCTATTATAATAAACAAGTAAGAGACTGACTGTAAGCACAGCCTAAAAGCATAAGCAGAATATAACTGCTGAGGTAGAAGTTTTTCACGAAGACAGCTTTAGACAAATGGATGTGGTAGACACATTCCATAAACAGAGAGAGAAGATTATAGACAGAAACTGTCCCAATATATTCAGAAAATACAGAAACACATGCTAAAGGAAAAAAGGATAACAGTCTTGAGGAAACTAAGGGAGCTAAAACAAACCAATCTCACAGGTAACTCTATGAAACCTGATCAGCAGAAGAACCTCAGAGGCATTCTCAGAGAGAAACCTTTAACAAAACATTTAACAAAAGCATGCCGATGAAGATCCGTAGTAACTTTTACTAGACACTGGAAAGACAAGAGGGAGACACTGGATATCTGGAGCGCTGTGTCCAGTTTCGGGTTCCCCATCACAAGACAGGCACCGACATCCTGTGAGTCCAACAGGGGCCAAGATGGTCAAAGGACTGCAGCATGTAATGTCTGAGAAGCTGACAGAACTGGGTTTGTTCAGACTTAAGAAGAGAGAGTTAAAGGGAGATCTTGTTGCTCTCTTCAACTCTCTATCTAACAGGCGCATTCAGAGAAGATGAAGCCAGACTCTTCTCAGAGATTCACAGTGACAGGACAAGAGACAACAAACAAAGGGTACAGCATGGGAAAATGTGATTGTGTATTAGGAAAATTTTCACCATGAACATGGGTCAAACCATGAACAGGTTGCCCAGAGAGGTTGCAAAATCTCCATTTTTGGAGATACTGAGCATTTGACTAGACAAGGGCCTGATCAATCTCATCTAGCTGGATCTGCGCTGAGAGGGACGTTGGGCTAGATGACCTCCATAAGTTCCTTCCAAACTTAACTATTCTATGATTCACTGGCTAGTACTGATACTGATTGGCTAGTATAGATACTGATAAAGTCCCATCTGGTGCCATTTTTTGAGGAAATATAGGTAGCTCATAATCTTGCACAGGAGAACCCATCCAGAAGGTCCAGGACCATCTGCTAAGGAAATGACAATAACAGTTTCAGGAAACCTCAGGGTAATCACCTGAAGCATTCAGGGTGAAAAGAAGACATTTTAGATCAGCAATGATAACCTGTTTGGAGGGAGATCAACAAGGAGAATGATTTAAGAAAACAAATGAAAAAAACTAAGTATATATGTGTACTAAGATTTTTTAATGTTTCCTTTTATTGTATCAAGGTCTTACCTAACCTGAATGTGAATTATCAGGACAGAAGGTCTTGCATTTTAACAGAAGGTAATCATACTTTGTCAGCTCAAATAATGAACTAATTTGATGTTAATTTTCAAGATAGTGTTTAAAAATCTGTAACGGGTTTTAATACGATGCTATGTGGCAGAATTAACAAAATAAACACAATCAGAACTGACATAAATCACTCATTCTGTTCTGTTTTTCAGAGAAACACAAAATAGACCAAAGGAAATAACAAAAGCAAGACAGAGTTACTTTTTTGAAAATTATCTCTATAGCTGAAAGAAAGAAGGACAAAATTATGATCCATAACCGGTCTGAAAGAAAACATTGGGAAATATTTTTAAAAAACCAGACACTTGAAGAACGTATTTTAAAACAGCTTTAAAGTTCAACTATGCAAAGTAACTCAAATGAAAAAGTATGAATAATTGTTATACTTCTTTAACATTCACAGTTCCTTCCTAAGTCATTTGTCCTATCTACTTAGCTTATAAAATTTGCATAAGTTATTTAAAAAAAAAAAAACAAACTTGCCATCTTCATGTCGGAGGTACTGGTTTCCACCTCTGTCTCTAGCTAATGACCATGCCTCGCCTTCATCACTTTCACAGAACTCTACCATGCTGTTCTTATCCATTTGCACCCATGTACCTTCTGAATTAGTCACCTGATGCACATACACAAAAAAAGCACAATTTACTGACTTTTCAGATACTTCAGTAGCATGATTCAGCAACATGTTTCAGTATCTGAAAAATATGTAATCTTCATATTACAAAGATAACATTAATAAAAAAGTTTCTTAAATGAAGGTCACAGGCTGAGGTAGATCAAAAGACCAAAACCATTTATGGCACGTTTACAATTAGGAATATTTCAAAAATATTAGACCTGCTTATGTTCAGTAAAAGCAAAACATCAACATCACCGTTTTGTAACATCCAAACAAGATGTTTAAATAAGAACTTGAAAGGAGATATTCAACATGGTATGCTTTTTTTTTTTTTTGGTGGCTGCAATAAAAAAGTTATAATACCTAGTTCTATATGAAATGTTCATATGTGTACTAATTTTGTTCCTGACATTATTTAGGAAATAGCATGACACACTACATCCTTAAGCCCTTCTTAACTGTAAAACACCACGGCTGGACAACTAGGAACAGTAATAATGGTTCAGCAACTGAACAACTGAATCAGCACAGAGAAATAGAATCATTCTTTAATTAGTTAGGCCCTAGAAAAAAATTTTTTCAGTGAAATAAAATTCTTTCAAAGCATATGATCAAAAAAATAAAACAGGAAATATTATTTGGTAAGGAATATTGAAATATATAACAGAAATAAATAAACAAGCATATGTAACTGCAGTACAACTTTAATGTTATTCCAATCAATGCACACATATCTAAAAGGCAAAAGACAGAATTGCATTAGTATTTATAATATAAACCAAGGTCAAAAGTTAGTATTTATCATGAGGATTGGAAAAGCAAACCTGGATAGGGGCAGATTCTTTTGTTGAGTTTACTACTGTTACACACTGCTATCTATGAAGACATGAACTAAAGCTACAAGGATCCATACCTCGCCCACTGCCTTGACTTTGTTTCCCAGAACTAACATTCCAATTGGGATACCTCTAAGGTTAGGGCAGCTTCTGATGTTGTGACCTGATGGGCCAGTCTTCACTACCTTGTACACTCCAGGTCCACCTCGAAAGAATGGCATATCTTGTTCTTGCATCACTGCTTCCTGTGGGCAGTGTGAATTTAGGTCTTTGAAAAAATCATCAGTATTAGACCTAGATTCCTGCAAAAATTAAAAAAAGGCAAAACAAAACAGAACAGAATGAAACCTGCTAATAACACTGAACTCTTGAGATAAGATATACTTCTTTCAAGACCACAGTAACTAAATTCCAAATATAAGAGGTGCTAGTTACACTGCCAATTTTAGCATGCAATGATACACAGAACAACTGAACTACTAGTAAATTGGGAATTAACTGAAAAGAGCCATATTACTCTTTAAACAACAATGGTGAAAATGAAGACCATTTACACATATGGAATACCTCCTATCTGCAGTTAGATGCAAATTATTTACTCTACCACTTTCACTAAACCTTGTCTCATACCGACATTTATCAGGATAGAAACTCAGCCTTCCTGCTCTATTTGTGAAAGAATTCAGTAAAAAGTCTGGGGCTCCGTAAAGGGAATTTAAATATTATCTCTTTCCAAATGATAACGCTTCTTTTTTGGACTTCACTTTTCTAATAGGTTGCTAATACAGAGTAAAGGTAAAGTTACGACAAAGAGTAATAGCAACACCACAGATTCTTAAATGCATGCATAAATAGTACCGTGTGTTCATTATTTTCACTATGACAAACAGAACAGCCTGCACATTTGTTTCACTTAGTTAACAATTACAGATTAAAAAATATATCTAAATCTGAAATGACAACACACTTTTGCATATCCTGTCACGAAAAATGGGAGCTGCTGGGAAAAAAGAGAACTAGTGGCACAAATTTGCAATCAGCTGTAATGTAGTAAAATGCCTATTGTATAGGAAAATATGAGGGAAAGGAGTAGTGAGTGTTAGGGACGTTCAGATCAGAAGAAAGCAAATGAGAAGCAGGAGTAAGGTCTATTATGCTTATACTGCAAATAACACGTGTTTTTAAGAGCTGAAAGTTAAGAACCTGAGCAATGCCCTACTGAGTGAGGCCGGTGGTTCACTTAGTCCAGTATATTGTCTCCAACAATGCAATAGGAGATGCTGTTTAGAAATAGCACGCAAGCCATTATTAGTGGTTCATCCCTTATACACCACCAGCTCTAAAATCATTTGATTATGCATGTTAGAGGGTAAATCCCTATTTCTTTTACTGTATGGTCAAGAATCTGGTTTCTATGAATTTGTTTAATTCCTTTCTGAACATGCCGATACTTTCTGCCAACACAATCTCCTGCAACAACACCTTCCAGGAGTTCACTACCTGCTGTTTAAAAAAAGTACCTCCTTTCATCAGCTTTAAACCAATCTTCTGGCTATTTTATTTCCCTTTTAATTAACATGATTTCTTCTGATCTCTTTAATTATTATATTTTCAGCTTTTCAGTATTCAAGTCTACGCGCTATGTCCAGAATACTAGAGCAGTCTTTCCAATAAGCCTTTACACTGAATGAATCTGTTCTGCAAATAAGCCAATTTTAAAGTAAGGTAATGCAAGCTGAGGTAAACTAGTTTAAGGAGAAAAAACTGTGTTCTAAAGACAGCTTGAGTATTTTCTATATATTTATATAGCAGCAAAGAAGTTCACTATTTTGGGGAAGAAGACTTGGTGAAAAACCATTGTTTTAAACCTCTAAACTAAAATGTGCAACACTGAGTATAATCTTCATTATGAAGAGAAACAACTCTGACATCAAAATCACTACAGGGTAGCAAAGAAATTTAGAAAAACAAGCAGAGAATTTAAACTGCTTAACAGTATATAACAATTTTTTCTTATAATCATGCAATTTTAAAATAGACTAGGAATGGACTGAGTATTTGTTAAATATTTGTGAGTTTACTCATATGAATTTGTCCTCTTATTAAATGCTTAATTATGTGCCCTTGAAAAACAGAAAAAATTTACCAGTGCGTTTTGTGTTAAAAAGAGAGAACGAAAGCATTTATGGAGGCTTCTAGGCCTTCCTTCTGAATTTCTCATTTCATTTGTTAAAAAGAGAAGGGTGCTACTTACGAATTAATGAATATTCAGTAATCTCCTTTAGTATTTTTCCTTATCTTAAAGGAATAAGTACAGATACAATATGCTATGAAAATCTGCCATTTCCCATTAAAAAATTTCCAAATAAAAGAGACCTCAAAGAATATTTAATGTAAAGTTGAATTACAATGTACATTCTGAAAACAAGAGATGCAATGTGACTGTTCCTGACATTTAACTCACCTTGGGGGGTAAAGCTTTGGAAGTCCATGAAAAAAAGTCCAAATCCCTGACTCCTTGGCTAGCATTAAAGACATTCTGAGCAATAAAGTTTAAAAAAGACAAATATCAACAAAGAAATGGGAACAAAGAAACATTGGAGGAAGAAGCTAGAGATAGCATAATGCAGACTTTCTTCACAAGTAATTTTACTGGTAGTATGTTTTGCAAAAGGGAAAAGTTTGCTTTTTCAAATGGAGTCACCTGAGTTCATCGCACACCATGGCAAATCATCTATTAAACAAAAGCAGTTTGGTATGTCGAAAGCTCGAAATGAATGTAGTGTGTCATGCCATTTACTGAATTAAGAGCCAGACATTTCTTATAAAACTTGAGACTTTGTGCAAGACAGATCTCACACTTCTGCCACAATGAACAATAGATTGTTCCAGTACGTGCCATCGTTTTATAGTAGGATAGATTGCTTTTTTGAAAGACAATTTCAATTATTATTGCAGGACAATTGCACATGGACTTTTAGTTACCATTTCAGTATTGAAAAGATGCAGAAGTGCTAAGCTCAATATTGCTGAAAGCAACTCACTTTTACAAAATGGTATCACTAGTTTGCACACCAAAATCGCACTCTTTATAAGAAGCGAAAATTTAATAGAGTGCTGTAAGGAGAACGAGCACTACGATCTCATTAATTTTATAAAATATACAATACATTTACTAGTTTCTTATGAAGCATCATAAACCAAGTGGAGCTGCGAAAGACAATTCATGAATTTTATAATCAATTGCCCATAAAATAGAAATAAACAATGTTCTGTGTACATTTTCCTCCCACAGAACAGCTAGGACAGTATTTATTAGCCCTTGGAGAACATCAAAAAAGCTATCTATTCTCCATGAAGTATCACTTTTGCTTCTATCCATTTCAAAGAAATTTCCACTGTTCCTGTCAAATGTAAGAATTAGTAATAGCGTACAGATAGTAGTATTAATAATCAGTATTTATGTCAGAAAACCTTTGGCAAAGCTACCATTTTATCTGTATTAAAAGATACATCAACATCTTTTAATCTGTTAATCTAAATTCTGACAAGGGAAGCAAGTGAAATCCCTGGACAACAGTCACATTAAAATTTAACAGTAGTTAAAGAAAAGGAAATGAATCACTTGAACCAGAAACAGAACCTTGACATGCTTTTTCTATATTCCTGGAAAACACATTCACATATGTTACAAATGAACAACTCCATCTCAAGAAAAAAGCAAATCATCTAGCTACACCCTGCAAAACTTTTGCTTACATCAAGGTTTAGTAATGCAAATTGTTCATAATTTTGACAAGAACAGAGAAATTGTCAAACACAATAATTTCTTTAGAACATAGTATATCTACCTGGAATTGAAAGAGGAACTAATAGGTGAGTGAGAAATCTATTTGCTTTTTTGTTGTTGTTGTTTGGGGGGGGGGGGTATGGCATGTTGTTAAATATGAAGATGGAAGAGTGAAGGCGTATCAGTTTGACATAAAACTATGATGACTATAAAAAGCCTACATTTGCCCAGTCAGAGTTTATTTCATAGATACATAATGTAGTTTAACAGACTGATTATTACCTGGTATGCATCTCATATTTTGTGACTGACTTCTATCACACAGAGAAATGTGGACTATCCATATGTAAAATATTAAACATCATTTCGGAGAACTGGTTTTGTATGTTATAAAGCTGTATGTGAAAAACACAAAAGAAACTAACAATAGTGCAATGGGACCATGCTGCCTCTGCCACATAGAGGAGGTCAAACTAGAACCTCTCCTCTGATTTGCTCTTGGAATTTTTAAAACTCCCTTCCTTCCTGGCATGATACATGCAAGTTTAGAAGAATACATCATGCATGCATTCATTTGAGAATTAGAAACTACTACATTCAAGCTTCTACATTTAGTCCTTATGCTACCATCAGTAGATTTACTTTTTTTTGGTTTTGTTTTTTTTTACTTTTCAGCCTTCCCTTCCAAAAATTAAAAATAATTTCCAGAATTCCTAATTTCAGATTCATTTCCAATAGA
Source organism: Struthio camelus (assembly GCF_040807025.1). NCBI lineage: Eukaryota > Metazoa > Chordata > Aves > Struthioniformes > Struthionidae > Struthio > Struthio camelus. The sequence goes on along the minus strand of NC_090942.1, from coordinate 176,825,900 downwards.
GTCTAAGTTTCAGAAATCATAAAATTGAATACAGTTCACCACCAAATATTAGCAGAAAATAAACAAACGAAAATAAATTAGTATTATTTTCTTACAGCAACAAGCTATTATCTTAAACAATCATCTTGACATCTTACTCAACAGAGTTATTTACTGTCCAATTGTTCCCTATCATGCCTAAAATGACTGAGGAAGTCTATTGTTATGTGGAAACACTGAAGCACAGCTACATTAAGCTTTCTGAGGTTCTGTGATCAAACACGGCAATCTCCCTATTAATTTGGGTTCTTTTTTTCCACTGGAATAACGGCTTGAAAAACTTGCAGTTCCTCCATGCTGTTTGCCTACAATGGTTGGGGAATGTAACAATTAAAACTGCAGAAGGGTATAGTACTCCATGTAATTATAATGGTTGACATTTGAAATAAGTAACAGAAGCATATTCAGAATATGATTTCAAAATGTCAAGTTCCAGAGCTTAATCAAAAGAGAGGGTAAGTTAACTTCCCATAAAATAAAATACTATTTCTCCCTAGTGTGTATTGTTCTAGGTGTTATGTACCTTTTTGCTATGTACTATGTGTAAGCATATCTGTCCGTATACATAACAGTCTATCAGAACTTTACAAATATTTTTCAAAAAAGGTTAACTGAATCTCACAAAACAGAGAGAAAATTAACTACCAGGAAAGCAAGTAGCTTATCCAAGATCACAATCTGTTAAGGTTAGCATAAACTCAGTCTCATGATCATATTACCTACAATGGATAATATTCACAATTTTAGATCAATGACTACATAGCAATTCCTCATGAAAAGAGCAACAAAAGGAGCAGATTTGAATATACAGCTCTTCTTACAAAGTAAATGAGCACAGCAAAAATAAGTAGAGTCTGGTAATTACAAGAGGTCTCTGCTTTCCTGTGATCTTTTATCTTTACATATAATAGCTTTGATCAAAATATTTAGAGATGCATTTCCCGAGATCTAAGCTATTAGATATTTGCTTTATCATAAAGTGCTTTGTCAATGTCTATAAATAAACATAAAATGCAAACACAATATATACACTACACAGAACTAGAGGCTGAAATTAGCACTTCTGAAAATCATCTCTACTATTTTCTTTGTTCATTACTTCCTTAATACCGTAATGAAATAGAATATTTAAAGCTTTCTCTAGAAAATATACCTTAAATCTATTTTGCAAAACGTACTGAGAGATTTTATTTACTTAAGGGATGATGACAAAAGGCTTATGCATCTAATGGTAACCAAAAGTAGCATAATGGGCATTGCCAGGTCTGCACACTCATGAGTTAAATAAAAAAATGAGTCAAACAAAAGTAACTGTAGGAGTAACTGAAAGTTGATGTTAATTTGAATAGGGAATACCACACCTAATTCAGCCATTTGATTTTCCCTATGTATTTTCAGTCATGTAGGAGACTTTTCCAGTATGTCTGCCTCTTCTGGAGCCAACATTGGTAGGACAGCTTTGAATTTCAAAAATCTTGCATATTAACAGATTTTTTACTGCATTCTGGTCATAATGTCATCCAGTTATCCAAATCAACATAAAAGGATGCACAGATATAGATAATTTCAGTTTGTTCCACAGACTCTCTAAGCGTTTATTACCTAATTGAATATCCTTTGCCATATGGGTCATTCACCTCTAGAGGTCTGCATTTATCAAATCTGACAACTTAAAATACAGTTCTTTTCTTGGACAATTTAGAGGGATGAAAGATGTATGTTCTTCAGTATTCTCAGCTCAGTAATTACCTTAAGAGATTTTATTTTAAAACTCTCTACCAAGAAAACAGTATCACTTCATGTGATCTACATTCACCAGGAAAAACAAGTTTTAAGCTGAGTTATAAAAATCAGGGGCTTACAAAAGAGTTAACTGAACTTCATGAAGTTGGGGGTTATGTGGTGTGCATTATGGGATAAGAGCATGCAGCAAGCACAAAGGCATTCAAAAGTAAGCCAGTGAACCGTGAATTTTATTTTGTGGTCTTTAAGAAAAGACGAAGATATTAGAGAGCATTCTTTCCTTTTTCCTTTCTATGTCCTTTCAAAAAAATTTGAAAAGAGGAGATGCACAGAAACCTCCCATCTGAAACTTATTTCTAATTATATAGCTATCAAAATACATCTGGTACTATAGCTAGCCACATTATAATTACAGTTGCTTTCATAAAACTTTTGCTCTGTTGGCCACTGGCTGCTCACTGATCTGATGCTATGAAGGCACGTGATTTTACCTTCTGCCATTAAGGATGTAAGGTAACTGGTTAGTTAAAAGAAAACTAGTAATACCTCTCGGCTCATAACAGTTTAAACGGTATCAAAACTAGCCCATGATACTCTTTAAGAAGAAGTAAAAGATGGTAATATTTTGTCTGAACTTTAAAGAAGCAATCATATAGTGAAGTATATGAAAAAGAGCCATTTTATAATTTAATACACAAATGATAATTATATACTGTTTTTTACATTTCATGGTACCTGACATACTTATTCAAATGAAATCTCTTACATTATCAAGACTGAATGTTCATTTTCTTTTTTTTTATATGAACCATTCCTTTTAAGCTTTTCTCAGAGAGCTGAGAGTATATTCTTCCCTGGAAAAAAAGTGTTTACTGGAGCCATTAGAAAAACATCATCCAGTAAGTTCTTGCTAACCATGTACATGACTACTGTTCCAGGGATATAAAAAACCTCATGAGCCTTCAGATTTTCCTCTCAGCAAGTAAAAAAGTATCAGTGACGGGAAAAAAAAAAATCTCACAAAATATAATACCCATCCATTCTTAGATTATTTACCCAAGTTAAATATTTAGTCATGGGTGAATTCACTTCTATCATAGATGAATGGGTAAAATTTAATGGCTGCATATAAACATTAGCGTTTCACAGAAGTACACTACAGCTATTTTTAATAAGTATTGATTTCTAAGATCAAAAATATGAGTAAGATTTTAAGTAAAACTAACTTTTTTTCTGTGTTTCACATACTCTACAATAATCTAGATAAATATGCTGGTCACTATTGTATCTGAGGGACTGATAGCTGAGGATAGAAATAATTTGCTTCCCAAATGCAATACTAAAGTCATTCTCCAAAATAAAGACTTTATTGAAAGAAACCTCCAAAGAGAATTCTGTTAACAAATAATTTCCAGATAAGCAGGTGAATAAGAAGAGATTTCATTTGACTTCGTGTTTCTCAGAATACAGGCTGCAGCCACAGGTCATCTATGAATTGCCAGATTTGCTATTGGCAAGCAGCTCAGTTTCATTGGAACTGGGAATATCTCAGTTCTACTACAGGGAAATATAAACAGGGTGAAATTAGTGGCTGCAGGTGTTTAAATTGGCCAAATATTTGTTAACTCTCTTTAACTACAGGCTGTAGCTCACTCCACTCAGAGGAAAAGTCGAATCTAAGCACCTGCAGTAGCAACTATTTCTGGTTCTCACATTCTGCCCTGTAGAAGTCGAGCTTCTGCCTTCTCTGGGTAATGCTCAAAGATAGATGAGCCAGAAAGGCCTGTACTTGTGTAACAATTTTTGAGAAACATCGATTTGGCTAACGTACTTTTTTTTTCTTTGCCCTACCTTGTCACTAGGAAACGTATAATCTTTGGATTGTAAAGATGGTGATCGCTATTAAAGCTATCCAGAAAAATAATGCTCGCTCTAATTATAAATTCAATATTGTTACTTGGTCTTGATGCTTTAGGATTCTCTGATTAGGTAATAAATTGATAACTCAAGGATTCAAATATAAAACTCACAAAAGATATCTGTGAAAAGCAAGAGGTCCAAAGGATTTTTTTCAAGCTTTAAAAAAAAAAAGCATCAGTTACATGGATTAACTTCTGGCAGTAAGCCTCTTCAGAAATCCCCTGCATCAATGGGCCATTTTTATGTACAATGAGGTCTTGCCATCAGAAACAACTGGTTCAGACCATACTTTAATAGGATTACACTTCAGTACCCTATCATATTGGTCCTTGCACTTTTGTTTCTCTCCCAGAAGAGAAGCCTTCAACATAAAAAGTCTTGTACCTTTCTACACTCCACCCTCATTACACAATAGCCCTCAAAAAGGCAAATACATACATAAGACGGCATGGAATGATTTAAAAACTTTACCTCACGACTGATCATTTGCAGCCTTAATTAAAGAAAGGCTTATAATGAGGACAGAGTGTACTTTGGATATTTTTCAAAGGCACCTTTTACTTACGTCAACAGGTACCAGAAGGCTCTTGCCAAGATGCTGGTTAAAAGAGAGACACCAGGCTTCAGTGTAACCATTCATGTTAGGAACATACTTCTTTATTGTCTCATCGTTCAGCCTCAGCCAAACACCATCATCATTGTGGATCTATGGGAAACAAGCAACAAAAACGAGCCATGCCCTCCTGTAACTGTTCCTGGCTAGTAAGGATTAACAGCCTTTAGACAAGCAGACAGCAGTAGCAAGACAGAAATGCTCTTAACTATATTCGCAAAATGTAAGAAGAGGTAAAGAGGGATATTGACACAATCAGAGTATCAGAGCAATTAGAGGCATATCTTTTTAACAGGCTAGGAGTGACATTAATGCAATCACGCAATAACAAGATTTGCTTTGAGAGAAAAGATGAAAGAAATAAGCTAAGCTTTCATAAGCTTACTGTTCTCCACTTTTGAGTTTTCCACTTCTGCATTTATTTAGTAAACTGCAAAAATATCCCTTGCATGACATTATACATATATAGGAAGTTATACTGTAAGAAAAATACATGCACAACAGTCTGATGTAATAGTGATCTTTCAGAAGTGTAAGTGAAAGGTATAATGTAAATGATACTTACACTTTAGAATTTTTGTTCAAATAGTAAATCATGAAGAATTAAGTTCTTAGAGATATAATATAGTACAATGAACTCTAAGAATTTTGTTTCCTCATATAACATTTTCAAAAGTTTGTTGTACACATTTTAAAATAAGTAAAGAAATAACAGCTTGAAAAATGAAATGGCTAAATATTTATAATTTTGCAATTTATAGCTCACATATTCTTAAATTATATACGTCAACATCTAAACATGAAAAAAATAAGCCATTATTTGCATGGATTAACTTTACATCTTCGACCAATTTTCAACAGAAATTTCGTATTAATTACCTCGTCAATGAAAGTGATGGATCCATTGACTTTCACTATGCCTATCTGCTCACTTTGAAGGGAAGGGTGGCTACGGATACGAAGCCCTGCACTGTCCTTGGCCACAAATTTGCGGACCTAAGAGAAGCAAAGGAAGACAGTAAGGAAGAAAAATTGGAACAGAGTTCTCAAAGGGTAAAAAGAAATAGATTTAACAGATTCTGAAATGCTACAGTGATGAAATGGCAGTCGTAAGAGTTACAGTTTGTTGCTAGTTTCCCATGGCTGTTACATATGATTTTAATTTTTGTTATACCCAATACAACGTTCAAAAACGTCCTACCAGTAAAAGTACATTGACGCAATCTCTGAAAAATCTCTGTTAAACAACATTCAGTGAAAGCTTCTGATTCTTTAAACGCTCACCTCAACTTTATTCATTCCTGTCAGTTTCAAAGTTTTGTTTTTTTAAATTTAGTATCGCCAGTAACTAACGAACCCAGGATTACTGGTTCCCGTTTGGTGCTACCAAAACACTCTACTTTTAGTCAGTTTTTTGGTTAAAATTTGGGCATTTTTCTTAGAGAAGTAGCAATTTAAAAACAGTAAGAGCGCAGATCTTTCTACTTCCTTATTTTGTTTATAATTTATAAGACAGCTATCTCAATAATTTCTCCCTTTTCCATAGGAAGGTTAGATCAGACACGCCTTGTTGCTAGTTTGATTTACTATAATACCTAAAATCTCCCAGTTGTTATTCATCATCTTTTTTTGCCATTCAAACAAGTTATCAGGCACCTGACCCATCAAAGAATAAATATAAAATCAGAAAATGTAATTTCTGAAACCAAAAAGATGGCCTAAGAGATTCATATATTCTGTTTATGTTGTACAAAACGTTTTTCTTGGAAGGCCACTTCTAAATTCCACATGTAAAACTGAAAAAAGTATCAACTAAGAACATACACACAATCTTCTACTCAACCTAAAGCACAAAATGATAAGGAAACAATAAACTCAAGAAAAGGTACTGAAATCTAATAAGGAAGTGCATTAATTCATATTTGTTAAAGAAAGGAATTATGTTAAGAAATTACATTTATCTGAAAGGCTAGTTTAAAAAAAAATATATGTTTCACTAAAAAAAAAAAGAGAAAACTGATGAAAGGTAAGAAGCTTAGAAAGACCAGAAATTTCAAATTTAACTCCACTCCAAAATGTTTAAGGGTTTGCTTACTGGTAATCCTGTTATTCCCAGAATTTAGACTTCTTTCAAACTAAGTACTATATCCAAGAATTTTCAAGGTCTTTGTAAGTATACAATGCTGAATCACTACTAACAGCATTCCCAACATAAACAAGCTTATAAACAAAGCCATGCAAATCAGGGGGGGCTGCATTATTATCCCAAGATTTTGGGCTCCAGAAATTCATGACAGGTTAGCTAGAGCTTTGATTAAAAATCTGAATACAGAGAAAGGAGAATTCACATATCCTTTAGGATATATATAGAGAATATATATTCACATATCCTGAAGAATATATAGAGAGGAATATATAGAGGCCTGGAAGGAAGGTTTGCCTGCCTTATAACAACCAATTATTTAATAGAAAATCTCAAACAGCAACTATTGATTGTTTACGGATCGGATCCATGGAAAGACTGTCTAAGGGAATACAAGAAAAGATAGATGAAGCCTTCCCCTTTGCCTCTACATGACAACCCTAATTATCTCACTCTTTCTGATACAGAATCTCTTTGCTTTAAACATTTCCATGTGGCACAGTGGTCGAGTAACTCTCTCCTTTAACATCTTCACAGTCACTTTTTCCATGGAAGAAGGGCTTAGCCTGAAAGAACTGACTAGAAGAGAGGCACAGCAATGAACATATACGTACATATATGTATATACACACTACAGGGCATGGTGCTTTGCAAAAGCTCTGTTACTCTGCCGTCCTATCTGGTGAACGTGAAAACAGGTACATCTTGCAGCACAGAAAGGTGTGTTATATAGGATACAACAATCTTAACAAGCGCAATACCCTCCTGTGAAGGGAGGCAAAAAAATCATCCGCTGCCCAGAGCTTTTCTGTTTTTTTGCAACAGACACTAGTTTCTTGTCCAAAACATGCAAAGACACAAGAAACCATCAAAACATGTTAGTATACAATCATACTGGTACTAATCTTGCCCCTTCCATTTCAGCTAAAGTAGGGCTGCTTTCTTGTGGTCTTTCCAAATACTCCAAGTTACATTACATAGCTTGAGACATAAGGTTTCCCTCAGTAGGATGTGGGATGGTATTTACCACAAATTTTGTTTATCTGAATTTCACAGCCAATGAGGGCATAGCACTTATTAGTGTTCATATTCCTAGGCTGGAAACAGGTAACTATGATAATCATCTTTGCCAACTTCGACAGACATGAAAGTTAGATTTTCATCCCATTTCAAATAACAGAGAATGAAGAAATCAATGCCAAATCATGATATATCATCCATTTTCAATTTAAGATTCAAACAGGTTTGACCTCAGAACCGGAATGCTCCTCAGGCTCAACGTAAATATTCTGAGTTGAGAATAGATTACCACTGAGAAAGTACTGTTAGTGTCTTTTGGCTATAACTATCCGAAATTTAGGGCTGGAAAAGAAGATGAAGAAGCTTCAAGAAGATGAACTGTTCATTCCTCTCAATGAAACAGTATTTGGTATATTGGACCACCTTTAACTGATACATGTGTAATTTGCATTCTTGGCTTCCGAAGCATGGAGTACAGTACAGTAATTACCTTCCTGTATTATTCATAATACTGCTGTTCATACACACAGATTTATTCAAATTTGGTTTATTATGAGATTTATTGTGACAAAGAAGACTGATAAAATGATTTATCACGAAAAATCTCGTGTATTACTGCAATATCAATAAATCCTAGCTATGGACGAAGGCTCTACAGACACTAGCTCTTACAGGACAGAAAGATGGCTCTTCTTTTAAAGACCTCACAACTCAAAGGAAAAAACAAGACACACAAGCAGAAAGACACAGGAATATGATTAAACACTGGCTAATACTTCAGAATATCAGTGACCTAACTTTTGTCAGGTATTCGTAACTGTTTATGATGAGTGTTACGTGACTAATCGCAGCCATCATATATGAGCCAGGCACCTAGATTCCCATTGCACTAACTGAAAAGAGAGAAGGCGCTTCCAGTCAGCAATTTATCTCACTGTGGAACAGATGTCTCTTTCACTTCACTGGCTGCAAATGACAGACGATGATGAGCTTGGACAGAGATGTCATTAATTTATGTGAGATGAATCTCACCTAATAGCAATGGGGTGTTTTAATTAGCTTAATAGAGTAACCAGGTTAGCTATTCCTAACCACAAGAGAAGGGGGAAAATCTAAGAGTATATTTTTTAAAAAATGCAATAAGGAGTCAAAAGCTACTTGGAAACTAAAGGTAATTTTTGTTTTCTTTCATGGTAGGGGTACAGAGGGAAGGATCTTGTTAGTGGCAGAAGCAGACACTAGATCCATTTATGGACTGCGTAGCTGTATAATAAAGTTATTGTCTCTAGATTATCCCGACAGTTGGAAAAGAAATAGATCAAGATGCACTGTATAGGTAATAAGTTGGCAAATACTTGATCCTTGAATAGTCCACCTTTGTTCTTGTAATAAGACAGACAAGAATAACCTTGTCGTATTTCACAATTCCACACCGTTTAATACAGCTTAATTCCACAAACAAAAGATTCAGCACCTTGCTGGTTATCACTTCCTGAGCATCTCAGAGAAAGTTGTTTTCTTTAAAGCATTGCCATCTTTCAGCTTTCCTCCATTATTTGTGTCTACTTTAGTCCTTTTGGATGGACAAAATGGGGAAGTCAAAAGCTACAGATGGGGCTTTTTAACATAAAAGTATGAAATTCTATGAAAGATGTTACTAAATTAATATAGCATTTTATATTGACTGAAGAAAGAGGCTTATCACAAAACAAACCAGATCTTTATAAAGCTATTTTCCTTTTCACACCACAGTACAATATCAAACAAAAAGAACTAATAACAGTGCCTAATGCAGTCTGTATTCTTTATAGTGGTTGTACAATGTTTGTGTGACAAGTCAAGAGAAAGTCAGTTTCTGCACAATTTCTTAGTTTTATTAATGGACAAATAAAAAGATAATGGAATGAACATCTTTCATTTTATGTGCATTCAGCATATTAAAGTGATTTACATATATCCTCAGGTTCTGCACCGCTGTAAGCATGTACTAAAGCATGTACTAAACAACAACAAAACACCACCCAAAGACCAGTAAAATATATATATTTTTAACTCTCCAAACCTTGTTTGGCTGAGGTTCTGCTTTTGGCTTAATAAGTTGGGTTCCAGGTGGTATCATTCCCTTTGGAGGATCTTTTACTTTCACTTCTAGTCCAGCATCTATAAGCAAACAAAGACTGAGTTTAAGTAAAAACATTATAAGGAGATATGTCAGTCAAACGGTGACTATAGTTAATTTGTGCTATAACTCAGAATATACAAAATAACCACTCACTGATCTGTCTCACATAGGCAACATGTGCAGGTGCTCAATGATGCAAAGTATTACTTTCCCAACATTTGTATCCTCACATGGGGAAATTTACAGATACACCATTTAATGTTCCTCTTAAATATCTGTCACACATTATGCATACAAGCACTTTTAGTCAAGTAATTTTGTATCCTAACTGTTTCTGCAGGGTTAATATTTCAAGAACTGTGAGCCGAGAGCTTAAGAGGTGCTAGTCAAAGCTTCTGGAGAGATGATAGCTCATGCCTGATGTGCTGCTGCAGATGCTAATCACCAGAATGTAATAAGCAGGTAAGAGCCTTAGAAGCACAGGTCTACAAGAAAAAGCCTATACTGTAAAGAAGCAGCATCTTGCCAACAGTGTTATAAAAACAGATTGAGCTGGAAAATAAGACACAGTAAAAAATCTCTGATCATAAAAAAAAAATCTACATAAAGAAACAGTTCAAAGTTAAGTAACAGAGCGATATAACCTTGGGTAATATAAACAGAAATTATTTCAGCAGTCACAATTAAAGCCGAACTGTAGTAACGTAGTGACCTTAGTAAGTCTTTTTGTTTCGTTTTAAAGAGTGATCCTTTGAAGAGCTGCAACTTGAAAAGAAGCAGCCAGATTTAGCGATAAAATTGTTGGTTTCAGTAATGTTCTTCTAAATATATGCGTGAGTAACATAAGGAATCTAGGAGTGGTTCCAAGAAAGTAAGAGGTTTGAAACAGAGGGGAAAATCAGCGCTGTCAGTACTAAAGTTAAACACGGGTATCCAAAGGCTTGAGAAGTGACAGTGATAAGATATTAAGACTGACCTAGAACAGAAGTAACATTGAAGTAAGATGGCATAAATAAGTATTAGAGGATACCCACACCTCTCTAATAACCAAGCTTAACAGCTGTGTTCTAGTATCTCTAAAAATTGACCCTAAGTAATGTTCCTAAGTAATGTGTTAACATCTTCCCTTTAAGAGAAAAAGATGGTAAACTCTATGCAGAAATGCAACAACTGCTGATTTAAACTAACATGTAAAGTTTGTCTGTTTATTTATGCAGAATCAACCGACGAAGGACTAGAGAAAAAGTGACTGAGTACACTGGAAGCCTCTATGAAGGAAAATGTTCCAGCTTGGGGAACAAAGATAACGATTAAAACAATCTTTTATTAATCTTATCTTCTATAAGTAACACAGAAAATTGATCATCCCATTCCAGTATCATAGATACTGAACTATGAACATTACGTATATGTGTGTTTGTGTGTATTTATGAGAATCACTATGTATTTACAAAAGATGCTGCACAGCATCGAGAGAGGTGAATTGCTGATAAACTCACACAAACCCTCCCATAAGATCTAGGCCTAACCATGAGGCCTTCAATATCTTTGCTACCCTATTCACTATATTATCTGTAAGATCAGAAAGGGATTTGACTAATTTGATAAAACAGTCAAAAATGAGTAAACAGGTAAACAGTCATAGGAGGCTTATCAATCACCAAGGTTATAATCAATCAAATACCATCCAAGCATGAGCCTACTGTACATCTAAAAATAAAAAGTTATTCTTGGAATTGTACCCTCAAGGCTGCAGAACTGCTAGATGTGAAAATGTATCCAACTGTAATGTTGTTTACACTAATTGTATTAAGCATTGTCTAACTCTACGCGCTTACATGTGATGTACCTCTTGCTGACTATAACACGCAACTGGGGGACCGATCCACCTGCTCCAGAACACCTGTGAGGCAAGAGCAGATGTTGCCAAGTACCGCACACAGTTCAATATACTGCAGTATAGTCATTCTATTAACTGCATGGACCCCATTATAGTGGGTCAACACAATCTGAGGGGTACAAAACCATAGACTGAAGCCCACTCAAAAGCACAGCCCAGATGCAAAGGCCTCATAAAAAAATTAAGATCAAGAAGTATGACCTTCAACTCTAGATCTGAAGTACTGCTTAATAAATGACATCAGGTAAATGAATTAACAAATCATACTACAAATTCCATATGCAAAGTATTACTCCATAGAATCGATGCCAAAAGTATTGCTACCTTCTTGCATCTGGAATTGAATTATCAATCCAAGCGTAACAGTAAGTCCAAGCCTGAGTGATATCCATGCTTTGTTAACTAAATAACTCTATATCATCCTAATAATAATATCTAAATAGTCCAGATGCAGAAGCACGGGGTGGAATGTCATAGGCAAAAAAATAGCTTAAATTGTGAATGCTAGCAGGTAGCAGATAATTGGGTGTGGGTGTGTGTACGGATGGATCAATGTCTGAAATGAAACTTTTGAACGCACAACCACAAGCCAGCTGCTAGCTGCAACTGATATGGGCTGGCTGTAAATTTTGGTAACCCATGGAACGAAACTTGGTAACTTTATGCAACTCAAAAGTGGCATGTCCTGAATCTTCCAATTCGGAGACTAATCACATGTTGTGCTTCTGCACATAGAAAATTTAGATTGGGAAAACTGGGGGCTTGGTGTTCCAGAAAGAGAACCTTTTAGCAGGCCAAAAAGAAGGACTCCTGAAACAAAGAAGGATCTTGGAGAGAAGAGGGCATGGAAAGAAGAGGGTGACGATCCCGACTGGAGGCAAGATCCTGGAAATGGGGGAAGGTCCTGGGGATCAGAGAGATGTGAAGAGACAAATGCCAGGGGATTCGAAGGGACCTTGGCCAGTACCCCTGAGACAGCTAACTGCATGCAGTTGCACAGCGCAAACTGAAATGACTGTCTGACCTTTCCAGGCCAGCATCGATCTCCCTCCTGAGAAGGGAAGTTGAGAAAGTGAATGTAACACTGAGGTGGGAGTGAATAAGTGAACATGTGAAATAACCAAGTAGGATACAAGCTCTAATTGTGTTGGTTCACAGAATCACAGAATCGTTTAGGTTGGAAGGGACCTCTGGAGATCATCTAGTCCAACCTCCCTGCTCAAGCAGGGTCCTCTAGAGCACGTTACCCAGAATCACGTCCAGACGGGTTTTGAATATCTCCAGCGAAGGAGACTCCACTACCTCTCTGGGCAACCTGCTCCAGTGCCCTGTCACCCTCACAGCCAAGAAGTTTTTCCTCATGTTCAGGTGGACCTGCCTGTGGTTCAGTTTGTGCCCGTTGCCTCTTGTCCTGTTGCTGGGCACCACGGAGAAGAGGCTGGCCTCATCCTCTTGACACTCCCCCTTCAGATACTTGTACACGTTGATGAGATCGCCTCTCAATCTTCTCTTCTCCAGGCTGAACAGGCCCAGCTCTTGCAGTCTTTCTTCATAGGAGAGGTGCTCCAGCCCTCTAATCATCTTGGTAGCCCTCCGCTGGACTCTCTCCAGGAGTGCCATGTCTCTCTTGTCCTGGGGAGCCCACAACTGGACCCAGCACTCCAGGTGAGGCCTCCCCAGGGTTGAGTAGAGGAGCAGGATCACCTCCCTCGACCTGCTGGCAACACTCTGCCTCATGCAGTCCAGGAGACCCTTGGCCTTCTTGGCCACAAGGGCACGTTGCTGGCTCATGCTTAACTTGTTGTCCACGAGGACTCCCAGGTCCTTCTCGGCAGAGCTGCTTTCCAGCAGGTCAACCCCCAGCCTGTCCTGGTGCATGGGGGTTATTCCTCCCGAGGTGCAGGACCCTGCACTTGCCTTTGTTGGACTTCAGGAGGTTCCCCTCTGCTCTCCTCTCCAGTTTGACGAGGTCCCTCTGAATGGCGGCACAGCCTTCTGGTGTGTCAGCCACTCCTTCCTGTTTTGTAGCATCAGCAAACTTGCTGAGGGTGCACTCTGTCCCTTCCTCCAGGTCACTGATGAATACATTGAACAAGACTGGACCCAGGACTGACCCCTGGGGGACACCGCTAGCTACAGGCCTCCCACTAGACTCTGCGCCACTGACCGCAACCCTCTGAGCTCGGCCATCCAGCCAGTTCTCAAGCCACCTCCCTGTCCGCTCGTCTAGCCCACACTTCCTGAGCTTACCCAGGAGGATGTGATGGGAGACAGTGTCCAAAGCCTTGCTGCAGTCCACGCAGACAACATCCACCGCTCTGCCCTCCTCTACCCAGCCAGTCATTCCATCAGAGAAGGCTATCAGATTGGTCAAGCATGATTTCCCTTTGGTGAATCCATGCTGACCACTCCTGATCACCTTCTTGTCCTCCAGATGCTTAGTGAGGACCTCCAGGAGGAGCTGTTGCATCCCCTTTCCAGGGCTGGAGGTGAGGCTGACAGGCCTGTAGTTCCCTGGCTCCTCCTCCTTACCCTTTCTGAAGACTGGCGTGACGCTGGCTTTCTTCCAGTCCTCAGGCACCTCTCCTGATCTCCAGGACCTTTCAAAGATGATGGAGAGTGGCCTAGCGATAACATCCGCCAGCTCCCTCAGCACTCGCGGGTGCATCCCATCGGGGCCCGTGCATTTATGGATGTCAAGTTTGGACAAAAGATCTCTAACCTGATCCTCCTCAACCAAGGGAGAGTCTTCCTTTCTCCAGCCTTCCTCTCTTGTCTCCAAGGTCTGGAATTCCTGAGGACTGGCCTTAGCAGTGAAGACTGAAACAAAGGTAGCATTCAATAACTCTGCCTTCTCTGTATCCTTCGTCACCAGGGCACCCGCCCCATTCAGCAGTGGGCCCACGTTTTCCCTAGTCTTCCTTTTGCTATTGATGTATTTGTAGAAGCCCTTCTTGTTGTCCTTGACATCCCTTGCCAGATGTAATTCCAACTGGGCCGTAGCCTTCCTTGTCGCATCCCTGCACACTCTGACAACGTCCCTGTATTCCTCCCAAGTGGCCTGTCCCCTTTTCCACATTCTGTACACTTCCTTCTTCCGTTTGATTTTTGCCAGGAGTTCCTTGCTCATCCATGCAGGTCTCCTGCCCGCTTTGCTCGACTTCTTCCTCAGAGGGATGCACTGCTCTTGAGCCTGGAGGAAGTGACGCTTGAATATTAACCAGCTTTCTTGGACCCTTCTTCCTTCTAGGGCCCTACCCCATGAGATTTCCCTAAGTAGGTCCCTGAAGAGGCCAAAGTCAGCTCTCCTGAAGCCCAGCGTTGCAATCCTACTTATTGCCCTGCTCCCTCCTCGTAGGATCCTGAACTCCACCATCTCATGGTTTTTAAATAAACCCCACTATCTACATCCACTATGCATTTTCATTTCCTCTCTCTTGAGCCTGACGATACTGACCTAGCTGCTACACCTGCTCTGAAGCCTAATGTTTTGTTTCCCATTCAAATTTGAGATGAAGTCCACAGCGAGGAAATCCTAAACCCCCAAAAGCTCAGTAGGCTAGGTCTAAACAAGTGATAGCCTTTTTGCCCATTCAGAGGTTCTGCTGCATCATCTTAGAGCGGTCTATACACCAATTTCAAAGGGTAACTGAATTCTTTCTACTGCTGCAAAGATCTAATACCAGCCCGTTTTACAATGTGAAACATTGCAGAGGTATTGTCTATGCATATATGGACATGGTTACTTATAATCACTATTGTAGACAGAGAAGGAGAGTGAGTGTGCACGTTTGTAGGCATATTTGGGAATAAACAGTGTTAAGTTTGCAGACAGGCTAAATAGTAGGCCCACAAACAGATAAAAAACAGTTTCTAGGTGTCTCAGTCTGAGCCTGCCAAAAGGCATATTGAAAAGTGGAAACTGCATTGTGGCTTAAGAAATCTCCTGGTACTTCTTTTATATATATACACATAAATATGTATGTATGTGTGTGTGTGTATGTATGTATATATGTATGTATGTGTATGCATATATGTATGTATGCATGTAGGGATGTGTATATGTATTGCTCAAAAACTGAATTTTGGGGGGATTTACCTAGTATTTCTGAATAGGTGATATGGTATCATAGAAAAGAAACAGAATAATTTAGGTTGAAAGTGACCTTTGGAGGTCCAAATCCCCTCTAGTGGCCCTCCCTCCTCCACTCAAAGCAGGACCAACTTAGGTCAGGTTTTGTTTTCATCTTTATTTGATTAACAGTCTCAAAGACCGTAACAGCTAAGCTGTTTGTTTTTAACATGCATAAAACTTTCATGAAATAGGTTTATGTTAGACTTGTAATATTACAGATAACATGAAACATATTCTGAGACGTCTTTCACGTTGTGATTTCAGATGGTGAATTTTGACATACAATTCCAGATACAGGCTTTTTTTTGGACAAGTATTCTTTCTACCTTACATATAGTATCTCATACTATAGTCCCTAAGATCAGCAGGCCAGCTAAAAGATTTTCAGCAAGGAAGAAACCCAAAGCACTTAAAATTGGTACACATATTTGAGAGTCTCACACTTCCTCAATTTTCGAAAGGAGAAATGACACTATTTACTCTTGTGTGGTCAGAAATAATTTCCCCTTTTCTTAGGTTCTTCAGGTTTTTATTCCCTTCAACTATAGTTCCCAGCCAGCCTCAGCTGAAAGAGGACATCTTCTTGCAGCCCTAAATCTCTCAAAGCAACATAAAGAGTAGGGAATAAGATTCTTCATTATTCTTGTAGTCTAACCACATTACATATACATGTTTTCCAAATATGACTTCACTTCAGTGAGAGAATAATTGTGATTTTTTTTCTCTCAAGAAAGAAGAGAGAATTAGACTTTTGGACCAAAATGTGGATGGTAAGTTTTGCTACGAACTTTAATATTAAACTGTATGAGAACTGAGAAACCTATGCATTTACTGGCACACAATATAATACCAGTTTTGCTTAAACATAGTTAAAATTAAGTACCTATTTCGATGCCATCTATAGTAACATGAATGGTATAGAGCCCAACTGCTCCTGGAGTCCAGTTTGCACAGTATGTACCATCGTTGTTGACTCTGATCAACATGTTTTCACTGGGTCTAGGCATAAACAAAACAGAATTGAAAACATTAAGCAATTGCTGGCTTTCTGAAAATCATCTGTAATACTTAATTTAGAAAATTTAAAAGGAATTTTATTTTTTTCTTCCAGAAGATCTAAATACCATTTCTCTCCCCCCGTCCAATGTAGTAACCCCAAGTTATCTCCTTTAAAGATATAACCTTCTATGCCACATGTACTTATAGCAAATGATGAAAGATCACATTCAGAAAGTGGATAATAGAAATAAGGAATCAACATTAGAAAAATTAAGAATGCAAAATTTTTAAAAGAATGTCTAAATTTAAGAAAATAAAATAGCATGTTGTGTTTCTACCCTTAGAAAATTTTCAGTGTTGAAACGAGATTACAGATTTTTACTTAGCCAAGATTTCTCTGCAGAAAAAAGCCTCTGCAGTCACGGCTTTTGGCTCTGGGCATAAGCAGAAACGACAGGACATTTTAATTTTAGCCCCTTTTATACGGTTATTTTTTAATGTTTACCTCTTTGGAGTCGGTGAAGCGAAGCGCAGTTCTTCAAAAGAATAATTTTCATATACCTACAAATAGATGAAATTAAAAATATTAAATCAACAATTGTCAATTATAACACTATCATGAATAAAAAGAAAAGTGGAGTATTTTCTCAAAACACACGAATCTAACTTTTACACTTACCAGAAGCACTGCACATGGAACCAGAGATCAGTTCCAAAACACAAAAAGAGAAACAAACATACATACATACACGAACAAATACCTTCACTTACTCTTTAAATTGACATTACCTAGGTACAACATACATCTATATAAATATATATAATATAATACATATTTAGGAAAGATGTATATTGCTAACAAAAGTATTATTTACTTAATACAGTCACAGCCTTTGAATTATTTTAAACCTAATTTTAATAAAAAAACGTTGGATCCTTTTTATATTCCTCTACAGAGTTCTACTTAATAAGCTGGATTTCAATTTCCTTGTACGTCACAAATATCCATAGAGCATCTAAGGGATACAGCACCACGACAATTTAAGTCAAACTAAGTTTCTGCTGGCATGATCCCAGAATATTGCTCTCATGATTTCACTTTCTATTGTGCATATCATTGAATTATACAATAATTCATGTTAGATGAGACCTCTGGAGGTAATCGAGTTCAACCCTCTGCTCAAACTAGGGGCCACCCTCAAAGTTAGATCCAAATTTCAAATTCAATCAGCTTGTTCAGGGGCATATCTGGTCAAGTTTTGAGTATCTCCAAGCACAGAGATTCCATAGTCTCTCTGGGTATCCTATTTCAATGTCTGACTACTCACATTGTGATTTTTCCCCCTAATATCTAAATGGACTTTCTCTTTTCACAAATTGGGCCCACTGCTGCATATCCTTTCTCTGTGCACCTCTAAGAAGAGTCTGACTCTCTTCTCTACAATCTCCCATGAGCACCCCAGTGTCTCCCCGTGTAGACTGCTATGACAGCAGAAAACTAACCTTAAAAAAGTGAGCAGTTTATGCCAGTTTAATTCCTCAATCTAGCTGCCTGAACATGTGCTTTCCAGAGGATGGATCAGATTACTATAGAGTTGATGAGCTATTAGATAAGCCTAAACTATTATGAAACCACAGCCTCAGAAATAAAACAAATCTGAAATGATAATCTGAAGAGGCTTCTCAGAACAAAAAAGAAAGGAAGCTTTCGAATAACCACTGTAAATTGAAATATGGAGTGCATACATATGTTCTGGACATGGGATGTGAAGTTCAGAAAATATTGCTAGATCATAAAATGGCTGAAGTGAAATTTAGAAACCATCCCCGTAAACAGCTGGGAAAAATCCATATGCCATTCAGAAAGCACAGAGTACACAATGTATCAGTTGTAAAGGCTAGATTCCACTATCCTCCCAGTACATTAAATTAGAGACAGTTCAAAGACTAAGCAATGCAGTTTCCAAAACCTGGAAATCCCTGAGAGTCTGGATTTTCTAGTTTGAGCTCTCTGTGGTTCAGGACTTTTCCAAAACTTTCTGTAGTGTATCCCTGTAAATCACAAATGTCAGCAGTGAGCACAGCCCTAGTCACTTGCTGAAGGCCATCAAACATCTTTAGATTCATCAATAAAAAAAAGGATCCTCTTGAAACTCTGTTTACCAAGTAAAAAAAAAAAACCTAGTTACCAATCACATACGGATGTTTCCATCAAGTACTGATACAATGTACATGTTGATATAAAACAGCAAGGTCAGTGGATGTTTGCATTTTACACTGAAATGAGTGTGCTGAGTAATACAAGGAGGGAAGTAGAAGAGAATTTTTACACTTTCTTGAATCAGTAAGCTGTTAATAAACTAATAAAGAATAGCAGGTAACAATACATTTGCATCTCCCAGAAGGCCAGACAGTTCTTACTATAAATAGCAAAATATCAACTCTCTGCTGAATAAAAAAAAGTTAGCTGAAGTTATTGGATGGGAAAGACTGATTTTGAGGGAACCTCTGTAAGACTCCACAAAAAGGTGTCAAATACAAAAGTCAAGCATGCTTGAACAAGAAGAGAGAGATGCTTTTTGTATTTACCTAGGTGTGTGATTTCCTTTTACTTCTTCACCTTTGCAAAGATTTGCATTGTCATCTACTAAGACAACTTTAAATGAATACTTGCATTTTATTTTATCCTGATGTAAGTTAAAGATGATTACCAGTTAAGTGGCTAATATCAGACATTCCTCACCCAAAGGGCGCATCATTTCTAAAGATCAATTCCTGGACACCTCGTACTTGCTCCATAGTCAATTACTGCAGATTATCTAATGTGTTACAAATTATGTCACCGTAACAGCTGTGTAAGCAGGTTTGATACCTGTTACTAAAAAAGAAGCAGCGTATGCCTGTGCGTAAAGATGATTAGAAAACCCACCCGGCCTTAACTTTGAGTAAATAATATATTTTTTCCTCAAGTCATTGGAAAATACAGCAAGTAGCATCCAGCCAAGAACTGATCCTTGCAGTATCCCAAATAAATTAAAATAAAATCCACTTGTCTCCCTGATACAGATTCCGTTGTTGAAAATACGTTTTCAGACAAATGATTTAATGAATTTGTAAACTATCTGTTGCATACTATGTTGATTTCATATTTCTTCCACTGATTCATTAAGCTGCTATTTAATAACCAGTTGAACTCCTTACATATATTTAATGCTCCTTACAGCATTAACATCTGTAGAAAACAAGCCTGTAACCTTTAAAAAATGCTAGTTGGCTCATCTTTCCCATAAATCCACATGGATTATAAGTATTACCCTTCTCTAATTCCTGACTAATCATATTCTTAAGTTATCCAACTCCTAGCTATATGCATCATCTCATATCTCTTAATAGGATCAATATATTGCATATATGTAATTTACCCTACAGATTCCAACATACATTCAAATTAATACTGTGTTCAGTTTTCACCTCCACCTTTTTAAAAACTACTGCCTGCAAACTCTCTGAGCTCTCATTTCACAATAGCTAATCTCAATAGACACTGTTTAATATTTTCCTACATGTGATATTTTAATTTTCTAAAGTCATTATAGAACTCATTTGTATCATCTTTCTACTATGCTGAGCTCAGATTTTTTGCTATGTTTACCGCTTATAGTTTATAATACAGATTCATATCAACACTCCAACTCTATGTGAGTATACAGATTTGATTTTTTTTTTCTATTTCTATAGTGGTTTTCTTTTCTCCTCTAACCCATGCCAGTTTTCTAATCAGTGTAAGTAAAATCAATCAAAGATATAACTTCTTTTTTTAAATTCTAACCTGGCTCATAACTGTTTATAGTGTAGGCAATTGGCCCCTTTAGATACACACAGTCTTCTCCTCAACTTAATAAATACAATCAAGGCAATTTGTAACTAAGCAATTCACTTTTAGATTGTCATCAAATTGAAGCATACTTTTTCCTTCCCCTCTGCACAACTTCATACACACTTAGAATACCGTATTTTACAGCTACATTGCACAAATGACAATAGATTACCTTCATCATTGTAATAGCAATATATCGAGCTTCTTTGACGATCATTGGTTCATAAGAAGAGTCAAGTTTTGGTGAAGGAAGTCCTCCAAAGGTCATATCAGTGCTAGGGGAAGCCGCTGTTGCAGGACTCCCTGGTATTCGTTGCACTTTTTTAACTTGTTCTTGTTGCAAAGATGTTTTTTTCTGAGAAACAGGAATAGCTTTGACCTCCACCTGCAATAAGATGTGTAATACAGAAGATAATTTAGGGAGAAAACACACCTACACATTTGAGAAGGTATAGCGACAGAGTGGTTAAAGCAGTCACTATAAATCCAGTCATGTGTCAAAAACCTATGGGTCCACACTTGACTCTTTGCAAAACGAAGTAAAGCATCTCAGCGCAGAACCCGAGAATGCAGAAGTACAGGAGGGAAGCACCCAAGTAGCTTTGTACATGATCAGTAAGGGCTAGCAGCGCTTAGTTCTAATTTTGTGCCAATTATGCCTGTCCCAAAGCACTCTCTAGAAAGCAATATGTATTCTGGTATGCCTAGCTAAATTTTCCCACAACAGGAAATGCTACAAAGCGCAGAAGAGAGCCTTCCAAACGAGTGCATAGGTTTCAGAGAGAGTCACTGGGGCTTCTTAGATTTGGCTCAGAAATGGCCAAAATGAATCTTGGCTAGCTCTACAAAGAATCAGCCTACTGTACCTTCATACTGCACACCTTAATGCATCTTTTATCTGCTTTTTTCCCTAAGGTACCACAGATCTCCATTACTGCAGCTGTACTTAGTTTTCTGAGGAAGAATGGACAAACTATCTTGAAAATAAATTTACGCATTACTAGATGAGCAATAAAGTGTGTTGAATTGCTGTAGATTTCTAACGCTGTTAATTAGAATTTAACTTAATTTACTAGAAGTTAAATCAGTACATTGCACGCTGAATGAATCTAAAGGAATGATTAAATTAAATTAAGATTTCTGCTACTTTAATGTAGTAATGTAGAAAAACAGTCATTAAATAAAAAAACAGCAACTCTTTTGATGTGTGTATTACGACATATCCTTTTCCTGATTGACAGAACAGGATCACTACTCACCTTTCTACTTCCCCTACTACAAATTTAAGTCAATAAACACACATTCACATTTCACTCAAGTTCTGTTTGTGACTAACCTGAATCTTGTGTTAGTGTTATAAACTCACTGTTCATTAATGAACTTACAGCCCACTGTAAGATAACTCACATCACATACCAAGAGTAGATTTGATAATTCTTTTGACAGGAATTATGCCTTTGTATCTTGTTATAAGGTACTTCACTTATTTCTGGGCTTCAGCAAAATCAAGTATTGAAAACATCTGTACTACTCCAGAGTAATAGTGGAATCTAAAATATAGATGAAATCTAATTTATTAAAACTATCTGACTAGTATTTAGTGTTCAATTTGTTTTGTTTGAATACTTTACTACATCTAATCAAGTAGCCAATTTTTATGTGTATCCCATAGTCTTCTTCCCAAAGAAGACTGCAAGGGTTTGCAGGTTCTGTCTGAGGCTGTGATGAACACTTCCTTTCTCGCACTTCAACAGCTGTAAAGATCAGTAATTAACTGAAGACGGTGAGGCAAAACCCCCAAGAATTCTACAGTTATTTTTAATTTAATTTTTATACATATTTTATTTTAATTTAATTTTAATCTGCAACGTTATTTTTATTTAATTAAATTTAATTTTTTTTTTAATTTTTATTTTTTAAATCTCATTGACTATAGGAGCTTCCAAATATCAGAAACGGGGAAGGGAGAAGTGCAGCTGTAGCCTTAAAATAAAGTAACTCTAAAACGGTTCAGCAATGTGCTTCTCATTCTTTTTTCAATTAGATTTACTCAGTTTACAATTTATTGTATGCTTTCCTGGCTTAGAAATAAAAATGTATTCTCATCATCATCAAGTATATTCCACAGCTGGTTATTCCAACAGGTATACATGTCATTACAAATCAGACTCCATGCAATGGTGTTAGCATAATAGAGAACTTGATAATTCTGTAGATTTAGAGGTAAGAAAGGCCCACTGAATATACTGAATTTAAGAATGCCACTTTCCCCAGTAGGCAAGAGTACTCTGTGGAATATCTACAATACTAATAATTCATTAAGTTTTTATTAAAAGAACGCATGATAAAATATAAGAACAGACAAGATTATTGTAATTACCTTCATATTAGGAACATGAACAACATCCCCATACTGGTCTTTTGTTTGTACTGTAATAACAGTTGGCCAGCCACATCGAATGTCATCCTTATTTAAAATCAAAGATGTTTTTTGAGGATCAGCATATGAATCTGGCTGAAGCCATCTACAGCAAAGAGAAACACTTAATATTAAAATCTCTTCTAGCCCCAAAGAGAGATAAATTCATAGTCTATACAAACATGACCTTTGTCTAAGAAAGGATGCAGAAGGTCTGAACACTTCAGTGCTTTTCCCCAAAACAGTAATAGAAACAATATGGCCAAATCGCTTTACTTAATTAATATTTGACATAATTAGTAAAATCATATAGCTAGTTGTTTAGGATAAGAAACAGTGCAGTTTTTAAAATTTAACATCTAACTAAACTTTTTCTATTTTGAAACAAAATTTAAACATTAAAACTATGAAGTAAAGGGTTTATTCATGCAGCACAAAAATTGTTACCTTGCAAGTCGTCCTCCACTTGATCCTGGTACACAGGCAATGAAATCCTCCAGAAATGACTGCTCATTGCTTTGCACCTGCAGTGGAAGGTTTCCTTCAAGAGCTTCCAATATAGTAGGTGAGTGAGATAGTGCCAAGCCTTTACCAAGAATGCCAGAGTGAGATTTGCACACCTTTTTGGGGGGGAGAGGAGGAGACGGGAAGGAGAAAGGAAGGCAATAAAACAGCATTTTCATTATCTTATCCATACATGCTTTCCCATAATGCTATACTTTTCCGCAATACAATAATATTGGCAAAGACATTTAGTGGACTGGAAACCATTCCAGTAGGAGAAAAGTGGATAACCTTTGCCTTCATGAAGGTTAAAAAAAAAAAAAAAAAACACCTGTTCCTACGTCCTCTGGTATTGTCCATTCAGTCTAGGAAACATCAATAATTTGCGTCAAAAGAGATTAAATAAGCTTGAATTGAATTGAAGGAGGATTTCTGCAATAAATAATAAATTAACATGAACTTTGATGTTATGAGTATGAATTGTGACCAGAAGAAGAATGAAGAACTTCATTCTTCTGAACTGCGGCCAGTGAGAAAGTTCCAAAAGAAAATAAAAGGCTGGATATATAGATTACTGAAAGGTTGACCTCCTACGTAAGACATTTTTTGGTGAGACAAAGTAAAAGAAATCTCTTCTTTGCAAGAAGGAGAGGGAGGAGAAAGGTGGAGAGATGTATAAAATATTGAACAGACAGAACTAAAGCGAAAATGAATCAATTACTTGCACATACACTCTTAGTTCATTTTTTGAATTAGCACACAGTGGGCCCAAGAACAGTCTGCTGAAAAAATGTTCCATTCAAGGAACAGCTGATTCCTCCCAGGCACTTTCTGTTTAACTATCCTGACTTGTAAGAAGGTTGCAAAGCCTCTGCAGTGGTATCCTACTATAGACTAGCACATTTCTCCAGCAAGTACAGTAATAACTGAATCTCAAAATAGGTGTCTTGAATCTAATTAGAAGACGAAGAATGTGAAAACTGCTCTCATTGTTCATTGCCAGCCATGGACTATAAATAGGGAACTATTGACCAGCACCAACTGCCATAAGGAAAAAGAAATAAATCATCAATCCAGAACAACTGCAGTCATAGTATCTGGAACTTCATAAACATCGTCCTTCATCTGAAAATCTATTTTATTTCTGCAGTTTTGAAGACATGTGAAACATTAACTTTGGTAGCACCTAAAATGTGCTGTTAAAACAGAAAACCTAAGCCAGAAGGTCATGAAATATATTTAGCCATCTAATTTCCTATGAGATATTGATGCATTTTTTTTTTTCTGAGCCTGTTTATTATCAGAAAGACCTCATATAAATACTGAACTTCTGTAAGATTTTCTGAGATATAATTTAAATAGTTGCACATCAAGACTGGAATGCCCTGCTTTCACATGTCCATTATCCCTTTAAAAAGATACTCTTCATAAAAAGTGTATCTTTCAAGACAGCCTCTGTGAAATACATAAGTGAATTTAAATCAACTGGCAAATAATATTATATTCTATTTACAAAAGAGACTCTAGATCTAAAAGTCAATTGAAACTTCTTTCTGTATCATGCATTATCAACCAGGACTTGAAAAAAGATCCATTAATTGACCATGAAATAGTAAATAGGGTTACAGTACCGAAAGCATTCATTTTAAAGTCAATGACTAAAAATGTTCTGTATGTCCCCTGGGATGAAAATTCTACATCTCAGACAATATTTCATCTTGAATTTACTTTCCACAGAGACCTAACTTCTGTGTGCTATGAACAAATGAGCTTAAAAAACCTGTGGAAGGATACCTACAAATACGCTCATCTACCTTGTTTCCAAAAAAGAGGCAGTGACATCAGTTTAATAATTTTTGTTCAGCTAAGTAGGAAAAACTGTATTTTCACAACGATTAATTATTTTTGTCATGAATATAAGAATTTAAATGGCATGCTTTTGACAATTTAAGCAGCACTCCAATTTTAAAAGCTCATATTCCCCACAAGGAATTATGGGACAGCCAGAAATAGAAAGAGAGAAACAGAGATAAAAAACTAAAGCCACCAGTTTTGAAAATTTAGGGTAAAATTCTTAAATTATGCCTGTTAATAAATGCTACCAGTTCAATAAAATTTTAAATCAGTTTTATAGCAAACTAAATTCCCTCCTATTAAGAAGACCTTACAAGTGATTTTATTCTGTAGCTGTCAAAAGATTTTAACACAACTATGTAGTGAAATATGTTGCAGTAGAAAAGAAGCAACAGTATACCTGTAAAGCAGCCTCTTCAAGAATCTCAAGATCTTCTTCAAGTTCATTACCTGCTGTAAAAATGCAAAAACATATTTTTCATAAAATAATATTGACATTTATCTAGTTATTACAGAATATGAAATTCAACTCTGTTTAGTAAAGCCATTTATATTACTAAGTTTAAATTTGTAAGATGATGTGCAACACTATTTATCCAGCAGTTCAAAAGTTAATTCAATATTCCTTAATGAACAGTCAATATTTTCAAGTAACACAGAAAACATGCAATATTGTGTAGTTCAGTGCACAAGCAAATACACAATGTAATTTACATTAAAAAAAAAAAAATTGGTTCTTATCTTCTTATCTCCAGGAAAGTATGTATGGCAAATCTTTGGATGACAGCAAATACTTTCAGAGAAAGATTCTAGGAGGGGAAGATGATTTCCAGGAAGCAGAACTTATGAACTATGCGCAAGCTGCTCCCTTTAAGAACTCACCCTGACATCACTAACTGAAAATCTGTTAAACTCTACAAGTCTATGATTCCTTCTAAAACATAAATCTCAAATATATTCTACCATATGGTATTTGCTCCTCACAAATGCTGCTCAAAATTCTGATTCCACAGTGATCACAATTGCCAAACATAGTCTTTAACATAAAATAAATGTAAAACAGGTAGTTACCAAATTTCTACTCTCTCTCAAAAACGTCAGGCAATTCTACTAATAAGAAGAGAGGAAGAGAAATCTAAAGAATAAAGTGATAATGCATTTTTAAAAATTGACAGAAATAGAAGCGTATAAAAATTCTGGTCTCAGAAATAGCTGATACAGAGACAAAATAAGCAAATAAGTAACAAAGTCAAACACACCGATCAATTCCACATTGTTGTTCAAGTCAGATCACAAACACAGACCAGATCTCTCACTAGAACAAATATCTTAAAGTCTTGCAGAACTGACAAGGAGAAAATGTGACCTTTTCAAGGTGATAACTCAAATAATATTTGGGTGCACTCTCACAGACGAAGTTTTCCTATCGCATGAAGGAATCCAAAGTATCTTCCTCTAGAGCAAAAAAGGCTAATGCCTTCTTGATGTCCTTTCCAATCACTTTTTTTTCCTAGTGGCTCTAGAGGAACACTTGGACAAGTATTTGACTGTGTGTACACAGAATATACCCACCACAACAACTCCTAAAAAGCACAGAAAAGCTTTGCGAAGGACAACCTCCTTAAAATCAAAACACCAAGATGCGATCTGGCAAATAACGTTGAAGATGAAAGGATCTACAAGGATGCTAGTAACAACTAACAACTCTGATTTGAAGTCAACGCAGGCACTTTGGGTATTTTTCTTGATATCAAGTTTGCAGGTAAGTCTTTTTTCACCCTCATGATGCCCTCTGCACAACCTTCCTAGACATATCTCGTGAGAATTTTCATCCATTTGTTTACTTCTTCCTTTTCTTAAATTCTGCCTTGACATTTATCAAGTTTCTTATCGTCTTCTTCAAAATCTTTATGTTTTAAGAGCACTTATTTGGATCCAGAGGTCTAAAAATTATCTGGGAAATAGATCTGGATTTACTTCACCTAGCTTGGGGCAGCAAAACATGAGATAATGAGCCTTGATTTAGAGATTATAGGATATCTTAAGAGGAAATGAATCCAGCCAAAGCGGGCAGGAGATCTGCATGGATGAGCAAGGAACTCCTGGCAAAAATCAAACGGAAGAAGGAAGTGTACAGAATGTGGAAAAGGGGACAGGCCACTTGGGAGGAATACAGGGACGTTGTCAGAGCGTGCAGGGATGCGACAAGGAAGGCTAAGGCCCAGTTGGAATTACATCTGGCAAGGGATGTCAAGGACAACAAGAAGGGCTTCTACAAATACATCAATAGCAAAAGGAAGACTAGGGAAAACGTGGGCCCACTGCTGAATGGGGCGGGTGCCCTGGTGACGAAGGATACAGAGAAGGCAGAGTTATTGAATGCTGCCTTTGTTTCAGTCTTCACTGCTAAGGCCAGTCCTCAGGAATTCCAGACCTTGGAGACAAGAGAGGAAGGCTGGAGAAAGGAAGACTCTCCCTTGGTTGAGGAGGATCAGGTTAGAGATCTTTTGTCCAAACTTGACATCCATAAATGCACGGGCCCCGATGGGATGCACCCGCGAGTGCTGAGGGAGCTGGCGGATGTTATCGCTAGGCCACTCTCCATCATCTTTGAAAGGTCCTGGAGATCAGGAGAGGTGCCTGAGGACTGGAAGAAAGCCAGCGTCACCCCAGTCTTCAGAAAGGGTAAGGAGGAGGAGCCAGGGAACTACAGGCCTGTCAGCCTCACCTCCAGCCCTGGAAAGGGGATGCAACAGCTCCTCCTGGAGGTCCTCACTAAGCATCTGGAGGACAAGAAGGTGATCAGGAGTGGTCAGCATGGATTCACCAAAGGGAAGTCATGCTTGACCAATCTGATAGCCTTCTCTGATGGAATGACTGGCTGGGTAGAGGAGGGCAGAGCGGTGGATGCTGTCTGCGTGGACTGCAGCAAGGCTTTGGACACTGTCTCCCATCACATCCTCCGAGGTAAGCTCAGAAGTGTGGGCTAGACGAGCGGACAGGGAGGTGGCTTGAGAACTGGCTGGATGGCCGAGCTCAGAGGGTTGCGGTCAGTGGCGCAGAGTCTAGTGGGAGGCCTGTAGCTAGCGGTGTCCCCCAGGGGTCAGTCCTGGGTCCAGTCTTGTTCAATGTATTCATCAGTGACCTGGAGGAAGGGACAGAGTGCACCCTCAGCAAGTTTGCTGATGCTACAAAACAGGAAGGAGTGGCTGACACACCAGAAGGCTGTGCCGCCATTCAGAGGGACCTCGTCAAACTGGAGAGGAGAGCAGAGGGGAACCTCCTGAAGTCCAACAAAGGCAAGTGCAGGGTCCCCATGCACCAGGACAGGCTGGGGGTTGACCTGCTGGAAAGCAGCTCTGCCGAGAAGGACCTGGGAGTCCTCGTGGACAACAAGTTAAGCATGAGCCAGCAACGTGCCCTTGTGGCCAAGAAGGCCAAGGGTCTCCTGGACTGCATGAGCCAGAGTGTTGCCAGCAGGTCGAGGGAGGTAATCCTGCTCCTCTACTCAACCCTGGGGAGGCCTCACCTGGAGTGCTGGGTCCAGTTGTGGGCTCCCCAGGACAAGAGAGACATGGCACTCCTGGAGAGAGTCCAGCGGAGGGCTACCAAGATGATTAGAGGGCTGGAGCACCTCTCCTATGAAGAAAGACTGCAAGAGCTGGGCCTGTTCAGCCTGGAGAAGAGAAGATTGAGAGGCGATCTCATCAACGTGTACAAGTATCTGAAGGGGGGGTGTCAAGAGGATGAGGCCAGCCTCTTCTCCGTGGTGCCCAGCAACAGGACAAGAGGCAACGGGCACAAACTGAAACACAGGAAAGTCCATCTGAATGTGAGGAAAAACTTCTTTCCTGTGAGGGTGACAGGGCACTGAAACAGGTTGCCCAGAGAGGTTGTGGAGCCTCCTTCCCTGGAGATATTCAAAACCCGTCTGGACGTGATTCTGGGTAACGTGCTCTAGAGGACCCTGCTTGAGCAAGGAGGTTGGACTAGATGATCTCCAGAGGTCCCTTCCAACCTAAACGATTCTGTGATTCTGTGAAGGAAATATAGGTCCCTCCTTTGGATGATTGATGTCATTTTTTCTTAGATGTTCATTCGAGGATGAAGTGATCCATCCTCTGAAGATGTCTACATTAACCTCCAAAGAGACAGAAAGAAGGCGGCTGGCGTTACTAGCTTAAGACACAGATGCCTAACTTCTAAATATCAAAGTTGAGGCACTGTAAGTGAAGTGGTTTATTCCTTTCTGGAGTGAGCTTTTTTCTTAGGCTACTGCCTTTGGACTGTACAGATTTACAAACATACAAGAAACCAAGGTAAAATTGCAAAATTTTAAAATGAAGCATGTAAAAGTTTGAAAAGTCTAACGCAAAAGGCCTTCTTGACTGTATGCATTACAAGATAGTCTTGTAAAGGATTACATAGGTTTTCCCTTAAAGGAGACTCCATTCTGTGAATAAAATGATATTTTACTGCAGATAAGCAATGCGAGTGACATGTAATGCACAGTGCTCTTCAAGACACCATTTCACTTCCAGCAAAAGAAGAGAAATAATTTAGAATGCAGGATAAGTAGTCTGGTACTAACTTATTTAAACGCTGCTCTAGAAAACCAGATTTCTTCTCTTTCCCTGATTCTGTTTTGTGTGTGAGACATGAGGCAAAACACTTAAACTAAGTAAAACTACCTACAACTGAAAACAGGCTGAAAAAGACTGCACTGTGATTTCCATCACAACAGGCAAACACTACTACTCCTGTGTACAATTGATCAATTTTGTTGATTCATAGGGTCCAGTAGTCTTACAGAGAAACACTACGTGCTTACGTCTTTTTGTCATTGTGTTTGTAACACTATCAGCAATACTAACAGACTTCACTGAAGTGCTGGAGTAGGTGCTAGGTAAATGGTCAGATGCATCACTTATAATTACTTCTGTAATCAGAAAACCCTTTACAGTCAATGAACCTATCACTCCTCTGCTGCAGTTCACATACAACTTCTTTTACAAGGTTGCTGAGGCTGCATAAGTAACTGAGACATGTTTTTCATTTGAAATTCCCTCTTTCTGAAAGCAGAGAAGCAAATCTATGTACTACCTACTTTCCCTTCTTGTTTTAAATACACCTTTTCAAAATTAATTTAAAATAAAGCAAAATAAAACCTTCTTTCGATAGAAGAATGAAGCATTAGAAAACCTAGGAAATGAAAGGAAGTTAGAAGCATTTAAACTGCTGCTTCTTTTTTGCATAGAAAAAGGGAATAAGATAAGTGGACACTAGAGATATTAATGAAACTGAGGAATTAATGTGGCTATTGTTGGAAGGATAACAGAAGAGGGTCCTCCATTTACACTACAGAATTGCCTGTACTTTTGAGAGAGAAGTACAGATTTACAAGTGCAATTGAGGTGCCTACTTACAACATAAAGTAAGACAGTTGCACATTCAAATACACAAGAAAAATGTCATGTTAAAAAAATCGAAATTAAGTTTTGTGGCAGTAACTGCACCCTGATCAATGACTTCCTGCTCATTAACGTGCACCTTTCTCTTCCACATTCGTTGACAATATCTAAGCACTTGCTTGCACTCCTAAATTAAAACCTAATCACACTAACGTTTATTGGTAGAAATTCTATTATACAGAATTTGGCTGTATCATTAAAAAGTCATAATTCATTTTTCATATCCATTTATATTTGCTAAACTCTCACTTTTCCTTGTATCTTAAACTGCACTTGCGTTACTGTAAACTTGTGTTTGCTGCATCTGCTGTAAAAGTATGCATTATTTTGGTAACTGTAAGAAAAGCCAGCAGAAATATTTTAGGCTGTAATGTCTAGAGATACAACCACCACTTGCAATATTAAACATATAATTTTCCATTTTGCAATTCAATGCTGCAGGTATTTTTCATTCAAAAGGTGTGGAGCGCAGGGAGAAAAAGCAGTGAGAGAGAAATACAAATAAGATACCTGCACATTTGTGAAGAACCACCAGGAAACTGTAGGATATAGCTTGTACACTGATATACTTACTACCTGTGGATGGGGTGAGCTGGTTCAGATTTAAATGATCGGGTTTCTCTCCTTCCCATAGACGCAAAAAGGGAATAGTGTAAGTAGAAAACAATGCTATTTTATTATCTCTGTTGACTAATTACATTTTAAGAATCAATTTTACATGATCATCTCTAAGTCAAAGCATCATTAAGACTGAGGCATTATTCATTCAGCAAACTTGCATCAATGATGAAGTAACAAAAGGTGTTCTTTGAGAAGGACTTACCAATTGGAAGTGCTAGATCTTTCTTCATCAAAGCTGCTGCACACGATCCTCCTAAATTGGCCAATTCTTTCTCCAGCTGAATAATACCCTTCATATTTAAATAAATTTTAAAATAAAAATACTGTTTCAGAAAACATAACTGAATGGACAGGCTTCCCTAACACTGCTTTATCCTGAGAAATATTAATGCTCTATTCCAGTTTGAAGTGTTTCATTAATATTCTCCTTGCCTTACATTTATGCTGTCCTATGACATGGACTAGAGTACAAAAAATTTCCGAACAATTTCAACTAGGTAGGAGTATTATTAAGCAGATTACCAGGCTTCTGGTAGCCTACTATCAGAGGAAGATACTTTCTTTAGTCCATAGTATTAAAGAGAAAGGGAACTTTCTACTACAAAAACTACTGATATATATTAAGATTGCAAAGCAATACCTCTTCAAAGCTATACACATATACCATGCAAGCTCACTTTTCTGTACTGTTTAAAGGTAATGCTGTTTAAAACTTTGTTTTCCTCTTCCTCTCTAGCTAGAGAGACAAGGATGGGAAAAGGGTTCCACATTTTCTCCATTATAAATCCTAGAAGAAGTTTCTTCCCTCCACCTTTGTCCTGGAAAGAGATTTTTCTTCCCATTGATTGTGTCATTCTAGGGGAAGAGGAGAAGATTTCCCCCCCCCCCGACCCCCCCCCCCCATGCTTGCCACTGAAAACACATGACAGAGTCTCCCTCAGTATCTTTCGATGCTGTTCTCTGAAGAAAGGAACAGAGCTGCTTCTATTTCATTTGCTACAGGCCGCATGCACGCTTTTCAAGCACATGGAGGGAAGGAGGCTGGGTGCAGGGAATGGGGAGAGGGTAGTATTGCTAGGGAGGCTGTTGCTATTTTCTAGTCACAGAGAAATGTATTTCATGTTCCCTTCAGCTTGGACCAACTACATGCAAGCACAGCCTCTTTAACTTTGCTCATAAAACGGTGTTGTTGACAGTAATACCACTTTTAAGTTTTAAAGAAATCTGTGCAGGGTTCAGTACTTCCAAGAAAACTATGATAGATTCCTCCCACAGAGGAGAAATAAAAAATGGAAGAGATGGAAAATATTCATCTGATGGATTTTCTAGGCAGACCTTCAGAAATTGGCAATATAACGTAAGGTCAAAACTCTTTTTGTGGAAAGAGCTTCAAATCCGTAACCCTAGATTTGCCTTGTATTCTCCAAGATTCCCAAGCAGATTAAATTATTCCAAAATGCATTTTAGATCCAGCCCTCAATAAAATACATCTTTAGGACTCAGACTGCAAGTTCTGAAATAGTAACTAAAATATGTGAAATGTGGGCCAACACACCTGCTGTGTGCTCACCCATAACTCAATACTGATGGCATCACTAAGGTAACTGAACTCTTTATGCAGAAGAAAAGGTGGCGGTTTTTGCATGTATTTTGTAGTTTTCATAATGACCACGCAGAAAACCTCCCTTTTCACTTATGAAAGCGCAAATCTTAGCCAAATTTTGCAAAAAAATGACATTTACACAAAGTTTAATAGTTCAACTATACCTATATATTGATTTCTTGATGCACTTGCTCACATTCAGCAGCATCTTTCAGTTTTTCCAGACACTTCTGTAACAATGCCTGCCACTTTAGATACTACAGTTAGGTAAGGGTAGCAGAAGCTTGCCCTTTAAAAGTAGAAAATCAGATGGGCAGAAACGAAGCACACTGACCTGAACTGGGTCTTTCTGATACTTTGTTCTTCTAAGCTAGAGCAAACAGAGCAGTCACCAGAACATATATGCCTTTTCTACCAGTGATAAAACTTCAGAAAACTGTCATCACAAAGCTCTCAAAAGAACGTGAAACTTGTGCAGTATGTTCAAACACTTAATTTAAGGTCCTTTAAAGCTAAGCTGATACTCCAAAAATGGAGTATTGTAACTCTCCTTAAAAGGAAAACACTTAGGCCGTACCTGTAGGTAACACAGAAACTTTAAGGGGAACAAAGACCTTGTCCTAATCATGATTGAGAAGAACAGATATTCCTGTTATGTGACTTTTGTGGGGGCTTTACTTCTGAGATGCAAGGTAACTTAAGCAATATAACACTTCCTTTTCCATTTGCAGAATTTCTTTGCTGTCTAACTGCTGTATCACTCTGAGTCTGGAATCTCTCAGTAAAAATGGCACTCATTAGCACTAAAAGATGAATATTGCTACTTCAGGTGGAGAACCCTCCGTTGTAGCTGAGAAAATAGTGTAATGAGAGACAAAGCAGGTGGTGACCTGATCCTGCACAGGAACGCGGTTCTTGCCGGTAACATGTATCTGCTTAAGCAGCTAATGACTGTACCTGTCAAAAGTAATACAGCATTCACCAACTATTATGCAATATTAGACTAATTAGATTATCTGTAAATTTGATTTGCTGCAAGCCAATGAGACAATCATAGCTAATAATCTTATGAAATATCTTCTGATCCATAGCAGACACGTTATGAAATTTCAAAGAATCTCATGAAAACTTGAGAATGTGACCTAGCTTGAGCAAATTTCATGAATAAGATGAGATAAATCTGTGACAGTTGCAGTATAAACAAGAAGCAAAACTTGTGACGATCATGAGGCTACGGACCTAAACACTCCTAAGACAAGGAACAGTCTATTGTTTTTAGGTTGTAACAAAGCATGTTAGGTATTTTGTCTTAAAATAGCTAAGATAAAATATTCTCTCAAGTACATGAAGAAATTTTATTTTCCCTTTGCAACAAAGAAACTGCAGTGGAAACAATTCATGTCCTTAAAGCAGGATCAGGTCACCACTATGCAAAAACTCAGATAGCCTAAATGAGCACAGCTTTTCCAGGGAGTCCCAGAACTCTGGTATAAGCCAATAAGGGAAAAATGATGCAAGTCTGTCATCACATAAGTAGCAGAGACAGTAAAATGTGAATCACTGTGTATCTGAAAGCACCAATCCTTTGGATTTAGTAAAGAAGACTAAGTCAGAATTTTAGGAAATATCATATCCCATTGACTTAATAGATGATAAAACCATAACACTATATTGATCTGTAGACAGTCACATTTATACATATATATATATATATATATATATATATATATATATATATATATATATATATATAAAAGAAGCAAATATACATTCACATTTAAATATTCCAAACAAATACTTTCTGTAAAATAAACGTTTAAAAGTTGCATGAATATCAGGTAAAAATATTTTGCTAATGTTTTTTAGTTAGAAGTGGAAACAAAATTATGTCTACAAAAAAAGCTGGCCTTAGAGAAGGGAATGAAATGGGTGCCATTATAGCCATTTCACTTTCTCCTTACCTCATCAGATCCTGGACTAAATTCATATCCAATCGCGTAACATTTGAAACCGTAAAAACATGCCTTTTCATCTTTCACATAGTCTGATGCAGTCTCCAAGGAAAAAAGTGCTTCGTTTCCTTACAGGAAGCAAAAGAATCCATAAAATAAATTGATAAGAACTTTTACTATTCCTCCTATTTTGTTTGTTTCTGCTATATAAACATAAATGAAACCTAGGCTTCACATATAACAGGTAGAAGATAATCTTTAGAAATACACAAATCAACATTTCAAAAAAGAAACCTAGGATCAATGTGCTTCACTGATGTGCAACTAATGGCTCATTATAAACTCTTGCCAGCTTGGACAGAGACTCTTTTTCACCTTTGTTTTCAATGGTGACTCAAAATTCCTGCAATCAAATTTTTCATTTGCAGAAAAATCAGACTTGTCATTTTTTTCATTTTTCATTATTTTCATAATTCCCATTTTTACTAGTCTTTTCATTACTTTCATAATTTACATTACTAGAAATTATTGAAGTATATATTTATTACCTGGCAATACTAATACCATAGTGGGCCATCCTGATGATCCAGAGAATTTTTTCAGTTCTATCCATGAATTAAGATTTTCATGAACAGAAGTGTGCTTTGGTCCAAATCCCAGACTCTGCGCAATTCTGACAGGAATTAGTAAACGAAGAACATCCTCTGATTGAGCAGTGCCACACTGAGTGTCAAACTCTATTGTTATCCACCTGACACATTCAGGAAAAGTCACCTAAAACAAAGCAGTAGCCCAAAAAGACAGTTATGTTTAAGTGGATATTTATACATTTAAATACACTTTTTTCGTCTTTGCTTTTTAATATTTCAAGTTATGAAAGCGATTCAATTTTTCAGTTTTATATAGTTGCTTTGATAAGTTTTTAATTAACATTAACCAAATTTTCAAGATTTATTCTTTAAAATCCAAATATATCTGAAATGCTTTAACCTTACCTAAACTACAGTCACGTATTTTAATCTATGCTCAGATTAATTCTTTGAGTTTATGATTCCAATTGTGATTGTTTTTATTTTTAAATACTGGAACATTAAACTAAACAACCACAGAATACTATTAACATTTAACTCTCAAATACCTCATTCTATACAAACTTCAAAGTCAGACTCAAAGACTGCTTTGTGCAACCCTAGAAAAGTACAAAGCAGCTCAAGTGCGCTCATGAACCTGGCCTGCAGTAGGATAGCATGTAGCTGCAGAATTTCAAAAGCAGAAACAGCTGAGACTAACATTTCACATAGGCTCTGCAAGCTTTTGCAACGACAATAAGCATCATCACTCCAGGAAGCTCCGATGATAACTACATTTTCTGCAGCAGATGTCTTTCTCTCTCAGCTCAAGTGGAATAACAATTAATGATTGCCACCTCTTACTTGATTCCAGATTTGCAACCTTTGTATTTACAGTTTTGGTATCAATATCACTAAAGAACTCACTCGGGATTTATCTCAGGCATGTAGTTTACACCTGAGCCCTTAACTCAGGTAGACAAAACCAGCCTTTCTTCACTGACCTTCAGGAAAATAAAATTTTATTTTAATAGAGTCAATCAATCCCATACGAAGTGACTTAACGGTAGTTAAAGAGGACTTCAGAGTCTTGTGCAATCCCAAACCACGGTCCAAGCTACAGTAATTCATGAAGAATTTAAATAGGCAGATCCAACAACAGAATGCTACACTACGCTACACTATGCTACAATGCATAGTATTTTGACTGAAATTGATGTTAGGTATTTTTACAAAACATCATTTTAGCGTTAGGTAAGAAAGCTTGCGATATGATCAGATAATGTCTATATAACGGCATCAAACTTCTAAATCCAGCAACAGGAACTCAGAAAGAGCTTACATGCAAAAAATCAAAACTACAGTACTTGTCTATCTAGCTTTCAGACGCCAATGTATATACTCTTCACTTATTTTGTTTCATACCAAGAAATAGTTTATGTTTTTAAAAATTAAATCTTAAGTAAGTTTGAGACGAGTGCACGAATCGTCTACATCTTTAATGAAGAAATTACTAGTAAAGAATTGTAAGTGTTAAGAATGGTATACAAAATACTGATCTAGATTAAAAATTTGACAATATACCGCTTACCAACATGTGCTTTATTACGGGTTTGCAACTTATAATTTCAAGCCTCA
Organism: Struthio camelus; assembly: GCF_040807025.1. Taxonomy (NCBI): domain Eukaryota; kingdom Metazoa; phylum Chordata; class Aves; order Struthioniformes; family Struthionidae; genus Struthio; species Struthio camelus. The sequence goes on along the minus strand of NC_090942.1, from coordinate 176,788,758 downwards.
TATATACACACATACAATGAGAGAGAAATGCATGCAAAATCTGTACAGTTAGAGCAAAGAATCTGTGCATGACAGAGCAGTAAAATCTAACACCGAGCAAATTTAGGTGCTTAAATTAGATACTGACTTTAGGGGGCTGAACCTACAGGTTTGTTCTATACTTATTGGAGAAACAGAGGTTTCTGCAGAGAGCAATGCAGTAATAATATAGGAAACCCAGTCTCCTAAATTAGATAATATCGTATCACCCATGCAACAATTTTTCAGATAGTCCTTTTTCACAAAACAAAAAACACATGTCCAAAGAATTTAAGAAACGGCATGCAAACTTAGATATGCCGCTTACCTTATAGTGTGTAACACAGGCTGGTTTATAGGGATGTTCACTCTCTACGACAGCATAGTGGTTAGAGGTAGTACAAGCCGAAAGCCCTTGTTCTGGCTGGTTTCCTGTGGTGCTGTCTGTAGACTGATTTGGGTTAAAAGCTGGAGGGGCATACTTCTGATTCAAAATTGCCACAGAAGGAAGTAGCTGTTGTACTAGGCCAAAGACTTCAACAGCAACCTGTATCATGACACAATATACAATAAAGTATTACTTAAGACTGGGTAAAAACAATACTCAGAAACCTACATCTGTCTACAGTGCTCGTTTTGGATATTCTCAGAATATCACTATCAGGCAATTCACTCAGCCATATTTTCCAATTCTGCATCTACTCAATCCTTTCAGAAAAGGCACCACGACATTCATCTCAGCCAAATACCCATCTTAGAGACTTAACAAAAAATGAAACAAGAATCTGAGTTTGCAACTGTGAAATATGTACATTAAAACACCATCTAAACAGACTGAAAAGCCGTTAACATTAACAATAGCTATGAAAGACAAATACCGTATTTAAGGCATATAATCAGTGGTTATCCAGTTATACTGTTTTATAAAAATATTGTTATTTTTCAAACATTCAACTTTCTGAATGCATGCAGTGTCTCTGCACTGTACAAAGTATCTATACTGCAGAGAGATATACTGTAATTTTTACCACATTCTCAAAGGAGAGGAGCACTTACCAAGCAAAACACTTGGCTGCAGAACTAAATTTCATCATGGGAACAAGGTAACTAACACTTGAAATTGTTTTTAATGGAATGAATCCACTAGATTTTAAGTGGTCAGTCCTCCTTCCTCCTCCCTTCAAGAGAAGCTATAGTTCAGAGAGTTTATAGTTATAGAAGAGAGTTTATAGTTCATGAAAAAGCAAGGGAAGACAATAATGTCTATCAGCTAAGGATTAGGAACGTTTGTAATCTATTCACAGATTGAAGACCGTGACTTAAAAGTGTTAAGGATTCCTACGCTATAATGTGTATTAATTTGACTGAAATTGATGTTAGGTTTTTTTTTTTACAAAGCATCATTTTAGAGATGCTCCAAAGACTGTTCCAGGTCAGGCATAGGTTTAAGTGTGCTCTGCCAGTGGAAAGTGAAGGCGTTTTTATTTATATTTTGACATCTTCCCATCTCTAAGTTTAAAAGATATAATTCTCATTTAAAGAGCAGCTATCACTGCTTTGGATGTTCATTATATGAACAGAAACTACATAAAATAAAGGACTTCTTACCCCCCTGATAATCAGCAATAAATAACTAATAAATCCAGACCCCTCTAACTTTTTTGGTTCTTCTTGTTGTCAAAGCCAGTCTTGTTCCCCTCTGCTTCCTTAAGGTGTCTTTTTCATAATGTCTTCAACGTAAGTGAAGAAAAAAAAAACCATCACGACTTTACATGTTTTCAAAATTCTTGACTCTTGGAAAATTCATACTGTGTCCAGTGGTCAAATATAAATCACAAATTCATAAAAGCTTAAAAACATTCACATTTTCATGGTTTCAGACTAAACCTTTTCCTCCTAAAACATTCGTAAATTTCTTCAGTAACTTCTATTGAAGAGCATACCTTGGGAATAGCTGCCGCTACTGGTCCTATGTAGGCTATTATGAGGGGAAGCAGCATTGAAAACAGACTGGAAGAGCTGAGCAGTTCTGGAATGTCTTCAGCTAAACGAAGATAATTATAACACAAGTATTATAATAATCCTTATAATAAAGGTATCACGGTTCAGAATAAAACTTATTTTTCTAGTACGCTTTTTATGAGTTACACTTGTAGTTTTAACTTTAAATTACTTTCCTGGTATAGGCATTGTGCTTCAAAATCAAACTATAAACCTGCAAAGTACACCCGAGACAGATAAACATGGAATTATATATAACACTACGGTAAAAAGTTTTGCCTCTTAGAGCATAATTTTATTGTATTCTTCTCCATTTCTGTGATACTGTGTTCATACCTTCTACAGTATGAACCCATACCCCTCTCAAATCAGTTCCTACAGCACTATCCAATACTCTAGACTCCTCTAATTTTAACTCGGATGACTGAAGATGGTAGCTTAAAACTGAAAGACATTCAGTTTTAAGGCTGATGTCTAAATTTTTCAAAACTAAATGTTTAAGTGCCTATAAATGCATTACCTTTTCCAGTTTTCCTAATCACCACCACTGTACAAAATATTCAATAAAATTTGGAATTGACCCATCAGCACATCTTCTGGCTTACAGAATCTTACCAGCTTTAATATGATGCTCGCAGGGCAGGTTTAGACGAGATATCTGCCTGTGATATCTCAAGTGCAACTCAATGATTTAGGATGTTGTTCACAGTTTGACAACTACAGCTATGATAGGTTAGAAAAATATAATTCGGAAGGCAGAACAGTTATTGCAACTGTTAAAACACTGATATCCTACTTTTACCGCCTGCTATCAAAGAAAGAAACTAAGTTTGAATTTTGAAAAGTCTTACCATCTACAGCAAGAGCCCTGTGCAACAGGTCTTTGGCTGCTCGTACAACAGCGCTCACAACAGAAAGCGCTCTGCTACAATTTTTATCTTCTTCATTAGCTTTACTCAAAAGCTGTGATTGCAGATCTCCATCATACTCACTCCTGGATGGTGGATGAAGTTAAAGTAAGTTCACAAAGTACCAAATTAACTTAAAAAACAAGACTGATTGATTTTCAGCACAGAAAACAATTAATTTATGATAAAACAGCAAAGGGAACAATTAAAGCAACCACAGAGGATATCTCTGAGGCAATGCCTCAGCGTCAGCCCTTTGCGATCATTTTATTTTATTTTTTGAAAGAAAATATGCAAAACATATTTCCGAAATATTTATTTTGGCTAGATGCCTTTCAAATCTGCAGAAGTGCATTGTTATGTTCTTCTAAAACCAACCACCCATCTGAATAAAAATATTAAATGCATCACAGAAACCAGTAAAACTCGTTCAATGGTTATTTCTGCAGTTACACAACCGGGAAGTGCATTTCCCCTCCTCATTCAAAAGATTAATTTTGCTTTAGAAATACAACGTTGGGCTTAACTTTAACAAATAGTTTCCCCTTTGAAATCCTTTCCATAGGTCAAATTAAGTTCTCCTAATCAACATATGGAGACTATATACAAAACTATTCAACTGAGGTATATAAGAGGTATTTTTGACTGGTATTTTCAAAACACTCCGTCAGTAGTTTTTAACAAATTCAAGCCCTCAATATGACAGTGATTTGGCTTTGGCATGGACAACTGAAGTCATTCAGTCAACAGATGAAGTAAATTTCCAGCACTTATCTGGATTTCTTACATTTGTCCAGAAACTTCTAATCCTCCAAAAGAGCATTCTGGAACTCTAAGATTCCTGGACTAGCACCTCAGAGCACTCAAGAACTTTACTTGGAGCAGTTCAGCATGCAATCAAATGAAATGTACAGCAAAGATACTTCTCCTTCTCTGTCTATGAATGAAATTAACCATTCTTACAAATCCTTCGATATCTAGGGATTTCTTTCCCTAATATTAAAGTAATCCTCTTTGGAAAGAGGATTTGATTGCTGCCTGTCTCATTTTAGAACTTCTTCACTCAAAGAAAAGTTTCTTGAATTCGGATATGAGGTAAGAGAGCCACAACAGCATTCAAACAGAATGCAGAATCTCAAGCCAAATTTGTGCTGAAACAGTAAGTATTGGCGGTAGGTACACAGCTCCTTTTGAAGAAACCTAGTAATTACGGTTCCCAGAGGAAAAGGCTATGAAACCTGTCAGTTCATCTAGCTGCAATACAGCCCTAATCTTTGTTATCCTAAGTAACAGAGATTACAAATAGTTCTTTCGAATGGCTTGAATGATGGTTTAGCAAGATCATTTAGGACCAAAGCCCATTCCAACAGCCAATGAAAACAAATATGGTTTTCTAGAATATATCTAATAAATCCAGAAACTGCCCTTGATCGTAACCTGAGCCGCAACTATGGCTACTTAGATTTTGAGAAGAGACGAAACATGTCTGAGGCGCTATGCCACTGTGAAAGAAAACTGAGAGAAAGTTTAGAAGAAGTTGACAAGCTGCAGTCACCCTTGGGTACAAATCTTCCAATTGCCGTGCAAGGTGAGAAGCACTTTCTAAAACATCATTTAACAGACTGTCCTGCAGTTTCTAAGGCATCTTAATTTTTCTTTTCTCTATAACAAACACTGACATTTCAATAGAAGTAACTGATGGGACAGTCTGTGCAAAAAATTTTTCTGTCATTGTGTGCTAGAATTGCAGCTTTTTTGCCAGGTTCAAGCCTTTTTAATTTAAATTTATTAGTCACTGAGACTGGGCTCAGCAGTACAGTTCTAACAAATCAATTCAATGCATTTCTCTCCTAATCAGAAGCATGTTAACACACTTCTTTTGGCATGGCCTTTCTTGGTATTTGTATAAGCAATAACTGTCGCATCAACTCTGTATTTGAATATCCTTTAAATAAAAGGAAGCGTGAATTTTACAAACTCTGTTTCTGTATCAACTGACTGAACACCTACTGTTGACTACTGACAAGCTGAATCATTGTCTCAGTCGAAGTACAGCAAATCTAATGTTTTAAAAACAGTTTCAAACTATCCTCTATCTTCCAATATACTATTGCTACAATTTTGCTGGCAACTTTATTTCTTCCTATTTCAGCTCCTTCAAAGCTTCGTTAAAAGCAACACCTTTTGCGGTGGCTGTTAGACCAAAATACATCATTTTGTTGTAGCACTACTTATTTTACACTCTTCATCTTTTGTTATTATTTTAATATGACAACATAAATCTGGAGTAGATACATTTCCCACAAAACTAGGAATCAAAATAAATTATTATTCCATGCTTTTATTCCTTGGATCTACTGATGATGATCTATTTACCACAGAAACTGATATTTGCTTAAAGATATGTCGCATTTCTTTGCTGTACAGATAATGGTAGTAATTAATATATTCAGATGTTACCACATTTTGAAAATCAGGTCTTCACGCATCTGAAGGCAGGCACCTCTAAAACGAAATAATATTTGCCAAATCAAAAAAAGAGACTCTAAACAAGACTGAAAGAAGCAGAGGACAACTGAACGCCCCCAAAATTGTCTTCACTAGATAACCTATGACTGAAACTACACTGGAACAAGGCGATACTGCTGTTAAAGAATTGCTCTCCTTACACATACTCCAGACATATTTATTTCGGTTACTTCTCAAAAATAGACGTGGTACAAAATTACAGTGGTTTTATTCACTCTTCTTGGAAATGGATCACAACAACACACAAACCTGTAATAAAGAATCTGTGGAATTTGTCCTCGTGTTTGATTTGTGCCATTACTGCTCAGACTACATGTACTAAACGTAAATGTTACACCATCTGGACACTGAACTGTAGTCATTCCTCCATCTCCATTGGCAGTTCGGCTTCCGTAATTCCTCAATCTAACTGCATATTTCACATTTTCCTTAAAAGGAAAAGCCAAAAATAATATATAGTGTAAAACAAATACACAAGTTAGGCTTCACAATGTTATGAAATTAATTATTATGTTACATGAATACGGGAAAGTGGGAAAAATGCTTTAAAGCACTCAAAAAATGAAATTAACTGAAAAAGGTCTGGTATTTTTAAAAAGTTAAAGTTATTGCTTAAAGCTGCTTCCAAGCTATGGAGCATGATTTATGTAAAATATTATTTATTACCTGAAAAGTGACCAGATACCTCCCAAAACTATCTATCACATGGCACATTAAAATTTTACGTATTTGAGAATACTAAGCAAGTTACAATAGATTTGGTTATTATAAAAATTAAGATTCAATTTCTTTTTCCTGACAGGATTTCCACTTTTCAGTTACCGGGTGACACTAAAAATTTATAAAGCAAACATTTTAAGATTCATTTTTAAAATGTGTACACAGAAAACAATTCATCTGTAACATTCTAAATTTTGGTATCTTCAGAAGTCACATGAAACCTACGGCCACATGCACTTCCCTTATTTACCTTTAGTGGCACAACTTTGTCAAGTCTGATTTCAGCTATGTCACTGGCAGAATCATCTGTGGTGTAAGTTCCTTTAACTAACTCTAAAGATGTCCATCTATGAGAATGAGTTGAATCTCCAGTGTGATCACTCTGATTCAAAGAAATAAAGGCATTTTAATAGGTTTATAATGCAAATAGGCGACACGTTCATGCAGCTCTGTTACACTGCAACAAGTTACATTTTCTTGCATAAACTGGGATACATAGCATTACAAGTAAAAAAAAAAAAAACTGAAAAACCTGTTCAGATTCAACAGCTAGGCCTTTCTGTTAAAAAGGAAATTCTTGAACAGAGAGGGGGATTTCCCATAGCAACACACGCTTGCCCTTTGGAACAGGTCAAAAAAGTCATTTGAAGTGAGCAACTGTGTGTAGCAGAACAGAGGTGTCTTCATCACACATTACACTTAAACGGCATGTGAAACACCTGTAGCTATAGCCTAACCGCTAATAGGCTGGTAGGCTATCCCTTTCCCCAACTTTTGAATTTAAATGTTTTAAATTTGTCTGCTTTATTTCTTATTCTTTACTTCTTATTTTCCTTAATGGTATGCAGAGATAACTGGTGCTAATTTATGCTTAGCTTCAGGATCCAAAAAGCCCACTATAGGTAAAACATTATTTGTAATGAAGTAAGATTTAAAGGCCTTAACAAAGATAGTGAATCCACTGGACAAGGTATGTAGCTTGCAATACCACAAAAAAACACCCCCAAAATCAAATCTAAAAAACCCTGGTGTACTGTTAGTCTAGCCTGTATAACAATACATATTATATTGTAAAATATATTACCAAAAGCTCTGAGGTTACTTCTGTTCAAATTTTTTTTGAATTCAGATTCAGCACTTACATCATCAACTAATACTTCCAGCTCATACTCATGAATTCCTCCTCCACCATAAACAGAAAATCCTACTACAACTACACCGGGTTTGTCTACAGAGAAACATATTGCATCAGGGGATCCATTCCCAGTATTCCAGCTTCTTCCCTGACTTGTTTTAGTGAATCGATTTGGTGTGGATTTGACAGAATGGAGAGAGTTCAGTCCATCCACCTGTAGAAAGTTAAATACAAGCAACAAAAATAATTAACTGTTAAACATTAGGTAGCTTTAATGAAGCTAAGTTAAGTTAATTAAATTGCTAGATTTTTAACATGGTAAATTTAAAAAATTGACTCTTAAAATATAAAAGATGCCACTCTTGGGACTTCTTTCCAACTTCAGCTAAAAAGAAATATAATTTCATACAATTCCTAAACATTCAAATATTTATTTCATAGGATGAAATCAGCACGACTGATAGCTTAACCATGCTTCCGAAAGAGTTAGATACGTCGGCCCTACGTAAAGCCAAGATCAGGAGAGAAAAAATACATTAGAAAAACATCTTTAACTCAGAGATTATCACAAGCTGGGTTCTTTCTGTCAAAAAATCTGCAGACAGTACAAACACAGTGATGTGCCTTTAATAAAATTAACATATATTCCTATCATTCAAAGACATCCCTCATAAAAGGGAAATTCTTAAAATTTAGAGTTTCATAATCACACACAGAAGTTGAACTCAACACAACTCTCAACTTTCTAATAAAAAGCAGATAAAAAAGAAAAAGTCTAATGAAGTCTCATGAATTATGTGTTTAAGTTTACATATACGTATATACAAAGCACGTATCCATGCACATTTATATGTATGTATGTTTACACATAAAGGGGGGGAGCCACACAACGCATAAACAAAATGCATTATCAATTCTGACTCATATTAAAAAAAGGACCGGATTAGAGCATATAAGGCACCCATTATGCCATCACAGGCACAGAGATGCTCAGGAACGTGGCGTTGCCTCCAGTGAGCACTGAAAGAACATATTTCAAGTGTATGCATGCTTAGACTTACATGTAAAATAAAAAAACAATGAAAAAAGAACTACTGTCATATTGGAAACAATTTACAATATCCTTCAGCCATAATGAAGTAGCTAATTTTAGCAGTGTTTCCCTAATACAACGATCACTTGCTGTTAGAACTATGCCAGATATCTGAAAGTTACTGAGAACAGAAACAGCATTTGCGAAAGATTTGCATAACCTGTATAACTGTAGTCACAGCACATACCACATTAATAATACACATGCCCTAAAAGATTTCTATTAAGAATGATTTTACAAAAACTTTACCTCAGATCCTAATGCAGATGCTGTAAGCTCACTCACAATACTAGCAAGTAACCCACAGGTATTAGAAACTAGATGTGAAGAGAAAAGTTCATTTTCTCGTCTAAGGCTGTTCCGTACTGGTAAAACAACAATGACCAACATCTTTTCCAGCACTTCCCGAAAGCTCGTCATCCCTGAAACATTTTCTTCACTCTGTAACATGATAATAAAAATGAAAAATAAAGACAACTTGCTTTTCATCTATTATAAACATTAGGTAATTGAAGAATCAAGAAAACATGAGGCGACAATAGGCAACAGAAGACAATAACAACTTTAAAATATACTTCTGCTAATTTAGAATTCAAAAATATTTAAGACTAATTTTTGTTCAAACATTCTCTACACGAAATAATTGGAAATTTTCAGACTAAAAGATAAAAGTTTGATAAAATTTCAAGCTTCTGAAACAAGCCCTTTAGAAAGTAAACATTTGGGCAAATTCAGCTACAGACTTACAATGCTAAAAACGTAATTTACATAACTCTTTATATTTTGTTGCAAAATAAAACACATCATCATATTTTTAGAATGTTACCCTAACCTGACTAAGTTTTTCCATGTGTGCAACCAAAAGAGGAAAACGGTGGGCCAGAGCAGAGTCGTTCTCAGTGCTGACTTGTTTGACCATTGATCGCAGCAGCGCCTCTCCATCATAAGCAATCGGAAAGATAGAGGTCAGTTTTACCGAAGTATGGCAGAGAGCTGACATAACAGCAGCAAGAAGTCGGCTGCTGGAGGTCTTGAAGTTTGCTTCCTGGATGTCCTAAGAACATAAAAATAAATAAGTAGAAGGGCAATGCCACATTCATCAAAACCCATCCAAGAAATTACATTACAAATGGGTAGCAGCAGTCTGAAAGTTGGTTATGTTTTAAAATGTTATCACTTTTTGTATATTTCAGTTCAGATATTAATGGCATCCTCCACTTTAACACCTGAATAACTTAAAATATTCAATATCTGAATTTTCACAGAACTCTAGGATGCAACAGAGAAGCTATCGTTCCGTTTAAGTCTTGTGTTCACAGCCGAACCAAGAACTGAATCCTGAACACTAAGGCAGCTATCCTCTTCTGTTTTTCTTCCAACTTTCAGCCTATTTCAGAACAACAGACACAGAGCTAAAAAAATAAAAATCTTACTGTAATTCTTGTAGCATTGTGAATGACGGAAAAACAACTTTTGAAAGGAACTGTCCAGTTTTATAGTAGTCATAAAATAATTTAAATAAGCAATTTCATACAAAGAAATTGTCCTGTGAATTTTACTTTATTTATCTCATGATAAAACTTGGAGCTTCCATTTAAATCTTTCAAATTAGAGCACTTAAAATAATGAACCCATGTAAAATTACTTTTGGAATTATGACACTTTGAAGGCAAAACAATACCATAATTAATCAAACAATTTAATTAGAATAATACATTATAGGATTGATTCTTCCTTGAATTTTAATATGCTAAATGGACTTTCAAGCAGTGGAGCAAACTGCTTAAATCTCATTGCAATCAATGCAAGCAAGCAACTACACTGCTTAGATATCAGATGCTCATTCACAACAAGCAAGATGCTTAGAAGAAAAAAGGTCATTATAGGAGAGTATTGCCAGCTTTTCTGGATCAGAGCACTGTTGGGACATTTAATGTTGAGGAATCACTCAGCTATTAGTGATGAGTATCAAAAATATCACAACCATGTCCTGAAGCATGGTGCAGCAACAACAGTCACATGTAAGACATGGACTACACACTGAAGACGCATACACTGGAACTTGGAAGTAGCATCACAAATTTTTTTCACTGCCCCAGAGAAAGAATCTTTCCTCTAAGGGAAACAGAAGCTCCTAGTTCTTGCTGAACTTGAACACACTTCTTTTTTTACAATGCTAAAAAAAACACAGCAGAATTCAAGTTGCAAAACAGGATAAACATAAAAACAAGTATTAAAGAATATAAATACTGTTTGGCCTTTCCTTTGAAGAAAAGCTAAGTTGTAATATTCACTTGTGCCATTTTCGTATACCTGATCCAAACAATTCAGTAAGTCACAAAGGCATGCCCACTGGAGAGCTGGCGTTGGATAAAAAGAATGAAAGCAAGCTGTGAAAGTATTATGACATTCCTGAAGAACAGCTTCTAAAAGACTCAGGGGCTGACTGAGATATCCTTGGGGGTCATTGTCCAGCTTCACCATGCAGTGATCAACTCCTTCAGATAAAATTTTTCTTAGCAAAGTCCTAGTTTTTCCAATGCAATCTGCTAGTTTGCTGGTTTCTTCTACAACAGCCTTAGCCGTAGCTAGAAGGTAAGAAAAAGAAGAGCACTATTGCAGCATAAATGAAACATTTTTATATATATATATAAATGCATATTATACATGCAAGTAGAACAATCAGAAGTTAGCAATGTTAATGAATCTACATTTAGAGAAGTTAATCCCACACTGCAAAATACGGAAGGATGGGGAAATAAGAATTAGACTACATCAAAGAAATATGAATATCAGAAACCCGAATTTCCAGTCTTTCGTTATATATGCTTCATTTTAATTTGAACGCTGTTAAACTACAGGCATGAAAAACAGATACTGTCTTTCAAATTTAAATAGATTGTGCCCCCTAGCAATGCAGCCACAATGCACAGAAATGGGATAACAGAAGCTACAGAGTAGTCCAAAAGAACTTGACTGTCAAGCCAAACAACAAATTAATTTTAAAATATACATGTAGTGCTGCATGCTTGGTTATGCAGATAATGCTAATGTCTCATTTTTTACTGCAAATCTAGTAACTGCTCCCTTAAAGACATGTGCAGTCAATTTTATCTTACAGCATACCAAAGATGAATGCTTAGACCAAATTCTCAATGTCCTGTATATCACTACTTGCTGATAAATATGAACTAAAAAAAGTGAACTAAAAAAAATTACCTGATATTGGATATATTTCACAGGTGTAGACCCTCAGCAACCTCAGACAACATGTGCCCACAAAGCGCAACCTTTCTAAATCCAAAAGGGTAGCGGTGTATTGGAATCCTTTCAGTCCACGAAGTTCTTCAACTCCTAGCACCAATGTTGTCCAACTCCAGTGAAGAATGCTCAACAAAGATTCAAAGCATTCCTATTTCAGAATGCGAAGGATACAAAAAGAAGATTTTGTGTCCAAAACACAGGTGAACTTTCAACATCAAAACAAGATGAAAAGCAAAAGGCTTCTATATCCAGGTATATTATGAAAACATATTTACGTCTACATACATGTATCATACATCGCACAAAACGTACTTGTTTGAGAATAAGAGACCTGAGAATGTAGGGGATACTTCACTCCAATGCCATGCTAAAAGCAATTTATAATGTATTATAATGCTATGTTCATGCACGTCTCTCAATTATAAAACAACTGAGAAGTAACAACTTTTTCTATTCACCTGTAATACAGTTTTTCAGTAATCTTCACTTGCTGCATCTGTGTACGAATAACATAAGACCTACTTTGAACAGAACACGTTCTTGCTGTAACGGTAAAGAATTCTATCAGGGCTGGGTTTGTTTTATTTTTACATAGTATGATCTGCAAGGCCATGGGAGGGCTATGGAACTATGTCACATTTACAGTACTTGAAAGTTCAACACAAGTGTATAGTGGTTCACAAGAAATATAAGGGTTTACAAAGTTTTTTTTGTCCAAATATTTGCTTCTACTGTTATTAAATGTGCTTGGTAGTTTCATAAAATTGTACCTCAGAAGGCACCTAGGCACCTAGGACAAGTATTTAGGATTGAACACCTTCAAGCTGCAGGGAAAAGCTGATTGTTCAAAGTTATTTATAAAATGTCCAGAATGCGTTAATTCTCTCCAGAAAGCCAAATCTCTCCTCTTATCCCAAACTCAGATCTATGGCGAGGAGGGATAACAGCAGGAAGATAATGAAGAAGGAGGATACAATGCAGAGTATTAAAGCCTTCACAGCTTAAGGCAAACATCTTTAAGCAAGCACATATTAAGAGTATCTGTTAGTAAGGACTAATGACATGATAACTGAAAATGCAAATCGTATGGAAAATACATTTCTAGAAGAAATCTGAAGAGCAGAAGATCATCCTGATCATTAGGGAATATCAAAGAAATGGAGAAAATAAATAAGAAAAAAAGTTAGTAAAGAAAATTAGGCTGCAGGGAATCTTGCCTATTATGGGCAATAATTTCAAGAAGAGTTATCAACAGAGAATATGGATAGTAAACATAATACAGGATAAAATACAAAAAGATAGGATAGAACTGAAAAAGAAATAATCATAACTTGTGACCGACAAAGAAATGACTTTACTTTTAAAAGACAAAGACTAAATTGGCCTTATCCTGCATTAAAATATTGCATTTTAAGTTAATGCAGTATTATCTCCCTCAAATTTTGACTAAGCTCCTGCTTTTAAAGAACTGTAGCTATCTTCTATTAATATCTGCATTTCACTGTGCCTATTAGTACTCCTTACTTCAGCTTACCAAAGTTTAATTAAATGCCATCTGATTCTCAGTGGGTACTAGAATGCATCCAAGAGGAAAATTAGTATTACCAATGACTAAGTATGGCTTACGGTAATCTAAAAGCCACATAAAAGAGCAGATAGTGAAGCCCCCTCAAATCTGCAGACAATTGTTAACGCACAATTTCTTGGCAGAGGGTTAGTACAATGAATGCAGCCATTAACTACAAACTCAGACAAAAAAAATCCCAGTAGCTCATTCATGAAAAGTAAATTAAACCTTATAAACAAGTACATCTCCAGGCGCTCATCATCAGGACAATATTAAGTTTAGCTTAAAATGAAGTTTACATCCGAACTCTTCAGAAGAAGTAAAAAAAATAGAACAATCACACGTATCAGTGTACCTAGCTTCTGCTTGATGAAACACGCGGGAAAATAATCATTAGTTATTTCCACATACACATCTTTCAGTTTTGCAATTACAGATGAACTCGCAGGAAAGACACAGAGTTCTTGATAATACTCACTACAGAGACAGTTCTGGCAAAAGATCTCTTTAAAATATGCACAGGTTCACTGCTTTGCTGTTTTCCTTTGGATGCGCTGCCATCACTCGTCGGCAGCCTGGAAGCACAATTTAAGAACTGACTCAAAATCTGCATTAAGCTTTACTGTTTCTGTTGTCCATTAAATAAGTGGAAGAAAAGTTTAGTAGAACTATCCTGAAATGCTCAGTTTCAGCACAGCTTCCTCCAGTTCCCAGTACTTCTAAACCAACATCAAATATCTTGATTTCTGTCCAGCTTACAGCATTTAATTAGGCCAAGATCTAAATACATAGGGAATTAATATAGCTATATACTACATGTCTTCAGATGGCATTCTTAAGAATAGCAAAGTTATTCCTCAAAGAATCCTAGTTTATTAGTATGTGTAGGCTGTGAGATGTTTTTTCTACTGTGAGATGTCTGTGCATAAAAAGCATTCAGAACCATATCCTGTTTTTCTTCTCAGTACTGGTGGAGGTAAAATCAGCTCCCACCTCCCGGAGGCAAACAAAGGTTGGAGCATACCTTTATCCCTTTAATTCCACTCAAACTGCACTCCAAAAATATATATAGTCTATGGACTATAGGAAAAAGAAGAGGGTGGGAAGCAAAAGGACACTTCAACTAACATCTTGAAGAACTCTGGTTCCTAATAAGTAACTAGTTTTCTCTCTTTGTCTCCTTTGCCTATTCTTAACACTGATTTGCATGGATATTGTTTGTAGTCACTCGAGGTATCAGGAGGTGGGTGCCAAAGCCCCTCACAGTAAAAGCAAAACCAACACAGGCAGCACCTGTGAACGCAGCACCGCTCCTGTGCTGCCACTTGGGATGGCAGTCCTTCATTCAAGTATAAATGGAGCTTTAGATGGCTGCTCAACAAATGTCAGTGATAAAAAGATTCTTAAGCAACAATACCAGAATTAGTTTGAATACCAGCAGAAGGAGTTCTGACCACTGAAGGTTTCATTTGCGCTGATGCATAGAAAGTCCTGGCACAAACTGTTACTCATTTCGGTAATTTCTGTGAGAGCTGACTGTACACAAAGACAAACTTTGGGGCCTCTGAAGGGACAATATGGCTGAGGAGCGTTTGCAAGTCCAGGAAGGACTGCCAACTTTTTTTGATTGTTTCGTACAAGAAAGTAGTTATTATAGAATCTCCTTCCTTTGGAGAGAGAGGGTCTGTGGACACAGAGCTTTTCTACAGAAGTGAGCTGCTACCAGAAGGGACTCTGAAAAGGACATGGTAAAGAGAAAGAGCAGCCAGAGAACCTGTGTGAAGGATTAGTAGAACTGGTATTGAAAAAAATGGTATGACCTCATAAATAGCTGAGTTAATCTGAAAAAAACACTGGCAATAAAGTGAAAGAGTTCTTGCTTTTTTTAAACAAGATTACATAACATTCATCATGGTAAGAATAAATTTACAGTAATTAATTTTCAAAAAAAATTTGTTTCTGGTTGCCATTAAAATTACAGTGTGAAAATCTCTCTGATAGCATACTGCTGTGACACTGAGTCCTGCTTAACAGAATACTTCCTAACTATCCAAAAAATGAAGCATGTTAGCCAAAAACATCAGCACCTACAGAACTAAGAGATACTTTTAAAACTATTGTTTAAATTAAAAGTTTCAGAACATAATATATGAAAAATGACCTTTTAAAGAAAATCACAGAGAAACAGATCTTGGTATAACGTACTTATCACTCTTCTCAAAGACACTTCAACTTTCTCTACATTTCTCAGATCCTAATTTCCTTAACTTACTACGAAAATGATGTCATGCATGCTTACTTTTACAGGTCCTCTATTTAAAAAATTTATTAATAACTTGTTCTAAATGCAAGTCAAAATATTACCTGTATAGTAACTGTGGAATCTGGCCTGCATTAACATCTGTACCATTATTTGATTTCTTGGAACTTTTAAATTGAAAGACAACACTGAAGGAAAAAAAAATATATATATTAATCAAGTAATACTACATCTCTTCTTTTGCATAAAGATTAAAAAAAAAAAAAAATACCCGTCATCTGTAGTAATAGAGGCCTGTCCATGAGATCCACAATCACTGCTAGGTCCCGACACTCTTGCCCAGGCTACATACCACCAGCCAGCTTGTAAGAGTACTGGTTCATCAAACATCATTGCATACTTTTCTCTGGGAGGAGCAAATTTCAAAAAAGATACATCTGAATTAGTTTACAGATTACTATCTGGAAAATGATATCCTGTTTATAAAAGAAAATTGAATATTAATAGAGTAAAAATTAAAGAGAATAAGATAATATCTCAGGCATCTATTTATATCAAATATTAACAATTACTTTGCTGAAAAAATACATTGTTGCTTTTTCTTTTTTTTAATGTCAGAAGGACCTACACATGCCTAAGCCCACTCTGGACTTCAAACAATCAGATAACAAATGCCAAATACAGTAAGAAGAGATTAAGTTAATTTAACATAAAACAACAAAAGATTAATCATATTCAGTACCTACTACTACAAGAAATGTATTCATTCTAAATTTTTACTTCAGTTTCAGGAAATTCTGGGTAATTTATTTTTAAATGATGAATTTATATACAAATTTTAAGGAATTACCCATGAATATTTAAGAAAGTAATAGAATATATTTTTAGAGGGTATAATACATTAACATTAAACTTAACAGAATTAGCTGTGGATGGTTTCACCAGTAAATTCTTTCCCAGCAACAGGGAATCAGAAAGCAGCTAAAACATGGCTGACCCTTTCCAGATGCACAAAGCGCTTCAAATAATAACTGCTTCTATTTTCTGTGTCCCATAATGCGCTAAAGTACAACATAATCCTTGATTATCATAAATTCATGCTGCAATTTTAATAAGTCTAATGATGAGTTGTTTAATGCAAATACACATTTGTATTTGAAAGGGTCCTTTGACAGAACTATTCAAAAGAACTACAATGTTTTGTTTGTCTTGTCTGCTCATCACATGAACACAGGATTTGACTTTGATTTGTATGTGAAAGTGTCAGTTGTTTTTTTTTTTTTTTTTTAATTTAGTACCACAATGGCTTGGGGTAGTATTTGGTATTTTACTCCTTTCCCTGACACACTCATTTTCATTAGGTAAAAGTTTTACGCCACACGCATACAGGTGGCAACAGGTTGCCCAGAGAGGTTGTGGAGTCCCTATCCTTGGGGATATTCAAAAGCCATCTAGACATGGTCCTGGGCAACGTGCTCTAGAGGACCCTGCTTGAGCAGGGGGGTTGGACTAGATGATCTCCAGAGGTCCCTTCCGACCTCAGCCATTCTGTCATTCTGTGAAATGCTGAAAATTTTAATGATATAGATCATCTTTGTTTATATTTAAAATAATTTTAAAATGCATATGAAGAAAAACAAGAAGTAGGTAAAAGTAGATGAAGAAAATGTCTTACCTTGCAGCACAATCATATGCTAAGACATCTGTTTCAGCGAGAAGGTCCCCATCAGTCTCGTGGTCCCCGCCATCCGGACCCAATTCAAATAACTAGTGGAATTAAAAAAAAAACAACAAACTCTTGCTGTTAGAAACTTCATAACATCGCTTCTTTTCCATCTGACATTCTGGAAAGTGTCTACAACTATTCTTCCCCAAAAAATGATTGCTAGTTTGCTAGACAGGCAAATTTCCACCTGGAGGTCAGGATTCTGTAATATCCTTTGCTGTTAAATAAATAATACTTAACACTGGCCTCCTACTGTGATCCGAAGTGTAGAATTCCCTAAATCTTGCAGGTAAGGCAAATACAGAGCAATTAAAATAGATAAAGGATTACTCCAAGCAGCTGCTTTTATACACCTTACACGAGGAATGTTTCTGAAGAAACCATAGCCTGATTCCACTTCTAGTGGAAGGAGTCTTAATGTTGAATAGAAGGGAAAGACTCTCACAAATTGAAATACACTGGAAATACAGTCATCTAAAAGGGACAGCTTGACTGTTTAGCAGAGCTAGTCACTGATGTCACGAACAGCCGATGACTAGGACAGAAAATGATACCTTTCTCAAAAGAACTTAGGTTTCTTACTCACACAAAAATCACTTTTACAGTTAGATCAGTTTGAAAAAGGCCCACGATACAGATCTGTGACTTCTCTTGTAAACCTCTATTTAGTACACAGTGTATCTGTGGTAGGACTGGCAAATGTTATCTTGTCCATAACCTAATCCTAGACAACAAAATATGGAAAAATACTATATGAGTGTTTGATGGGGTTACCATCTCCCTATTTAGCATTCAACCTTTAGTCATGCTTTCTTTTGGTTAAGTCTTTGTGTTTTTCTTAATCATTTGTAATTCTCAGTCAATGTGTTAAAGCAGACTGAAGTACAGCCACATATTTTGGAAGATGTCCAGTTTTTTCCTATACAAATGTTACTGCTGACCATATCCTGTCAATTTCCCTAAAACAAACCTTAATAATCAATAATCCTACTCATCTGAAAACTGAAAAAGAGATCTCAGAACCATCTAAATGACAAAAACAGGAATAACATATTCTGAATGTACACATCTACTACAGATCTCATACAGATATTAGCTCCTTCCTTTTCAATGTCTTTCAGAAAGTTTCTGAAATCCTTAATAAATGCATCAGATAGCAGCCTGAGAAATAAGGGGCAGGGACAGTAGAAAACGATGGCTCAGGTAGACCATGATTCTGAAGGAATTTCAGAGGCCCACAGCCTGACATACTAGATGACTCCAACTTGAAGCCCACCCAGCACATCTAAATTTTCTGCAGGTGGACCTCACAGAGCTTCATGTTGATATATCATAGGACAGTTCTATCCACTGCCACAAGACACTTGTGAGATGGCATAGCACTTAGTGAAGGTAGGAATGGGTCACTGCACAGTTAGGAATAGTAATTCTCAGTTCTCTGTCTCACCCACCTTACCTTCATAAGGTTCATTACGTCTCACTGAGGAGCCTGCTTTCTGTTCTACTATTAAGGTTTTAATACACAGTAAATGACTCACTCGTCAAGAAATAAACTTAAAATTACAGCTTGAAGTGGTATTTCTAAAGTTTTCATTTTGAGAGATAATACTGTTTTTCTAAAAAATCTTACCTTTATTTTAGCAGTGTATTCGCCCCTACCTCCAAAAAGACCAAGACCACCCAACAAAATATCTGTATCGGCACAGAAACGGATAGCTTCTACTGAGTGGGCTGAATAACCCCAACCTCCTCCATGACCTACAGAAAAAAACAAACATACAACAAAAAACAGAGTTAATCTATATTAAATAGTCTTGTATTCCACACGCTTGATTAGCTTATACAATAAAACCTTACTGTGCACATACTTTCAAATCTGTTAACAATGCTATAGTCTTCTTTAGAATAAACTTTCATTACTGCTTGAGTCTCTTCTTCTGTATTTGCTACACCCATTTTTAAGTCCTGCATAGCAGCCAACGTATCAAGACAACCTAAAAGAAAGTAAAACCAAGAAACAATCAAAATGTCTCACTGTTGATCATAATTGGTGAAATCGAAATGAATACTAGTAAAAAAGATCACAGCAACAAAACTGCTTTGCCTCTAAGCCACATATACGCTACTGAGAATCACTTTAACTTTCCTAGGTCAGAGGAGTCACTGTTGTAGAACCTAAGGTTTGCTGTTGAAGATCAATTTTATTTAACCAGTCCATTTTTGCGATTAACCAAGAAACAGGTGGCTAAATCTACTTTGCAACTTTTCTAATGGCACATAAATGGCTAGTAGCATACTCCCTTTTTTTTTTTTTATTTCCCGTATTACCAAAAAAGACTTGAAGTAGCAACTGAATTATGGACAGATTTGAGAACCTTCATACAAGACATTTTGTTTCATATACATAGATATCTAACATGGCCTCTTATTCTGACCTGGATACAAAAAAGTACTGCGCAAGTTAAATATCATTGCATCTCTAACACGGAGTGAAGAACAGAGGACAAGGAACTGATCACTCCTCACGATCACGCAACAAGTAACCTAAATAATTTCCAAAGATGAGCTTTGAAGCATTGGGTAAGCTACATATGGCCAGTTTATACATGGATATAGTGAGAATATTTTTTTGTTTCAGTAAGCTTTTCAGATTAGAAAGGGAAATCACTACTATTAGTGTCTGATTATACAAAACTGCAAACAAGGAATTCTAATTACTTTGTAATTTCTTTAAATCACACATTTGAAGGGGTTTTTTTTGTTGTCTTTTGGAGACTCCATGGTAAATTAAGTAGTATTTCCTATGTTCTGCATACTGTTCTAAATTAACTAGGAAGGTCTTTTACATTACTTCTGCTTCCCTCTAGTAGCAGGTTCCACTAAAACTCTAAAAACCTCTAGCAGCATTAAGATGGCAGAAAATAACAATTTTGATTAAAACTAATGTGTCTGTCAGCCACATCATAAGTGTTAAGAGCAATGGTGAAAGCTTACCAACTCAATTTTTAACTCAGAAGTCAGAAAGCTGTCAGATTACAATTTATTTATACATGAACTAGTGTGCCTTTATTTCACTTAAGCTTCTGAACCATCAACTATAAATGAATACCTAGAATGTGCAAAGCTGCATGAGATCTGGTGGTGAGAGCTTTGGAACCTGTAGGTAGAGCAAGTTCTGGACTCAGAATACTACACCGGGATTGCATGTCTGGAGCTGAGGGAAGTCTGGAATCGGCAACTACTGCATTGTAACTCCACAGTTCCCTAGCATTTGGTCGAAACCTAGAGCAAGACAAAACAGAGTAAAAAAACCTTTCATCTACTAAAAAAAACCAAACTAGCTGATGCTTAAATTTTATAAACTATTTAATGTAAAATGCAGATTTGCTAGTACAAAGTGTTAGAATTGAACATCACTATGCCAGAGATAAACTTTACTAACTCAAAACACTAGCAGATGGAAAAACACAGAAATCACCTAACTTTTTTATCTCTACACTGGCTGCTGTCCAATGGCCATCAATAATTGCATTTTTCATAAATTCTGTCTTTCAGTGTATTTTAGTCATGTTGACAATACATGTACAAGAGCCTTAACAGACTTAGGCTGTACCCTTCCTCACTTCAGATCTCAGCATAATTTAAGTAAGAACTGTTATCTGCCTAACGAGACTGGGGATGTGCACAGTGTAGAATTAGAAGTCGTTCAAGGAACTTCAGGGGTCATGAAGAAACATGCTTAGTAAACATACTAGCTTCACTGTTAGGTGCCTATTAAGTTATGGAATCTCAGTTTTGGATTAAGGCATCTAAAATAAGATTCAGGTAGCCTAAGGACTTTTTTGGATATGGTCCTGCATGATGGTCCTACATTCTAGACGAATGTACCAGCTGGTTCTCCGCTTTACTCTAACTGTAACTGATTATTCTTGTTTTGCCTAAGTCTTCAAATAGTCTAAACGTTATCCACTAGTGCACCCAGATAACACTCCAAAATTCTGTCCTGAATCTTGACTACCAGAGCCTTTTAAATCAGTATAAAAGAATTTGATGTCATGATGCTATTTTGAAACAAGCGCTTACGACCTATGGCTGCTCAAAGATTCCACTGAATGCAACCAATCCCAAAGACTACCAAATATACACGACTGTAACTTGAATGCCTATATCATCTACATAAATATCATCACCTCTGAAACTGTCAGAGCTGAAAATACCCTCACTCCTGTTCACCTGTTCAGATATTTCTCCCTAAAGCTTGAGAGAAGGACAAAGGTTTAAGATACAAAGTGGTGGAAACTGCGTATGACAAGAAAATTAAAATATTCAGGATGGTGTGGAATGGACAGAGGGAGGGCAAGGAAGAATAAGTAAGAAAAAATAAGCGGAATACATTAGTGTGTCCCCAAATATCATGCGACTGGAACGAGAATGATGCAAAAAGGAACAGAAATCCAAAAATTTGGATTTTGGGCTTCCTTGAACAAGTTATTCAAAAGATACGAAGAAAGATACACGAAAGTTTAAGAGCTGGGTTTTTTACTAGGAAAGTGGACATAGCTAAATCAGGAGTAGAGCAGACCTTCCAAGTTATTTTAAGTTATTTCTACACTACGACTTAAATAGCTGTAATTCACACTTGCCTCCAAATAACATCATAGACAGGATCCAGGCACACACCAGATCCTTGAAGGTCTTCCTGTTCAGAATCATTGAATGTTTTGCAACTGCCATCTACTTTGTTTATCAGAAGACATTTAAAAGGAGGGGGTTCTGATATTGAAGCTGGTACCAAACCTAGATCAGGGAACAAAAACAGCAGAAAAATATGGAGATTCCACTATTTATATGGCATCTTCTATGCACGCAGTAATAATGTGATAGGGAAGAACACATGTACCGCTAGAGCAAAAGATAAGTCATAGTAAGATTGCAATAAAGCATTAAAATATGAGAAAAGCTTGCACTTTTACATTCTAATTTTTAATACAATTACTTTTCTAAAGGAGCTAGCCCCACAATGTGCAGTTGAACTACAGAAAGTCAAAATACTGTAATTCACTCCATTCACACTTTTTACTTGTTGCTCCTCTATTGCTTGCATGACAACGTAATTTTTCTCCAATAATATTGTAAATAGATTTAAAATATTCTAGAACAGTTCTTGCCTATTATATGCCTGCTTGCAAATATCTCTGATGTAGCCAGTACATGAGAATTAATGAGAGCTTCATCAATCCGAAGAAAAGTCTGGTCTCCGCTTGCTCCAATCCATGTAGCTTTGCGTCCATATTTAGAGCCAATATTAGGCATAGGTGCTGGTTTTGCGTTCCAGTAGGGCATATCCAAAATTGGTCTACCAAGCTGGCCTTTCTACAGACAAAATGCAATAATTAGTAAATACTAATAACAATAAGTCTAATGGGGAAATACTATCAGTAATAGTTTCAGATAAACAAGTTTTACTTATTTAGACAGTTTCAACATATAAAATAAGTAGTCTGGAAGAAACAGTTTACCACAAAACTTCTTTCAGAAAGCAATGATTACTCTAAGAAGTGAAGCATTACACATTTTAATACAACAACAAGCTACTGGCAGATTCTTTCCTCCCTATACAGTTAGGTTTTTTAATGAAAAACAATTTTTAAACAATTCAAACTCTCCATGATGTAGAACACTCATTTCCATCCTCAGAATCAATTTTAAAAGCATTTATTCTGCTTCACTACTTAATATCTAAATAACCTCAGTGCTAAACCAGGAATGAATGAATACACAAAACCTCTACAGTCAGATTCAGACTGTATCTAAATTCCACTCACCTCCTCGTTTGTACAGATAGTAGGTCATACAAAGCAAATACCACCTAACTATACCTAGAAATTGATTAGCATATCAAAATTGTGCTAAAAAGCGTCAAGTGCCGAAGCAAGCGTCTCTGCATATGCTCAATAACATCCTGACATGGGGAATAAGCAGGAAGAATTAGAGATCTGTGTGCGGCCACAGCCATGATCTCGTTGCAGTTACAGAGGCATGGTGGGATAGCTCACTTGATTGGAATGCTGTCATGGACAGCTATGTGCTTTTTAGGAAAGACAGGCCAGGAAGGTGAGGTGGTGGAGTTGCCCTTTATGTGAGAGAGTGTGAGAGAGCACCTGGAATACAACGAGCGCTGCTTCGGGGTGGATGAAGAATGAGTTGAGAGCTTACGGGTAAGGATTAAAGGGCAGGCTAACATGGGTGACACAGCGGTGGGGGTTTACTACAGGCCACCTGATCAGGAAGAGGAAGTTGATGAGGCCTTCTACAGACAGCTGCAAGTAGCCTCACGATCACAGGCCCTGGTTCTCATGGGAGACTTCAACCACCCTGACATCTGCTAGAAAGACAACACAGCTAGGCACAAATGGTTGAGGAGGTTCCTGTAGAGCGCTGAGGATAACTTTTTGACACAGGTGATGGAGAAGCCAACCAGGAAAGATGTGCTGCTGGACCTTGTACTAACAAACAAAGAAGGATTGTTGGAGATGTGGAGGCTGGGGGCAGCGTTGGCTGCAGTGATCATGAGATGGTGGAGTTCAGGCACCTGCAGGGAGGAAGCAGGGCAATAAGTAGGATTGCAACGCTGGGCTTCAGGAGAGCTAACTTTCCTGGAATCTCATGGGGTAGGGCCCTAGAAGGAAGAAGGGTCCAAGAAAGCTGGTTAATATTCAAGCGTCACTTCCTCCAGGCTCAAGACGGGAGCACCCCTCTGAGGAAGAAGTCCAGCAAAGCAGGCAGGAGACCTGCATGGATGAGCAAGGAACTCCTGGCAAAAATCAAACGGAAGAAGGAAGTGTACAGAATGTGGAAAAGGGGACAGGCCACTTGGGAGGAATACAGGGACGTTGTCAGAGCGTGCAGGGATGCGACAAGGAAGGCTAAGGCCCAGTTGGAATTACATCTGGCAAGGGATGTCAAGGACAACAAGAAGGGCTTCTACAAATACATCAATAGCAAAAGGAAGACTAGGGAAAACGTGGGCCCACTGCTGAATGGGGCGGGTGCCCTGGTGACGAAGGATACAGAGAAGGCAGAGTTATTGAATGCTGCCTTTGTTTCAGTCTTCACTGCTAAGGCCAGTCCTCAGGAATTCCAGACCTTGGAGACAAGAGAGGAAGGCTGGAGAAAGGAAGACTCTCCCTTGGTTGAGGAGGATCAGGTTAGAGATCTTTTGTCCAAACTTGACATCCATAAATGCACGGGCCCCGATGGGATGCACCCGCGAGTGCTGAGGGAGCTGGCGGATGTTATCGCTAGGCCACTCTCCATCATCTTTGAAAGGTCCTGGAGATCAGGAGAGGTGCCTGAGGACTGGAAGAAAGCCAGCGTCACCCCAGTCTTCAGAAAGGGTAAGGAGGAGGAGCCAGGGAACTACAGGCCTGTCAGCCTCACCTCCAGCCCTGGAAAGGGGATGCAACAGCTCCTCCTGGAGGTCCTCACTAAGCATCTGGAGGACAAGAAGGTGATCAGGAGTGGTCAGCATGGATTCACCAAAGGGAAGTCATGCTTGACCAATCTGATAGCCTTCTCTGATGGAATGACTGGCTGGGTAGAGGAGGGCAGAGCGGTGGATGTTGTCTGCGTGGACTGCAGCAAGGCTTTGGACACTGTCTCCCATCACATCCTCCTGGGTAAGCTCAGGAAGTGTGGGCTAGACGAGCGGACAGGGAGGTGGCTTGAGAACTGGCTGGATGGCCGAGCTCAGAGGGTTGCGGTCAGTGGCGCAGAGTCTAGTGGGAGGCCTGTAGCTAGCGGTGTCCCCCAGGGGTCAGTCCTGGGTCCAGTCTTGTTCAATGTATTCATCAGTGACCTGGAGGAAGGGACAGAGTGCACCCTCAGCAAGTTTGCTGATGCTACAAAACAGGAAGGAGTGGCTGACACACCAGAAGGCTGTGCCGCCATTCAGAGGGACCTCGTCAAACTGGAGAGGAGAGCAGAGGGGAACCTCCTGAAGTCCAACAAAGGCAAGTGCAGGGTCCTGCACCTCGGGAGGAATAACCCCCATGCACCAGGACAGGCTGAGGGTTGACCTGCTGGAAAGCAGCTCTGCCGAGAAGGACCTGGGAGTCCTCGTGGACAACAAGTTAAGCATGAGCCAGCAACGTGCCCTTGTGGCCAAGAAGGCCAAGGGTCTCCTGGACTGCATGAGCCAGAGTGTTGCCAGCAGGTCGAGGGAGGTGATCCTGCTCCTCTACTCAACCCTGGGGAGGCCTCACCTGGAGTGCTGGGTCCAGTTCTGGGCTCCCCAGGACAAGAGAGACATGGCACTCCTGGAGAGAGTCCAGCGGAGGACTACCAAGATGATTAGAGGGCTGGAGCACCTCTCCTATGAAGAAAGACTGCAAGAGCTGGGCCTGTTCAGCCTGGAGAAGAGAAGATTGAGAGGCGATCTCATCAACGTGTACAAGTATCTGAAGGGGGAGTGTCAAGAGGATGAGGCCAGCCTCTTCTCCGTGGTGCCCAGCAACAGGACAAGAGGCAACGGGCACAAACTGAACCACAGGCAGGTCCACCTGAACATGAGGAAAAACTTCTTTGCTGTGAGAGTGACAGGGCACTGGAACAGGTTGCCCAGAGAGGTAGTGGAGTCTCCTTCCCTGGAGAGAGTCAAAACCCGTCTGGACGTGATTCTGGGTAACGTGCTCTAGAGGACCCTGCTTGAGCAGGGGGGTTGGACTAGATGATCTTCAGAGGTCGCTTCCAACCTCTGGAGAGGTTCTGTGATTCTGTGAAATTCACTGCAAATCAATGAAGTCAAGGTAACTTTTAATTTAAAACGTGAGAGAAGAACAGGCATGTACAGCTAATACTTTCTATCCAGCATACTACACATCTCTCTTTCTACCTAACACAGAGTTATTCACAGCAGTGAGTAAGTCTCACTCTGTGGATGAGACTGACAATCTGAGCTGTTGATCAAGTCCATAAAGTTAAGAGGTAAGAAAGCTAGAAGGGCAGGGGGAAGCCTTAAATTATACATTTGCTGGAAATTCCCTAAAAATTAGTTCTAAATTCCTATTCCTGCTTCTGTTTCAGAGACACCTTATTTACTTCCTATTGAGAGGAACCTAGTAAAATCCGTACACAGAACTGAGAACACGGACTGGAACTTTGAAAACGCCACTCTATAAATGCATATTTGCTTTGGGAAAGTAGAGGTGCAGCACCCAAAGAAATACTAGAATATTTCCTTGTAGAAACAAAATTCACCAGCTTTCTAATGCTAGGTAATTTTTTTTCTCCAATCAACATATAGCTTCTTTAATGAAAAATCAGGATGGCTTAAGGATATGTTCTGAATTGACAGTCTTCGAAGATAAAATTATTTCTATACTTTTGAGATCATCAAACCAGAAGAATAAGTATACACAATATTATGCACTGTTTTTCAAAAACATTCTAACATTTTTCAACTTATCAAAGTCATTTTTCTAGTCCAAAAGATCTTTATTCAAAAGCTCTTTTAAAATTACTTAGTTTTTTGGATCACATTTGTGTTCCACGTGCTCTACTTAATATCATATTGAAGTAAAAGAAACAGTTTTGTTTGGGAGAAACAAACACAAAGGAAGAGACTGATCAGATGACCTAACAAATATAAACTGGAGCAGTGCAGTCCACCTTTAAAAATTTACTTTTCAACTGATTTTGAGTGAAGAGAATTCATTATTCACCTATGCAATGTCAGGAACTTGTAAAAGCCGAACCAAGAATGAAAACCAATCAAGTTTGTTATACTGTATGCATACAATACAGCTTTGTAATGGATACACATGCATTTATAGATACTACTTAATAATATACACTTTATTTCCTGCTGATTTGAATGCAGTATTAACTAGTAAATTCAATTTCAGTAAATTATGTCCACAGACAGTGGATACATTGATATCATTGTAGATCCTTCAACCCAAGTGAACTTGAACAGCCCATAGTTTATAACTATACATACCCAACATAATCCCAACTGTTCTCTACACCTTAGTTATAACTAAAAGTGTATTAACGAATAAACAGTAACACGTTTTTATGTTTATTTTGTAATCTATTTTCTGAAAATTATAATACTGTAAATTTAATCTGTTTCTGTTTTCATTTCATCTCAATGCTGGTTTTGCCTATTTCGTGCTTTTACGATTTATAAATTTACTTTCAAATGAAGACTTTTGACAAATATGAGAGAAACTCCGTGCAAGACAGGAAAACTTCCTTCTGTATGTAAGGAAATTAGTGAAGGTATCTACAGGTTATGTACTTGATTTTCAGCTTTTCTGATTTATAAGGCTGTCAACCAACTTTCTCTCATTACAATATTAAAATCAGATACATACATCAGGTGGTTTAAATATGGTCTCAACATTTTTTTAGAAAAAGAAAAAAAGCTCAGTTAAGAGATAGATTTTTAAGTCCTATTTTTCAAAGTGAATTTGGCTTTCCAGAGGCTCTTTCACTGAAAGTCAATAGAGCTTAAGCTTTTTTGTGCCCAAATCACCTTTGAAAAAGACATACATCAACATTTTTTACTCCCGACCTGAAAAACAACAAAATATTATCTAATGTAAGAGTCTTCCTATGGCACAGATTTAATTAAAATTAGGGTTTACTGATTCTAAAAATTTCTTTTTTTTATTTTTTTTTGTTTAAAAAAACCCCAAAAGGTTTCAAAAGGTGCTCTTCCTTTGTGTTTGGCAGTATATTGTTCTTAAAGCATATAAAAATAGCTCATTACCTGTACTCTAGCTTTTGTCAAAAGGACATTAGTAAGAAAGTACTAGCAACAGACTACTCTGCAGAAACTGCAGTGAGGGGGCATTTGCCAGGACAAGGAGGCATAAAGTTGCAAAGTCAGAAGAAAGGGGAGTTAAATGATGTCTAAGTGCTTATTCAATGAATATATAAATGGATTCCACATGGACATAGAAGAATATGCGCCATATGAACATGAAAGAAGAGTACCAGAGTTATGCTGTATTAGCCAACAATGACTCCCTAAGCATAACGTCTGTAACTCTTTCCCATTTCTATGAAAAACAGGACCCTGTTATCTTTCCCAACTAATGCGTACAGACAGGTAATAGAATATGCAATAGATATTCAGTTGGGATTGCAACAATGCTAGCAGCAATTATAGTTTGAAAAAACTTGTCCACCTAATAAAACAGCCCAATATTAAATGCTGATCATTAATCAAAATATAAAACACCAAGAATTTTTGGCATCATGCCTTTCTAACCACAACAGCATTAGAGGCCACATTTGTAAACATAACAGGGACACAGACACAAAAACATGCAGAAGTCCTGAGCTGTTCTACGTGTGCAAATATAAATAGACAGTTTTGAAAGGTCTTTGAATAATTTACTATAGATGCACAGTATATTAACTACTACCTCATTCCCACAAGTAAATATTATTTCCTTACTGAGAAACTTCCAAATGTGAAAACCTGGCCATCCATTAAGAGTATAGCTGTATGGTTGCTTCCAGCAGTAACTTGTGTACTAGGACCTGGTAATGCTTGCACCAAAGTGGGACATCCCCTATATCAAAATAAATTAATTTTGTATCAATACATGCTTATGCAACATTTAACATATATACTGGTGTTATTACGATTTCACTGACTGTAAAATAGATTCACTATATTCACATACTGTACGGAACCAGAGCCAAGCAATATCTTACATATTAAATGAAAAATTAATATCTAACGAGAGTGAACTGAAGGACTATCAAGGAAAAAATCTTTTGAAACAGGTGTGAAAGACTGCTCTGAATACTTAAGTTTAGTCCCCTTTTGTTACAGGGAACCAGGTTAAATTCCCTTTTCAATTAAACTCAAGAAATTACCATAGCATAAAAATGACTAATTTAATTTATTACTGTAGGATTACACTAATAGATTACACTTAGAAAAATGCAGCATTAAAACATACTGGAGTGTGAATGATGGTTAAAAATAAAATTCTTTACATTGAAACAATCAAAGACTTACACGGTTGAAACTCTAGTACAATTACCAGAAATAGTAGTGATATGACCCTCCTGAGATAGCTGTCTAGGGAGTTATAAAAGGGAGAGAATGTCTACCCACCTCCAGAAGTTTTCTACTGGAGAATAATACATTGAAAAATGACTTTACATTAAATTCAGACTGTCAATCCTCGTCATATTGTTTTCCAGAAAGATCTGGAAAAGTCTAATCTTTATGCCTCCCCAATATGAACAGGCATAGGGAAATCAATGTCCCAACTCAGTAGGAGTGAAAGGAAAAAAATCAATAGTATGAACAAGAAGTAAAGAAAGAAAAAAATTAAAAGATATCTTAGAAAAGAAATAGCCCGAAAGACAAAAAGAATGAAGCATGAGATACTAAAACTAAAATTGTAATCTAAATGACACCAAACTGAACAGGAGCCTACCAGAACTGCAGCAGTCTTTGAACCACATAATGAGTGTCTACCTACACTTCAAAATTATTTTGGACTTACAAAGAATGTGAATTTGAAGAAAAGCTTGTTCCTGAAAGACCTCATGTTGGTAACTGACCACAGAACAAGAGCACCCTTCTAAACTCACATTTAAATATGGACTTTCAAAAGTAGGTCAATCTAAAATAAGAACAGGCTGTCTTATGCTCAACAAGGAAGTGTTAGTACATAGTTACTTAGCTATTGTTCAGCAGCTGATGGGGAAAAATATGGGTTATTTGCACATTCTGTTTTTGGCTAAATTGCAGGTAAAAAAGTAGAGAAAGTGGGAGAAAGGAAAGGCATCGTGTCTGTTCAGGAGGTAAAGAGACAGGGTAGGAGAAAGAGAAGGGAAGATAGAGGCACATGGAAATATGGAAAAGAAGAATGGTGGAGATGGAGAGAAAGCATAAAATGTGGTACAGGATGCACAACACAACATTCATAAATTTAAAGGCCTTTGTTGGTCTACAATCATGTGGGTTTACACACCAAGAAGATTACACACACCCACTCCAAATGAAGTTCAGCAGCAGCAATGATGAAACATTTTAAAAACAAAAGAAACATTACTGGGACATCATTCAACTCCCATTAACTTTAAGGCAAGCTGGAAAAGGCACTGAAGGAGAAATGAAATGTAGCTAAAATTACCCCTCTTAGAAAGAAAAAAAATCAATGAAAGATTCTTTCTCTCAAAACTTTTCACTAAAGCTTTTTTCCCCTAAAAATTGTGACAACTGCAGGCATGAAATTATCAGTCCTATACTTTTAAATATAAAGTGAACATTTTGTCTATTTGATGGATGAAAACTAAACTATTATCACAGAAGCTATTTATCCCAAAGGTAATAAATTCATTAAGATGCTATTATCACTGCTTGTGTATCTGAAGCATAATAGATGGGAATTGGTGTTTCCTGGACTTACATATGCATTGCATGACTCTCTATACTCTCACGTAAAATGACATAGGGCAAAAAACTCTGCAAGTTTCTCTCCGTTTTCCTGTAGTTTGAATTCCATGATGACTTAAAGACTCTCACAGCAGATGGCAAGGTAGAGTATGGGAGACACAATGAATAATTTCAAAGAGCCAGAGTTACTTCTTCCTTGAAGTGCATGTTTTTGTGAATCCCACTGCAGATGGCTAGCAAGCAGAATTCAGTCCTTTACTCTCACAAACATCATGTTTACTCTGATAACTATAAAAATAGTAATTTATATTAAAAACAAACCAACAAACCTCCAATCCTTACTCCTCCTTTCTATCTTGCTGGTTGACTCTACCAGCAAAGTTATCTGAGGAGCACGAAAGATACTCTGTTAGTTGTAGCTGAGCAAAATTGGACAGGCAACTAATGTAGAGAGAATATGCTATTCTCATAGACAGCTTTATCATTATGATAGCTTGCCTTTTGGAGAGGCTAATTATACTACACTTATAAAATTAACAAAAAAAAGTCCAAGATATTTGGCCGTGCCAACAAAACAAAGTAAAACTGTAAAGAAATAGTTTTCACTCCATAAAAGGAGGGATTTAGTGAAAAAAAAGAGCAGGTTTGACTGATTTATATGAAATTTAAAACTTGTGATGTTATTAAGTATTTCTCTATTCATCTGAAACTCAACACAGATAAACTCTGCAGACACTTAAGTGTCTGAGAGATCTTCTGGCCAAAGTTTTGATAATCGGTCTTTCTCCATTTGAATGAGAGAAAGTAAGAAATATTCTCAAAAGGAGTTGAAGGAAATTTTGGTATGAACATAGCAGATTCTTTGGCTTCTGGGTATGAAATAAGACTCTTAGTATCATCACAAAAGACCCATCTCAACTATACAGATTGCAATCTGAGACTACTTGGGAAAACCTAAAACATTTGAATAAAAGGCAGGAAAGATATACACGCATCAGATAACTCAGGATCCTGCAAAAGGTCCAAATGCATTTAGGCTGCCTGCACAGAAACTCTCTTTCACCCTGAAGAGTAAGCATTGCTGGCAGTGGATGTGGTTGTCCTTTGAAAACACGTCCTGCAACTACTGCTGGAACCATCGCTGTCCATGGTACTTATCCAGACTTACCCTGCCAAAGCAGGCTGCCAGGCAAGGGAAGATTTCACTCAGGGCAGCTGACCATGGTGCTGTAAAACCAGGTTCAAAAAAGCATAGGCTGTTACTGTGAAAATTGTACTAAAATTCCTGTCAGTCACAGTCAGGGCTGGGCAATATGGGAGTAAAAAAAATGGGGATTTATTGATTTTAGATGTTAGTAGATGTATCTAGCGAAAAGGTGTAAATAAGACTGGTACTCCAGTGCTGAAAAATACCAGACAGTGAGTCTAGAAATAGAGTCCTATGGAGCAGAGATGCTGGACATGTTTTTTTTCCTAGAGATATTAGTAGGATATAGTCTCTATGTTTTATCCTTAAAATGAATGTATATGACGGTCCATGGAAGGCCCGCTCAATATTTCTTCCATATCATTGCTGACTCCTGGGAAGTAAAGACACAATAGGGTTGTCTTACTTCAGAGGTTCCATTTCTGGAGCTTGATCACCAAATCATGTGTTTGCTAACACGGTGTCGAAACCAACAGCCTGTGTAAGAAATGCAGGCAAATTTTGAACAATAAAGGAAAGAATCTGGAGTTTGGAGTCACAGTTTCTTGAGAGAAGCATCTGCAAGAGATAGCCCTTTGCTTAGCAAAATGCAAGACTCACTATTTTTCAACAAGACTAGGTACTTTAAAGCATTGCTTGATCCCACTGAGTTTCTATCCATCCATTCTGCATCTAGTTTTAGGAGAGCATAAGCATCCCTATGACAGAGGCTAAGAAACCCCTGTTGTTGTGCATAGATCATCAACATCTGTCACTGTCGACTTTAGAACAGAAAGACTATGCAGATCAGCTCAATAGCTCCAAGATCCAGCGTACCCAAACAGAAAAAAAAATCTCTCAGGAACCAGATCACTTATACTGAAGCGGTCTGTCTGTGAATGATTAAAGACCTTGCTGGAGAAAAAATAAGACCATCCTGTGCATATTACTTGTTCCTCCACACCACTTCAGTCCTATCAATGGTTTATTCAGAACCAAGTCAACCTGTACATATGCTGTTTTGTTTGCTTGCAGGCATAGCCCTCCAAGGGCATGTAATATGCCTCCTTCCTACGGAAGCTGGAGGAAGAATTTGTGGGGTTTACCATACTCTAAGATATAGATCCAGAATTCCTTTTATTAAGGACAAAGACATTTCAGGATAGCTGTACAGAATTCAAAATATTAAAGCATTTTCAAAACTCATTGAACTATTGCCTGACTGTATACACTGCAAGACAGAAGTCTCTGAAAGGATAAGTCATCAATCACTGCTCAGGAACTTACTTCATTGCTTCACCTGGCAATGAAGATGGCTCCCTCAGATGAGGATGAGAGTTGCTGCATTGTTCCTGTCAGTTCTTGCTTTCAGGGGCCCTCATATTTAATAGCTAGGCTGCCTAAATAGTACTCCCTCTTTTTTTTTTCCTGGAAGCACAGTAGAGTATCAGTTCCTGGATTCAGAAGACAATGGTCTTCTCGAGGTCAATACAGGCAATGTGACACACTGCATGACTGACATACCACTGACCTGGCTGGAGCTGGCCATCTGAGCACCACTGCATCCCAACTCAGGTGGAACTCTGCATAAGGATTCCCTGTTTCCTTCTCTGAGTCCCTTACTGTGAGGACAGAGGAGAGATCTCTACTTAAAGCTGGAAAAAGAAGTACATCAATGAGGAAATTACCATTTGAATGATGGTGCTAAACAGCAATATAGCATTATAGCCAGTTCTCATGCATAGGACATACTCGAAATTCTGTCAAGGTTTTTTTCAGACATTGCCTAGGGTCTGCTGCAGAACAATACGTAAGCCAGTGCCAAGCCCCTTGTACCTCCTCACATGCTAGGCCTGGTCAAGCACTATCCTTTGAGACAGAATGTTCCATATTCTCCTCTAGGATCTCGTTCTGAACTGCATTTGGTCTCCATCCAGTTTCTGTCTTAATAAGCAACAGATGTGGGGTTTATTGCCTGCAATAAATAGAGCAGACAGCCCCGATGTCATCAGAAATGCCAAGTGATTTCATCAAAGTTGGAAATGGGAGATAGTAAGTTATCAGTGAAAATGCCACTGCTGTTTGAACCTACTCAGTAGTGAAGGGAGAAACTAACCTTATTTTAGCAGTGACTTGAATTGCCTGCTAAAGCAGTCATAGCTTGGACCAATTCTCAATGAATTTCCAGGAAGGAAAAAAGAGTACTTATCTGTGATGTAGTCCTAGCACGGGCAGAAACACAGACTGCATTCACCAATCCAACATAAACTGTAGTAGGGGTAACAGTTTAGAGATTACCATTAAGCACAGCAGTCAGTGCCAAGTAATACTTCCAGTAAAGTGTCTTCCTTCCTTCCCTTTTCCCCTTTGTTTAGTGAAGCCAATGAGTTTTAAGATGATGAAGATTTCTTCAGAAACTTGGTAAAAGAAATGATTTGAAAGTCTCCAAAGAGATTAGGAGGATAGATGCTCAAGTAATTTTCACCTCACTGCTACAAGAAAAAGGACAGAACTGAAGACAGGTAATAGATGCTCCACCTCTTACATAAGAATACTAGGCATTACGGGACATCTGCGAAGCCCCAGTGATTCCTGCTATTCAAAATCCTGTGTCTTATGTGCACATGGTATATGTGCTTGCCCAAAGAATGACATTATTACATTTCCTTTTATGGCTGGACACTGATACTTTAGTGACCAGAAGAGATACTAAGGGTGAGATTGAGCTTCACATTAAAGACACCTGAATTCAGTTGTCTGCGCCCTCATTGTAGTCAACAGAGATCTAGCCAACAGTTAACAGAGCTACTTACAGAGCATACTTACTGAGTGAGTAGATATATATCTAGTTAGCCAAATAGCTCTCCAGACCCTATTGACTTCTCTGAGTGTTTTTCCATCGACCACAAAGAAAGTAAACATGTCTCTCCCATGCTGACACCTAAATTAGGTGTCTATAAAATGCAGCTGAGTCTCAAACTAAAAGTGACTTAATTTAGGGGATTATTTAAGAAACAAATAAAAAAGGAGATTTTATCACAAATGGACTACTGCCAGCAATGTAACAGAAACAGAGTAATCTAAGTTTATAACATCATAC
Source organism: Struthio camelus (assembly GCF_040807025.1). NCBI lineage: Eukaryota > Metazoa > Chordata > Aves > Struthioniformes > Struthionidae > Struthio > Struthio camelus. Next base: position 176,753,816 of record NC_090942.1, on the reverse strand, counting down.
TACTTGAATTATTGCATATGTGATATTTTGTAGAATGAAATATTCATCAGATTTCAACGTTATGCACTCATATATGTGGCACAGAGGTGAAAAGACTGAAGAACTTTCAAGTTAATTATCAAAGTTATGCCAATATTTATATACAGAAGCTTTCACATATTAAACAGATTGCTTATACAGTGCAATAGTATGGTTACTGTTAACCATGCATCTATCCAGCAGGGTATAGCGCATAAGCTTAGGTTGAGAGTTTATCAACTTCTAATTTGGACAATAGTTGAGTTTTCCCACTTCCTAGCTACAGAGAAACAGCGAATTTTAGCCACTCTTTATATAGCCATACATCAACATACAATCATGACCTTCGATTACTTTTCAGCTTACCTGGAATTAACATCACCATGTCCAAGTTGCCCATGCTGCCCATATCCAAATGTGTAAACATCACCATTCTCCATTAAAACCACTGGAAACAAACAAATAAACAAATCAGTATTTCTCAGATATAGTAAAAGTTTTCACAGGTCCATGTTTCCATTCGCGCCATACATGATTAAAAATATTTAAGAAGCTGAGTATGGCTAAAGAGGATAGAAATTTTTATTGCTGAGCTGGAAAAGGATTGCATACTTCAGTTTAAATGTGCAAGTGACACTGCTGCAGCTATTTGCATTACCAGAGCTATTCTGACCCTTAAAATTTGTACGCGCAGAAGTATCCACAGAAATTCATCTCCAGGTTCCAGTTCTGCAAAGTGCTGATCCTAGTAAGGATTGAACAAGATCTACTGTACAAGTACTACATGTACACATATTAAACATTCTAGAGAAGCCTCTTCTGTGTTTTGCAGACCACATCTCATATACCCAGATTTGCTAGGAGATAGACTACAAATTATAATGTATCTTTCAAATTATATTTTAATTCTGTAATTTAAAGAGATTAAAGATCTACAGTATAACTGTATTTTGAGGAGAGAGTAGGAGAAGCAAGCCCTTTTATTAAAAATGAGCAAGTCAGCAAAATCAGAAAAACTGACTGCTAAACTGAGGTATCTATCAGTAGATTTCCGAAACTATTTCTACCTTTATTTGCTTGCTAAGAGCTGGACAGATCCATTTTACTATTTCTACAGGAAAAGATACCATGCATGTACTGTTTTTCTTACTGAAAGACTGAAACTTTAAAAAAGATTAACTATACAAACTAAAGTGGTGAACAACTAAAAAACTTACTGTGAGAGACTGGTCCCACAAAGAGACATTTTTATCTAACTGCAAACATCAAACATAATCATTTAAATAGCCTTATGCAGGTCTTTAACACTGAATAAAGACATCATCAAACACTGTATTTACTTTCACTCATTAATGTCCATATACAGTTCTTTCAAATGAGATTTACATTGTAATTAGCAAAAGTGAAAATTAAGTTCAAGCTTGGAAGACTGATTTTTTTTCAACTTTCATTGAACTTTCATTAGTGGTGAATATTCTTAAAGCATATGGATAACAAGTAAGCCAAAAAGACCTTGTCTCGGCTATTTAGCTAAAATAGCTTTTCATATACATATTAAAGTAGATAGATAAGACTTCAAAAATATGATGACCACCTTAGAACTTCTACAAAGGCATGTATGTACACAGAATATTCTTTCAATACAGTCAAAAATCTTCTTTGAAGAAGTATTTCTTATATTTCATACAAATATTTTTTACACAGCAAATTCCCTACATTCCTTCAGTATGTGGGGCTGGGATAAGCTATATACATTGATAAGGAAAAAAAAAACCAGGTGTCAAGCCCTTAGACATATACATACTCACTACATGAATATATTTAAAAACACTCAGAAGAAGAGGGTGCTATTTTTTACCATCACTCATAACTGTAACTGCCAGTGTTTACACGGTTATGTAATCTGCTTTTATCCAGCAAGATATCCATTAAGAACAGTCAGAAAAGAAGCAAATGACAGATTACATTTTCTTTCAAGAGCAACCCTTACTGGCTTAGTTCAAAAAAAAACTGTTGAAATGATTACAATAGTTTTTGCCTGCTTATCAGCATACAGATCTTTCTTGCTCAGTAAGAAGAACCCTGTACCACATAAGATTTACAGTTTACCCCTTCTAGTAAGTCAAAATATACAGGGAAGTCACACAGGATCATTTTCATCATTCAGAAAAAGAGAGGCCATTGGTAGGGAGGTGGCATAAACTAGCACTAACATTAAACCACTTTGAGGGCAACAGTGTGAACTGCAGTTCAGAAAACTGAAGCAAGACACACATCTTAATGTGATACTGCACCAGTGCTAGTTAGCCTTTCTGAGAAGCACAGCTAACAGCTCCTATTGGAACATCACACTAAAATATCTGTACCACCTTCCACAACCTATCACAGCTTGCCTCTCTACACAGGGTTGGAAACTTGACTTGCACATGTTACCAAATGGCTCAAAACTTGCTTACAAGCTCTGAGTTAATTCCATATACGGTATTTCTAGCCCTTTTCACTGCTGAAGGACAGAGAAGCAGGCTACACAGTGATACTGAAACTTATTCAACTTCTTAATGTTCCCAGCATACATCCTTATTGAACACTAAACATAAAGCAGTGGAACTACATATGACAACAATAAAAAAAACCTCAAACTCTAAAGCGTAATTAAAATTTTCATTTTTTTTACCTGAATGGTGAAATCCACAACTGACTTGTATGGCTCGCAGTTCACAGTCAAAGCGGACGGCCCCTGGTGGATAGGTTGTGATTTTGCTGGCATCCTTCTCCCCTCTTTCTCCACTCCCATCTGTAAACACAATTTATAATTATATACCTAGTCTTCTAAAAATATTATGTTAGAAGAAAGAACAGAACAAGAATAGCATATAAATCCCCCCCACTTCATAAGATAGGAGCAAGAACTCACGGAAGAGTGAGAGAAACAGCTCAAAACATGTCAATGAAGTAGACTTGAAAGAGGACAGAAAATATACTTCTAAACAATCTACTGCATCAAAGTTACATACTGGAAAATACAATATCCTCTAAAGCAGGAACTTCTAAAGAGTCAACAAAAATGATCAGCAAAACAGAAACTTGAAATAACTTCAGAAGCTTTGCTTAATAACTATCACTTTAATTTTTCAATAAAATAACGTTTTGAAGTACACAGATAGCACAGCAATTAAACCGAAAAAACTTGTTAAGGATTTTACTTGACTCCAAGTTGGTCATACAGTCCTTATCTTACATAACTAACAACTATTTATGCAGTTCCATCTCAGACATCGGCAACATACTCACTACTACTGTGTCCATTCCCTTTTGATTTAAGATGTATTTTTAGACATTGTTTCTCTGATTTCTTTTAGCAAGTATGGTGTGTGTGATTGCTTCCTAATGTCAAACTGCCCTTACATCTGATAAGAGCATTAAGGTGATAAGTGTATTATTTATAAATTTCTTGAAAGCCACGATCCTCTCCAGAAATCAAAATGTCATTTTAAAGTCCTCTAATAGTTAGATTGTAACTACAGAGATGTTGTGGAGTCTTCATCCTTGGAGACATTTAAAAGCCATCTGGACACAACCCTGGGCAACGTGCTCCAGGTGACCCTGCCCGAGCAGGAGGGTTGGACTAGATGTTCTCTAGAGGTCCTTTCCAACCTCAACCATTCTGCGATTCTGAGAAATTATATTGCCACTGGTTTCATAATAGTAGCAGGAAACTAAAATGACAGAGAAACGCGCAGCATATTCATCATCAGTAAACTGCTTAGTCTTGGGAAGAAAGCTGTCAATGAAAGCTCTAAAGGAAGTGTATAGTCATAACGAAGAATTTCATATATGATTTCAGTATATACAGCCCAGCAAATATCTGTAGATTTTGTAACAGAACACTTAGCTATTTAAACCAGAGAGGTTTCTATGCTCGCACAGAGATCCAGGACAAAATTCCTGAAGTGAAAAATAACTGCCCCCAAGAAATTCCACATCCCATCTGTGGTAATTCCGACTGATTACTCTTTTATTAACAAAACTGACAGAGGTAAAAAAACTGCTGCTTCAAATAGTATGTTGGTAGTTTAGATCTATATCTACTATTTCTACATGTAATGTTTTCCTGAATAATTATTCATGGAAGTCTTTGAACTCTGAGTCTTCATTATTCACTGTGTGCAGTATAGCACTTAAAGACTTGCAAATCTTTCAGACCTTAAAACATAACCCTGTTGTTATAGATATTGCTTTTTTTTTCCTTTTACTGCACACAAACTGCCATTAAAGTAAAGTCATTTCACACTTTTATTATTAATCAATTTTAACAAACATCACTGTTCTGAAAAAAGTTATTTTCTAGCAATAATTGTGTAGAGAAGGTATGTGAATACGGTACGTGAAAAAGACATATGAATCTCCATGCATTCTATCTCTGCAGAGAAAATAGTGCACACAGATATTAAGAAGAGCTTTTAGAGAATTAGGTTTAAACAGTAAGTGAAGTATCTCTTCCTTCTAAGAAGTGGGCAAACTTTACCAAAAAGCACACTTGTACTACATAATTAGTGTATGTATGTGAAGTGGAGATATGGTAAAGGAACTCCCTAGCTCTCAGAATTGACATGGGAATTTAGAGGCATTTCTAGCAACGTCTATTGTATACTACTAGACAACATGCGTATTAGGAAAAAAAAGTTCGAAAGTTTCTCTGTGAAGTGGTAACTTTTTTTTTTAATGAACATCAGGAATAACAAAAGCAGATAGAGGCAATCACTATTTCACCAAAATTACTATACTGCAAACATAAAAGTTTTTCTATTGGTCATATAATTTTGCCTTAATATGTTTCTAGTCTTTTATTTAACAGTTTGACTATTCGCAAAAAACAGGACCTATGAGCTTTTTATGCTTACTTTTGTATTAAAATCTATATGCCAAGGTAAACAAGTGATGGATCTGAGGGCAAATATTGCCACCAGAATAATTTATTCCGTTGGCAGCCTGCTTACCGCTTCCTTATTTCACACAAGCTTTTCAGATAAGAGCAAAGAGAAGTGAATTGTTCTGGAAGTCTATGCCTGTGGACCCTGGCTCCACTTGTGTCACTGATGGGCATGACAAAAAATCAACCACTCCCACTGTGCAAATGCACTTGTCCAGTCACCTGCAAGGAATGCGTAAGTCCAGCAAGCATGTGATGGGACTGCAGGTGCTTGCAATGATGAAACCAATTAGATACACAGCAACCATGTCGCCAATGTACAGTCATATTAAAAAAATTAGCAAAAGTCGTATTCTGGTCATATAACAGTGACATAGCAAGTGACCTGCAAACACTTGAACGCATGCACTTGCATTTCTTATTCCACTGTTAAGGAAGGACGTACCGTTTTTAGGTGCTTCAAAAATTGCTAACAAAGAGTTTAGGACTGCTATTTTCACAAATAATAAGTAAGAGACCTTGAACCTTTGAACAAAAAATGTTTCTAGACATATTCTCATTTTTTCCAAAGTTTTAAATGAAAGTATGACACCATACTACACATAGGACATCACTAAATACTGTTGTGTGAGATGAAGAAAAAGACCGTTCATATGAGACAAATTTTGTGCTTCCTTATTGAAGAAATAAATTTATTTTAAAGGAAAAAGTTTTCCAGAATTAGCCTTTCTAAGTTGTGAGGCTAACTTCTCAAAGCATTTAAGAATGCAGGAATGGAAGCAACTGACTTCAGGATACATTTTACTTTGCTTAACCATGAAATTTGCAGGCTTGACAAGAAAATTCTCTTAGCTTTCCTTGAATGGTTAGTAAATGTCTCATGAATTTTGAATTGACTGAGTCTTCGGAAATCATCTATGTGCAGTAAGCATAAAACTCTTGTACCTAACCAAAATAAGGTTCACCTAATCATTGTTTATGGCAAAAAAGTCTTTTGACTAACATGTTCCAGACTACACAGAACACTATCACTCACCTTTACAGCAACTGAATTTTTGAGCTGTACTGCATACTTATGTACTCCATTACATGGGCAACACATACGCTATTTTTCTAGCAGTACCGGCCAGAAGAAGCAAGCCTTGCATTTTCTTACTCTTACAGGTAAGGCTGCAAATAAGTATTGGGTCAACCACTTCCCTTTCAGTACCTTGAAAAAGTGAGAAATGAAAAAAAAGATACATTCTCACACAGGTCCAGTCACAAAACCTGGACTTAGACCTGGGGCAAAAAACTTTGTCAGTGTTCCCCAGCTGTAGTTTGCGTGGTATTTCATTTCTCAATGACCAGTTTGGAGGAGAGGAAAAGTGCTTCTAAGGATGCCTAGTGGTACGTTTCTTCTCCTCACAGAAGAAACGTGAGACTTGTAAAAGCTCTAAAGTAACAAGGCTGTGTACACAAAAAAATATATAGAAAAAAGGTATAGAAAAAACTGTCTCTTAATACCACAGCAAATGTCAATACAGATTTGTTTAGTTTAGCAGAGATTACCTAAATAATAGCTATCAGTCCAGTTTACTGGTGGTTAGTATCTGTGACGTACAACCCTCACAAGATATTCTGAATGCCTTACTAACATTAATAGTCTTTACAATAGCAATGTTTCTTGAACAAATCAGTCTGTGACTGTAGCTTCTTGGCTGTCCACTCCAGGCTTCAGTTGAAATACCGGCAACCAGTATTACAGCTACAATACAGGTGGGGAGGGAAAGGAATCTCCTTCTGGTTGTGAAAAATCATCCATCTTGGGAGGGCAGAAGAATAAATAAGCCTGTTGGATGGCTGAGAGCTTGCTACAGACCTTAACTGAACTTCTCAGTGAAGTCTGGTATGTAGAATCGCAAGTGCATGACACGTAAGATAATTAACTTGCATTTAAATTATGAACTCAAGAACATCCGTATCCTGAATTTTTGTACCAGTACTGGCTTGCTTGCTTAATTTAACCAATAAGTAAATGCAAACAGGAATTGAGAGACCAAGTTCCTTGTTCCATGATCTGACTTGGACTCAAGTAAAACTGCAATCCTGAGCAACGGCAAAGCATACCCATGATCTCCATGCACTTGTTTTTGTATGCTAAATGAACTAAAAGTAAAGGAAGTGTATTTGTCTGATAGGCATTTTTTTGTGAATTGGATACTTTGCCACATGGAAAGGTGCTTTGGAGGACTACAGAGATCCATCCACCTCTAGTCACTTTCAAACAGAGAACAGAAATCAGGGAGGCCATCTTCAGTGTTGTCTTCTTTTATTAGGTATTCAGCTTTAATTATCAGATGGACAAAAAGGCACACATTTATGATTTAACCTTATTTTCTACAGATACATTAGAGATCCTTGTAAGGACCTTAAAAATGGCAAAGAATAACTGTCCATATCACTTAGCTAACATAACTTCTGGAGTAAATCATTTAAGTGGTGGGTTTTTTCACAAAACAAGGAAACCACAAGCATTTCTGAACTCTAGAGAACGAACCAAAGGTCATATCAATACTATATTTTATATATCTGTTCAATTGAGGTAATTTCTTCAGAAGCATCTTCTTTCCCTATTGGCCACTACCGATCCTGCTGAGCTCGAGCAGGCCATAGGCATAGCTTTCTCTTTGCAGTATTTCACATGAAGAATTTCTTCTAATATTCTCAGAATTCTGGGCAACCTCCTCTAACGAATTTTAAGCCTCCAAAAAGAACTACCGAGTGATGGGGAAGAGAGGGGCAGATATGAAAGATGGCACAGAAGTTTGAAAAGAGAGACAGAACTTAAAATGGCAAAAAAGAAATGTTATTTAAAAGAAAAAAAGTAATCTACTTTGGTGTTAATCACAATCTACTTTGTGATTAATACTTGTGACGAGACATGACAGCAACAGCTTCCGATTATGTATTCTCGTGAGGTTTGACATACACTACTATTGCTCAGGACTTAAATTCTGAGCGAGTCCCTGCCTATAGTGTCCCCTCAATGACAGTAATGTGTAAATCAATTAAACAAAAAGTGGCTCTGAAATTTTTTGTGCAACATTCATCTTCTCCAAAAGTCTTATGCAAAAAAACTTCAGCCGTGCTTTGAACTTGTTCAGTAATATATAGTGTTTGAAAATAAGACTATCAGACCATAGAAGTGTCAATATGGAAATTATAAAGATTCCTGCATCATTCACGCCTAAGTCTAAGAACTACGTTTTCGTTGTCAGGTGCCCTTCAGTGAGTGCTTCAAAGTGCCTTAGCCTTCAGAGAGTGTATTTTACAGTTTTGAGAGTGAATTACAACTGAATCTTCCTGAACCTTCTGATAATTTGGTACTAGCATTCACAAAGTGGTTGATATGTAACTTTTTTCATCTATAAAGGTTCAGCCTCATCTAACCTTTGTCCTTTTGAGGGGATTTGGTCTCATACTGTTTAGAATATTTTTAAATTGCAGTAACTACCCAAATACAGAAAAAAGGGTGGCATTTCCTACATATATTTAACTGATTCAAGGAGTTTACTTTGTTTTTAATTTCTACTCAGCTGATTTCTATAGCTGAAAAATGTACAGACATATGAAGACTTTTATGTATCTTTTTCTACTCAAATTCCCAGTGATCCCCAGGGATCAGAAATGCGGACTAAGAAGCTGCTGCTGCCTCATTACAGAATAAGTATTAAGCACAAGCTAATTTTTCTTCTCAGTTTCAAAACACTCCATGAGCCCCAAGAAAGTGGTAACAACTCCTTTCTATTTGCACTTATGATGGAGATACAAAGACCAGAAAGACTATGTTTAACACATTCCTTGTAACAACAGTCTTGATACGCAAACTCTATAAACCCTAAGTAAAGGACCTTTGAAATGAGTAGATGACAGGCCAGTTTCCCAGAAAATTAGGGTTCATGATGACGTTAAAGGAGGTTTCAACAGAGCAATTCAACAGAAGAATTTCACATATAAGAATGAGGTAGATTTTACAATTTTATATCAGTAAAATAGTTTAAGTTGGGCCATAATTGTCAGTGCTGAAGAGGCTGTTCGCATTCAAGTTTATATATGTCATTATAAAGTAAAGTTCTGTAGCTCCAGAACGACAGGCTTGAACAGGTACCAACTGCTTTAGTACTGGTCTCATCAGTACTACCGGTTAAAATAAATGTTCCCTCCCAGAAAACCTCGAAGGTCTGGTTGGTATAGTCTTTACAAGGCTACTTTAGCAGAAGCATCAGAAATCAAGGGTGCTGGTTTGGAAAGCATCACATTTAAAAGTGAGACTAAAGAGCATTCCAATGCCAATGTTATGGCGTGCTTGTGCTGAAGTCAACATTACAGCCTCAGATTGCTCGAGATCAGTGCTTTTGTCTTCTATGCACAGTAAACAAAAACATGCAAGTAAAATCTTGCTTACAAGGAAAGCCTTCTGAAGATTAAGTGCATTTCTTATCCTTTTCAAGTGAGTTCCCTCTCCCCCACTACTTCAGTAACAACCCACTTCACTAGTGGTTTTCCTTTTCCCTTTGAAGCTCTTTCAGAAGTTAAGAGATATTTCCAGTTTCTAGTGAAATTTGTGGTCTTCTTTTGGGAAGCAATCTTCTGTGGCAGAGAAGGGTCTGAAAGCTTACTTCTAAAGATGCTGCTTCAGACAAATATTCCTTGTCAGTTGTACAGAGCATATCTGACACAATCTTTCCACACAGTACACACCTTGGCATTGTGCTTACAATTCCAAGGAAAAAGGAAAACCTCAAACTGACACTAGTACATATAACTTTCGTAAGGAGATATTTGAGGTAGCTACGGAAATATTTCCCACAAAACTAAAGGGAGCTCCAATTATGAATATGCCCAGGATGTTCAGAGGTATGCAGGACGATTACACTCCTTGCCTGCAAGGACATGGGCTTGCAAAGCAGTACAACCAGCAGAAGTATCCAGATGGAAAAAAAAGGCCATCAGCTAACTATTACTCAAATTACAGCATTTAGTTTCCTTACATTTTGTCTTTCAGTATGAAAGGTCTCCCAGGGAGATTACGATAAATATCTTTTCCTTAACCCACCTACAGTTAAAGTTAAGACTATATATTATACAAATACATTAGATAATATATATTATACAAATACAAAGGACCATATTCTGCTTTCATTGGACCATATTCTGCTTTGATTTCCCTAAAATTAATTTGAGATAACGTCATGATCCAGTATGTTCATAATTAAGTATGTATATTACCCATATACACTGAAATCATACCCAAAAAGGCTTCAAACTGTCATATAATTTGTATATGTACATGCCAAACACATATCACTAACTTCTGTTGAGTCCACTGAAATGCCATTCTAACCATTTTTTGTGTTCCCATATTTAGTTACTCTTTCAAGATTATTCACAGCGTTCCAGGCCCTCACTATTTTCAGAGCTTTCTGCTTACTTCACTCAGGTCTGTCATCTACATTTTACACATTTCTGTTTTATATATATAAATATGGATACGTGTGTGTGTGTGTGTGTGTGTGTGTGTGTTTGTGTGTGTGTGTGTGTGTGTACACATATACATATATATTTATATGTACTAACTCCATGCATATGATCAGATTTGCCACAGTTCAGCTTTTTAAATAAGTTCATTTGAAATATTTAGTAACTCGCTATCTTGCTAAAAAATTCACTTGTACCTGAGAACACTACATATTTAGAATACCAAGTTTAATGAATTAGCATAAGTGTCAGAGATACCAAAGACATCCCATACTTACAACTCTGCAAAAGAACGTTTAACTCCAAAGAACACTGTAATGTAAAAATTACACTTTTGCTTATACTTATGCTATTTACATTATTTTTAAACATTTCAGTTCTAAATAAAGGCTTATTAATAGATGGTAGACTATGAAAAGCAAATTTTATGCTAGAACTAAGAAGATTAGAATAAATGCATTAGTAGTCGGCACAGATTACAACACAAAGGTTCAAAACAATAACGGTGCACGTGTCACATCTGAGTCACTGGACAGCGTCAAAGTTTTCTACGGTAAAATTAAAGAACGTAGGAATGAGAAAACCTTAGAAACAAGAAAAGACACAGAAAAACAATGACATCCTTCATCAAAAAAGGAAAGAAACACAAAGATGATGTAGACTATCTAAAATGCACACTTTTAAAGCAGGTCAACATCTAAATGCGTTCTCTTTCTCCTCAGGTAACAAAATGCTAACAAGAAGAAAAGCAGAATCCATTTTGTACATTGCTTTGAAAAGAGAGATTCAGCAAATGGAAGAAGTGACTTGGAGGGTGGGCTTATTTCCACCCTAGCCAATAAGGAAGACCAAATACCTTTGTGCTTGTCCCGTTTATGCTTTAGCTGTGCTGGATGGGGTCTGATTCTGGCTAGAGCCTGTTCTCGATGGTTCATAAAAATAGGACCAGGAAATACAAGGGGGCCTGAGGAGAAACATTTTGCACATGCATAGAAAAGCTCACAAAAATGGAAACAGTGTGTTAAACAAAATTCAAATCAAAAGCAATGAAAAAATGAATATTTAATTACACAATAATCTTGTTTTTCTAAATTCAAGAGGCCCAAATTAAAATAAATTTGGTATTTCTTGATAATAAAACAGAAACACTATGCAAAGAAACGATCAATATCCCACAGTGACAGTTTTACCTGGATTTTTAAGTATGCAACTGTACTCCAGGCAATGGAAATACAATGGACTCAGACTGGAGTAAAATGTGACAGTGAATATCCATTACTCTCTTTAATAGTTAAAATTAGTTTAGTTATCGTGCCTTACATCCTAAAATACTGCATTCAAAATACTACAATATCACAATATCATTACATCAATGCTAAATAAAAGAAAGTCCACAACCATAAGACTGTTCATAATTACCTTATTTAAAATACAGAGTTATTGTTCATAAAGATAACAGTGAGTCAAAAATAACTGTTTTGGGCACAGAATTATTTGAACCATGTGATTTTTTGTTATCTTCTCATTCATTTTGAAAACTAGTTAAGTTATTCTTTGAATATTTCCCATCTATGCAAAGGTCAAATCTTGAGAGACCTGTATTTGAAGAAAGTAATCATATATTTATTTAAAATTTTCTCTAGATTCCATTTTTTAATCTAGATCCCTACAGTGCTGCACTGAGTTTAACTGAGGCTGATTACATGTTAATCATGCGCCTGCAATTTGTTGTCTAAATCTGTATTTTTCCGCTCTACTTTAGGGGTTAGCATGCCATCATAAATTTTGGAGGCTGCACCTCCTTGTTCCAGAAGTTTGACATTCAATGGAAAACAAACTAGGAGCTGCTAAATTCTGGAAAACCCTTCTTTCACCATTCCACAGGCCTCCCAACTCAGTCCTTTTTTTTTTTCCTTTAAAAAAAGCAAGTGTGTGTCATGTTATAAATACCTTAGTGGACCTATGACAATAAGTAATTGTTTTTCCTTCCCTGCACACCCCCCCTCCCCCGCAATTCCCAATCCCTGATGTTCTGTTTCCTCAGCTAATCTTTACTGACAGATTAATATAGTCTAACTTTCTGTAAACGCCCATCATCCCAGGTTTCCTGACCTTTACCTCATCAGATTCTTCACTAATAGGAAACAGTATGCACAGAAATTTAAGTGGAAATCAGGCCAAATCTTCTTCAGATGAAGAAACTTGCGTTTACTCATTGAGGTTCACAAGTTTTAGTATTAACTACTACACTATAATTATACTATATTGCAAATAAAAAGGAAAATTACAAGTGTGTTAAAAACCCACTACTGCCTTTCCTCCTAGTTTTGAGTTTCGTACCTACATTAGCTAATATAATCTCTTTATTTGTGCGTGTTTCTACGTACAACAGATTTTCTGTTGTTGGTTCTGCTGTGTTTATCTATCTGGACTCTTTTTATCCCAGTTCAACCAAAACAGCCCACCTAGCTAAGAACTCCTTCTGACAATCAAGGTCTAATACAGTTTGCTTTTTATTATCTTACAGATTCTTTAGTCATCTTGCTATTTCACTTTTCAGAGCCTCCTCTCAATCAGAGCTTCCATTTAATAGATATACCATACCACAGTCTCAATTAACCTATGTGTTAGAGATCACTTTCCACCAGACCATTCACTACATTTAATTTCCTACCTTCCATTGTTCAGACTCAATAAAAAAAGTTAGATCACTCTTTCCATCTGCTAAAGTTGGAGGGGAAACACTGAGGAGTTGCCTACTGAGGCAGACCAGGAGAAAGCAAAAAAGGGGAGAGATGAATGACAGGCAAACAAATATGAAAGCTAAAAATGCTTGGAGGACAGAGGATATAGATGTAAGCTGGATGAAGAGCAGGAGAAAAAAGACTAGAATTAAACACAGTTTAAAAAAAAAAAAGTGATGGAAGACTGGGATTTGCTTACTGAGTAGTTCCTAATGAAATGAAAAGCCCTAGAAACACAGCATAGCCCTGACAATATGAAAAGAGTGAAACTAAGACGAGAAAACAGTTGCAAAGAGAAATCCAAAGACTGAGATGATTGTAGGCTGAAGCATATGGGACTAAGATATTCATAGGTGATTGATCAGAAGATCTATGATCACCAGAAAACTTACGGAAAAAATTCCAAAGTTTCAGAAAATGCCTGCACAACATACAACCAGGGGACCATATACAGCGTAAAGGCAACCTTTGATGTTTTGGCGTTAAAAAGATGGCAAAAGAGAGAGAATTACAGGACAGAAGGAGTTGAAGTATATTAGGGTGAGGAAAAGAATTATGGGAGGTTTGGGAGAGAGAGAACATATGGAATACTTAAGTGTGGTCAGCTCCTGCACAGTGCTAGTACAATGCTGCCTTTAGTTGCCAAGCCATTCTTCTGGCTTTCTTATTCAAGATGAAATCTCTATGACAGTATCTGACTTTCTGACCAAAGCAGGATTTCTCTTTGCTCCTGAATGTCCTTACATCCCCTGCATTCTCATCCACTACATAAAGAATCCGAGTCCAAAATAAAGTTAAAGGTAAGATTCTTCCATTTTGTGTCTAATCCATGTAACAGAATGTGCAAGTCTGTTGAGTTGTTTGGCTTTTTATACATGCCAAATCTGTAACGTGACCACAATATGATAAGAAATATCTACATTTTGACTATATGATGCCTGCTTTTTCAGTTATGTGCTGGCAACATGTAACGGACCCCCTGCCCCTCGCCCCCGAAATAACACCATAGGAAACAAACCACTAGAACAATTCATACAGTCCATATCTGCTCCCTGCTTGTATCTGAGGCCTCCTATATAAAGGGAGTAGTATTTAGATTCTATGAATTATTCCAGTGGATCAGTTCAGCCATGTGTTAGACATTTCTTCTGCTTTGTCCCAGAGGATTATTTGAAAAAATAAACAAATAAACAAATAAATCCTCTGCTAGAAGCCTCTAATGTAGACCTGCAAGAGAAATAACAACCTGTTACTCTTATTAGTTTTTGGTGGCTCAAGTTACAGAGATAAGCAAGGGAGAGTCACTAGTAGACTCCAGCGCTGCTATTTTACATCAGGTGCTAGATGATGCAAGACCAAATCCACCCTCCCCCTTAACTTTTTAATAGAATGTCTTTGCATAGCTAAGCGGCCAAGTCAAATATCCCAGTACCAGAAAACGTCAAGATTAGGGATTTTATTTCTGGGTCCTACAGGAACCAGTCCATGCAACGTGGACCTTCAAAGGCAGTCAGTTAAGAGCGCAGAGCAAAAATCATTTATCCACAGAACTCTTGCTTCATTTTCTAGTAAAACAGAATGTGCTTATTAAATAAGGCAGTGCACTACGCTAATAGTCACACGATTAATATCACCTTATGCGCACTTAGATGCTTTTGAATAGTAGACCATCTAAGCACTTAGAAGTTTCACAGTTTTCTATCTGAATTATTATTTTTCCTTGTTTAGTATCTTTTGCTAAATAATTGCTGTTTGGCTGGCTGTGATTAGCAAGAACCAAATTCAAGGATCTCGACTGCCCTCTTCTAGACCAATGCACGGAGTATTTCAGGCTACATGAGAAAATAGTAAATGACCACATAACTGAAGATTATATCATGAGCAGTATACACAAGCAGTGGAAATTAAGGTTGCACAGGGGAATCTTGCTTCTTCCAGTTCTTAACTTTTTAGTGTTTTATTTCATCGTTTTTGTTCTTTTAAATACAGAATCTTTTCTGTATGTATTTAGTAACTGAAGTCCACGCTTCCATAGCATTTCCTACTGTAAAATCATATTTTTGGCTTCCAAAAAATTAGTAAGAAAAAGACAGATTTTTTTAAATAATAAAATAGGGAAGTAGACACCTAATACAGAAAAATACTTACCCAACAGAGCAACATTTGGTAAATTTTACAGAAAAATATTTAATGCATTTTAAAAAGTGAAATCAAGGACAAATAAAATTTCAGTTCCACTAAAAGCGGAAAACATTCAACTGAGATACTCTCCCATCTCTAGCCTTAAATAAAACAAAACTTAATATTCCTATACGGCAGGGACAACGGTGAAGTTGCAGCATTTAAGATGCATTTTTCAAACAATGAATAGCAATTTATTATCATGGCAGAAATATTCCTGGAGAACATCCTCCTGCCATGACGGCACTGAGGTTAACTTTCATTTTAATTATTGTTCTATGTTGCAGTTCACTTATTTGGTTCAAACTACTGGAAATAAAAACAGGACACATGCTTCTTCCTGTGTTTCTTAAAGCTCTTCTCTAGTGACATTTGAATTGTACAAATTAGATGGGGAAGAAAAATTATTAGTGCTTTTCATGGGGGAAAAAAGAGATGCAGACCAACCAATACAAGCATGCAGGGCAATTTTGCGGGTGACAGAGAATGAGGTGGAAGAAAGATTTATGATAATACTAATTTTGGTACTTTCTCACGTCTGAATATTTGACTTTACATCTTTCATATTCGTCTAATATACATATTTCTATATATACACATGTAAACTAAAATACTAAATATAAAACAAAACTGTGCTTTTGTTGAGTTCATGGCAAATCTGAAGTTCTAACAGTGTAACAGAAATATTTTTATCTCTACTTAAAAAATAAAATTTATTAACAATCATCATCTGTTTCGGACAGAATCCACAAACTCAAGTACATGAGCACAGTTTCACATAAACGCGTATTTGCTGGCAATTAAGGACAACAATTCTACAGCTTTCTCCTGGTCTCTTAAACAGAAACTCATGGAACACATTATACAGGTTTGATACTGTTTCAAGTACAAGAATTTCTTTTTAGAAACTTTGAAACAAACATAATTTGCAGGTCCTGGAAGCATCAAAATAAATAGTTAACTAACAACCTATACACTATAATCTACTTAGCTGCCCAATATTCAGGGAAAATACTGTATCTGAATAGGTAATTTTGCTGTAAATTTAGGTATACATTCAGTAATGAACAAAAAGCGTTACTGGCAAACTGATTTCAAGTTACTGTTGCTTGAATAGATGTTGAATAGATTTGATAATCAGCTTACTGCAGTAATAATCACTTAATTAACTGAATCAATTACTCTCCAGAAAGTCAAACACTGCCCAAATGCAAGAAGTCTCAGCTAATACTGTCTCAGTACTTAGCAACTTTAACTAAGATTAATCAATTCCCAGGAAAATTTTTCCTTCTAAGAATAAGACTGAAAGAAAATAGCTTTCCCTTTCTACCGGGGCATCAAAAGCTAAACCTTGGTTAATTATACATGAAATCTGTATCTTGGTAAGGATTATATAAAGGCTTTTACATCACAAGCTGAGACAGATAAATAGTAAAATAGCAGTGAACAGAGACCACTTATCACCATAAAGAGAGCTATTTCTGGACTTTTAGTATGTTAGTTAGATAACAGTTGAAAAACTGTTTTCATATTCTTGCCGCCTGACATAATTATTTGTAAGTAACAGACTTACTGCTTCTAAATGATATTACTTTAAATATCAATCAGAAAAAGTCACAGAAATGGCTGTCAAAATTAGCTCACTAAGTAAATGATGATCTTAGCCTTGTTACTTTCACTGTATAAGGTGTATTTCATATACCTCTTTACAACATATATGAACTAATGTTTCACCACTGTATATACTCCCATACATTGCACAACTGAGTGCTTATTTTAAAGATCGATGTACCATCTTTGATTTATTATGCAATTTAACTATTTCTTTCAGCTCTACGTTTAAATTAATACAATGTATAAATTACAATAATTCAGCTTAATAGAATTCAACTTTCCTTTTTTTAAAGAGCTATTGGCTCTTATGCACGCTTTAGAAAGTTTATTAGTAAACTCAGCATATTTACAAATTTAAGCTTTTATGTATACCGGGGTAACACCTTAACCTGCTGGTCCGGGAATTCTACAGTCCACTAAGGCAAGAAAAACCCTACTTAAATGTGATACATGCTTTGTTTCTTGCTGATTTGGTGCTAAAGAACAAAAGCCATACACTAACCTGTTACAATGCAAGAATCGTAAACCTAACAAATGAATCCCTGTGGACCTGAATGGAAGCCCTTCAGAGAGCTAATTTGGCCTTTAACTGAGTAATGGAAGTTTTCAGAAAAGCAAAAGGTTAAAACCTTTCTTTGGATCTCTAAATAGCCATTTCAAAAGCAAGGTTTCGTGAATGCTCACATTTTCAAACTCCTTGGGACAACAGTCTATTCTTTCTAACATCAGTTTAACTTAAGTTTTTCAGGCAAAACTTCTCACACACCATAATGAAAACCTAATAGATATCTGAATGAATGTTCCAGGTCTCTCTCATGAACCAGAACAGTAACATAAAGAGTTCAAGAACGGTGCTGTTCTTTCCACACATTCAGGGAAAATAGCATCATCTTTGGAGGGACAAGCAGCAGACAATGCCAACATTTTCACTGGATAATATCTGATTTTCTAAATCAAGTATGAGCAAAACTCACAACACTATTCCCAGTTTTATCACATAAGTCATCATGAACTTAAACAGGAGATTAATCTCTGCCCTTCCAGGCAGACATACCCACTACCTCCAATATTGGCAGAGGTAGGGAATTTCAATGTTCTTTGATAAAGAACATGAATACGTGCATACGTGCAAGCTGTCCAACAGTATCACTTCAGCTACAGTCCCCATACACCTATAAAACCAACAACAAATACGTTCCTACTATCGATCATCTGCGCCTTGGTTAGATTCAAAACATTTTCTTTTAAGAGATGGACAACACACAAAAGGGACATGATGCTCTGGTTCTAGTTCCAGTCACAGTTAAGATTCAGATTACCAAAAAAAGCCTTGTAACATCTTAGAAATGGGAGCAAACTGAAATACTCCTCTGTTGTTCTCTTTCTCTGTCTGCAGATACTAAAAATTTATTTCCCAGCTCCATCATCAACCTTACCTTTCTGGGTTCAACGGTAGCAGCCTTGCATGATCCCAGGGGCTCGAAAAGCCACAGTAATGAGCATTTAAGAAAAGGGATTAGACACTAATGTGGGACACTTCAGGATTGCTAGCTGTACCTAATTTTGTCAGCAGTATGCAGCTCCAGTATCAGATAAGACAGAACAAGAAAAAGGCTTCCCTTCTCCACACCTTAGCTAAAAGTAACCCCTAGAGATTTGAAGGAAAATAAATCTTCTGTCCTTTTCCACATGTCTAGGAAGTTCTAAGCTCTCTCTTCCCATCCTCCTTTACTTGTGGTAAGACTAGTTATTACTTACAGGCAAGTAAAATAAACCCAAAAGCTGTCCCACACTGTTCACTGGCTTGCAGTCTAGGAGCTAAGTTTGACCACATTTTATATCTGAGAAAAAAATTGCATCAAATTCTTAAAAGGAGAATCAAAATGGTACTTACACCCACAGGAGAAGCCCATAAAACTTAAACAAAGTCGCTTCTGTTTTCAACAGAAGAACTTATCAACCGCATCAGCATGTTTCACTAAAATATTAGGAGTTCTATCAGCCTGAATCTCTCAACTTATTTACCAGATTAACACTTTGAGGCCTTTTAAAACAAGAGGCATATTGAAAACCTGTCAAAGCACAATTTGTGTGAAAATCAGGAGCAATTCTGAGGCAAGCAATACATAGGGCAAGAAAATTTTGAAGTGATACAGTTCTAAAATAGTTTAGTTGGTGTACCAGATTTTTTCATACGATTCAAATAGAGAAAAAATTCCTTTTATAAAACAGAAGAACTTTTGATTACCGTTATACTAAAAATTCATTAAAAATTATAATAATAACATAGCTCATACTGTAGTGAGAATAGCACTAGGCAGGCATATAGTCATTTCAACTCATATAAGGCAGTATTAGCATCTACATTAAAAAAACACTATTCAGCTAGGAAACAGCAAAAAATGAAAACTGACTATTTAAAGGTATATTAAATGAAAACCTTAATCATTAAAATTCTAACTCTAACGAGTAGACTTTGGCAAACATATAGATTTTTCCCAATTTTCCAAAGCACGCTAAATAACATAAGCTAGCTTTTTAGGTTCCGATTTTTGTGTGCAAACTGTCTTGGTCTATTCGAGCAAAACTAATTAATTTCCTTTGCTAGAAAATGGACTAGGAAGTTAGCTTAACTTATTCAAATCTCTCATAAGAAGGTCACTTACCTCTTCCTTCTTCCAATCTGTGTCTCCTATTTACACGTTGCCGCTTTTCTTCTTGCCGTAACTGAAGGTGTTCTTCAATATTAACTCCAGGAACAGGGACAGCTACATCAATTAAGAAAATAAAACATACAAAACTTTTTTTTTTTTTAAATTGTTTTTATAGTAATAAACCCTAGTAAAACTTACTGTGTAAATCAAAATTGAGGCCTACTACCTGCCCTTTACATGGCTCTGATATGGTATTTAGAAATAAGGAAAGGAGATAAGCAGACTTCAGGTGTTCATGTGCCTTAGGCCTCATCTCTGAACTTCCTGATTTTCACAAGTCCGACACAATTTCAACATCACTTAACAGAATTTAGTACTTTCTTTCCATCAGGCATATACACATTTATATTTAGTTATGGGCTGCCATGGCTGTCTCTATTTTTACTCAGAAAGTTTCAAATATCATTATTATTAAAACAAACACAAAATCAATTATATTATTAAAACATTTTAAATAGATTGGATGTTTTTTACTTTAAGAACACTTTGCCACTATACAGTTTGTGCTTCCTAAGAAAGATGCAATTATTTTAACACAGGCATACATCTATATGTAAATCCTGATATATTTACCTCATTGCCTAATCCAATAACAATTCAAAACACTCTGACAAGCAGTTCTGTAACAGAAAATATGACTAGAATGAACTAACAATAAAACTGCTGTAAACACTACCTTCTTCCAATGTTTCTTCAGCAGCACCTCCCAAATCGTAACATCTTCAAATGAACAACCAGCCAGCCCCCCTGCACCCAATATCAAATCAAAAAGCTGGGAGCTCTGTCAGCTTTCTACATGATGTGGCCCAACCAATTCAATGCTCTCAACTCAAACTATGCAAACCCAGCACAGGATCAAGAGCTGTCATCTAACCTGCTAGTAGAGGAGTTAGCAAAGCAGTGTAAAGCACAGAAAATGTAACTCCTCCTTGGTCATGCATCAGAACGGAGCTGGGAAGCAGAGCGGCTGCTGCCATTCACCATCAGTGCAATACAGCACAAATCTATTTCTATGCTAGCCATACCGAAGTAAATTATATTTAGGAATATATGCATGTCAGACTACGGAATATGAGGAGCGCACAATGACGTATTAGGGATCCTTACTTTTAAAACAACTTATCAAGAGAACCACTGCCAGGTTTTATTTAACTTTTGGGGGGGGGGGAATCCCACAGTCAAACTATAGCATAGGATTTTTTAAAATTATTACTATTTTGAAAAAAAAAAGTGGGTGAGATGTATAAATACTTTCAGGTCATGAATCCGATTATTTTACAGTCCTTTTCTATATCAGTTGCTACCTCCATGTAGGATGAATGCCTAAATATGTATTTAAATATAAAAAATTAAGGGAGCGAAGTCAGAGCTATCAAAACTTCCCCGAAACCTAAAATTGCCCAGCTGTAAGTACAAAGAGTAAGATATTAAAAATGCTTTGATAACAGATCTTTTAAGACGACAAGACCCCAATTTGTATTTTCCAATTACCGCATCATTGCCTTTTTTTCCCTACAGTAATTTTTTTTAGTATTTTTCACACTCCTGGAAGCTCATTTTCTCCAAAAATTTTGGAGAGGAAAAAAGAAAGATTTTCAAAAAATAGCATTCCCCATCTTTTATGTGGCATTCTACTGCAAAAAATTTCTGATAAAAAAGATTATAGCAAACCTCTCAGGTTGTCACAAAAGGACAGGAACAACTTTGTAGTATCAGTATTAGCATCCTAATGACACAAGTCAAAATGGCACACATTATCTATGGTAAGGTCAACTACAAAATTTTTCACTTACCAGAAAAATTTCTCTTTTAGACTTCCTAAGAAATAAAACTGCTTGACAGGCAACATTTTATCCGTATTAAGAACTGTTACACTAAAATTGTCACAAAAGTCTGAAGGTCAGTAACTGACTGCAAAGAAAGAACTGCACTAGTTAAGATACAAAGCCTTATCACACTTCACAGGAAAAAAATCAAAATGTAAACAGAAATAATAACTGAAAAGAACAGTCCTGTTTCTTACACTAACCGGTTACTCTGTCTCAAGTTTCAAAAGTCAGCAGTGGGACTGATTTTATTTAATGAGTACACACAGAAGTCTTGAGAAAAAAATACTCACTTCAACCGGAAATAAAAAAACTGCAGTAAGAAAGTTAAAAAAGAACAGCCTGCCAGTTTCATATCACTTACCCAACAAGAGATCTAAAGGTATCATCTCTTTTACAGCATCAAGGATTCCTCTTTGCCTTGCCTCTTGGCCATCCAGTTCTCTAGCACACGCCTTGCAGCAGCCACATACGGCGCAGCCTGACTCACCCGAGCCACAGCCACAGATTCTGCAGCAAACAGAGTTGCTTTATCACTACTTTTATTTTCATGCATTACTGATGCCTTGGACATTTAAAACATACATGCCTACCAACCAAACGGAATAATAATGTAATTCTTCCCGAGATAAACAGGAAGTAGAGCGAGTTTAAATCCTAGACACTGTTGACCAATGCCAGGGAGCATACAGTGATGACAGATGTCTGAACTGACTTCTCAGCATTAACTTTTCTTCATTTAATTAAAATTACACTATGTGAAAACACAAACAAGAAAACAATGAGCAATGCAGTGCTGGAGAAGATGGTAATAGCAATATATAAAGCAGCGACTCTTTATGCAGCTTAACCCTGAAATAACAGATAAAAGCAAATGAAACAGCAAGATAAAATTCTTCTGTTATAGGATGAAGAAAGGTTATCCCAAAGCCAGTATCTCTGTCATTTGGACTGCAGTACTTTATGTCATCTAGGCAAAAGGCAAACTACATGAGTCTATATTCACCAGCTTCTAGTAAAGCAGAGAGTATATCCTAAACACATGTAAAAAATACATTTAAAAGGAATTAACTGCATCCATTTCAAGTTGTTTGTAAGAATTGTAACCTACTTCTGATTTTAAAAACACATATCATTTAGACACAATACAATTTTAGACTGAAGTTTAAGAACACAGCAGTCTGGTTTATATTCAACACACGAACGCTAACACATTTCCTTACCCTCCAGGTACTCTATCAGGCCGCCCACTACTAACACAGCTGGCTCCATAGCCTGTGCAATCTCCACATACAGTGCACACCATGCACTGCTCCAGCTTCCATTTATGCATGCCTGGAGGACACATCATGGACTTCTCATCTTTTTCATCTAATTCTTCTTCTAGGTCTTCATCCATTGCTGTTGCCATGTTCTCAACTCCAAAACCTAGTAAGATTGAAACACAAAAAATAGCTGTTTTCTGAGGCCAATTGTCGCTACTGAAGAAGCTCCGAAGAAAATGTACACATTAGATTTTGAAAGGAATGTGCATATGCCTTATTTGCATGCTCAACCAGCCTGACTGCACTTCTGAAATCTCCCCAGGCATGGGCTGGGGTAGATACTTAGACTTTGCAACTAAAAGAGGAATTAAACGTTTGCATCCAGTGTACTAGCAACAGGTTAATTACTCGGGATGCATAAAACATTCCAATCCTGCAAAGGTAGAGGAGACGGACTCCTCACACCTGGTTTTAGGAGTAAGGGAAATATTCAGTCGCATGGAGAAAGAAGTGGACTTGCTTTCATGCCCTGCTCACGCAAACAGAGCAGCCTCAAGACCGAAGGCAAACAAGGAAAGGCAGAAATTTATTCTTACCAGGACAACCGCATAGTAATATGATTGCAGTGGTGAGGTTTGGTTTTGTTCATTTGTTTTAAAGAAAAGCTTCCTCTCACTAACAAAAGAAAAGCAATTGAGATAATTTTTATACAGCTATGCGTGTTAGTATGTACAGAACACCAAGTGTCTGACAGGTGAAATGAAAGCACTTGTGCTTGTCTCTTTTTAAGCACACTGTACATACTTAAACTGTACTATTGGAATTATATTTTGAATAAAATGCTTAGCTATGTTTTTTAATTTTCCTATTTTCAAGAACAAAAAAAAGGAAGGAAATAAATCTAGGTTCCTCACCTTTTCCTCCCTGGCTCATGGAACCTGTGTCTCGTCCACACTGTCCTTTATTATTGACGCCAAATGTCCAAACTTCCCCGTTCTTCATTAATGCACAGGTGTGAGCTTTGCCCATGGCTACCTGAGTCACAAAGTGCCCTTTCAAATCTGTTACTAAACCTAGGAGAAATAAAATAGTTCAGCGGCAAACGGCACTTCCTTCCTGAGAAGGAAACATCCACAATTAAAATAAAATTATTAATGGGTACTGACAACTCTTAAGGGTAAGGGAGAATAGCAGATACACAGAACGAGTGCTAAAACAGGAAGTGAAAGGAGAATTAGTCCTAGATTATTTGTTCTACAAAAAGGAAAAGCCAAAAGCAAAAACAATGCCCCAAATCTCCAAATCACTGCTTCTGAAAAATAATTCTGAAGGAGTCATAGTACAATTGGAATTTGTTTCCCTAATATTTTTATTTAAATTGAGATGTACTGGATCACAAGCTAATCCGAAACAGGCCATTCTATAAGCAAAGACACCTACAATGCCTGGTTTCCTGTCACCTTTCTTCCTAACATGCCTCATTTTCTATGACTTTTCCCTGTGCAGCCTTTTAGTGTCTAATAAATTATAATTAATGTAGGTATTTGTCCCAAGTCTTTTCATGCATTTTCAAAGAACTCAAGGAAACGGTCTTCTCTTTCCACCCCTCTATCATATTTCACTGAATGAGCAGAGATTCAGAAAGCAACTACAAGAGTAAGGAGGGCACAAACCTCATTTCCACAGGCTAAGACTTTATTTCAGATTGATTTCAATTATTCTATTTGAGAAATCACTTCAAGATAAAAATAACTTACTTGTACTATCAGAATAAATAGCATCTTTTCCAAACATGTAGAGTTCTCCATCTTTTGAAATTACAGAACTGCTTCCATTATTGCAAGCTGTAGATATCACAATCTTTCCTTCCATTTTAATGATTTTTTTGGGTTTATAAGGTTTTGACTGCCGCCTACTTTTAGCTTTAATAAATACAGAAATCATAAGTCATTCTACAAAACAAACTTTAAAGACACAGTTTTTACCACAAACAGTAACATTTGTTTCCTAAGTAGGGGTTAGTTTTCAGACAGCTACTAAAAAATTCCATCAGCATAGTCTCCTGGTCTAATTTTTAGTGGACTGCAATGTCTTCTCTAAAATTTCAATGGTAAGCAAAATCAGGACTAAATAGGTATATTCCAATGATGAATCTCCAAGACTCTGTGTGTATATATACATACACACACACACACACACACACACACACACACACACACACACACACACATGCACATCCACATATATACGTGCTGTATGATAGTATAAGCACTAGATCTTCTTAACTTAAATTTCACTAGTTTAAACAAAAGAAGTAATGGTAATTTACTTCACAATAAAGTGCTGAACTCTATTTCATATAAAATTGTAGATTAAGTATACAATAAAAAGAATCTGTTTAACTGTATTTTGGATGACTTCCCTAATCAAAAAAACTGCAAAACTCCAGCTTTATAATATATTTTCTGAAATCTTTTTGCCTGAAATGTTTAAATTTCTTAAACATACTCTTATGCTACAAAGAAGTTTGATTTTGTCCCACAGAAGATTTGCATTTCAGATGATACTATAAGGTTACTACAGCAGATACCAAGTTTGCTATTGAGACTTTTGTGCAACAGTACTATTTCGAACTTCCCTATCCTGAACACATTTAAGAATCCACACCTAGTCCCTAAAATATTTAGGATTTTCTCCCCCACAGCTCCATATGCATTATCAAATCTTAAAATACATTCTTCCCTTTTTAATTTTAGTTATATTAAAGGAGAAAAGAACACATTCTTGGGATTACTGTTAATATAGTTAATCTTTCACAGGAATACATTTATAGTAAGTTAAATGTCTTGTTCCTGCCTGGTCACATGTGTAGTCCACTCAGTTTTTGTTAACAACTGTCCTGAAATATAAATCTACCATAGAGTTCACTGAGACAAAAAGCTGGACTCTACCCCATGCTGCGTATCAGAGTTTTTAAATTTTAACCATCTTCCATGGTTAAAGACTTAAATATTATACAGAGATTTGAGTAGGATTTATCATATTTATTATTGACTGTACTGATGAAGAAAAATTTCTGTCTTCTTAGATCTGAAATTAAATTTCGTGGTTGACAGACTGAACTTTTCAACAACCATGTTTTTGTGAAAAGTCCATTAATTGTAATGGTAATATCAAATGATACTCTTTAAATAGAACATTAGGGAATATGAATGTGAATTTGAGTTAAGCTTTAATGCTATATGAAAATATGAACTATAAAATGTAGAGTATATTCCCCTATTAAAATGCACCCAATCATGAGAACGCCTACCCAGAAAGATCAGTTTTGTTTAAAGATCGTCAGGAGCTTTCTATTTATCAGAATACATCCTTTACCTTTTTTATCTCCTCTAAATCACCTAATATAACAGCCTGTTTCCTAAAGTGAAGTATTTAATTGTTGAAGGCTGAGACTCTACAATTGCTAATCCGCGTCCTTCCTGTTATGGGGAAGCATTAGCTGGCAAAAAACCTGTCCCCAAAGTTCTCTAAAACAACAGTGAAAAGGCACGAGTTTGGTTTTTCAGTTTCAAGACAAAGTCCCAGTCAGATTGCGTGGCCTTTGGACCGGATCTATTACTGCCTTTTCTCAGAAAAGCTCTAAAACAGCACTCTAACCACATAGTGCCAACTGTGCTAAACTGAGTTAAACAACTCTGTCTGGGAGAGATACTGAAACTGGTTGTCAAGACTTGTGCCTCAGGTAAAATTCAAATCCAGCAGCACTTAAATTTATGTGGAAAGTATCACCCCAATACTGAAAAAAATTAGGAAAATCGTAACAGTAAAGTTCTTGTAACAATCAGGTTTTTGCTTGAGAATATAACTTCATGGAGTTAGTTGCTGTGCTCACATCCTAAAGAGACATTTGATATGGGTAATTATTTTAACATCTCTCTCAGACAGAGGTAGTCCTAGTCATCAGATCTATTACATAAAATACTTTTCCAAATTTTATCAATGAAATGCTTATATGTTCTTGGAAATTCTTAGCACTGTTTCTCTCAAATTAGCAGGTGTTTAATAATCTTTTATTAATCATTGATCAAAGAAATATAATACATACTTGATTCGCCATCCTCTCCTTTACTAGCAGAACCTGTGAAGAATATACTTCCATCCTCTGCAACAAGTAAGGCGTGTGAACCATCGTGTCCAACAGAGAACTGAATAATCTTTGGAGATTTTGTGATTGGTAGTTCAACCCATTTTCCAGCTGACGGACCACCTTGTTTGATTCCAAGGCTCTGATATTTGCCAGTATAATAAATCTAAAAGAAAACAGTATATAATTTCCAATTACGTCACAGCACATGGGCGTTGCACCTTTGTTTTGAAAGTGTGTTGTTCAAAATGCACAGATTATTTCCTGATTTTTATTACGCCATTTCAATGTCTCTATCCTAAATGTAAGAATTTGGATTTCATGTCGGAAACATTTTGATTACATTCTACTTCTTTTGAAATATGCTTTCTGCTGTCTTTGGTTTAAAAATTGTTTTACTAGAAAAGTTGAATACACAAGAGAAAACTACTCAGAGGAAACTAAACATTTAAAACATTTCAGAGAGAAACATGAGGTCCATGTAAAAGACATATGGTTATAACCATATTATAACAATGAAAATAAAAAAAATTATTACCAAATGACTGCACATTTTACACGGGCTTTAAGGCATGATTATTTAAACCATATTTTCAGTAAATGCACAGTGGCCACTAAGCACCTAAACTGTGTAAGATAATATAGAGTACTTCCCATGAACTAATACAGAACTACTGTTAAAGACAAAAAGGCTTCTTCTAGAACTATGCTATTCAATAGCACTATAAAAATAGCTAAGTTAACCTTTGTGGGCAGCTAGAGGTGTCTTTCATTACACCCTATGCAATGCATTTTATGTTTTAGTAAGGTGAATGTACCGCTTCAGGGACCAAAACCGGGAAACTTGTTCATTTTAATAGGAAGGGGCATTTGTCACTCTTAAGACCAAATTAGTCTGCCTCCTCTAAATGTCCGAAGAGTCCTGCTTTATCAAATTCTGTGTTTTTCATTATTAAATTTTATTGGGAACAGCTTTGTTCCCATTATTTATGGCCATTTTCATCCATCTTGCTGTTTTGATAGGAGCAGAACAAAGTTTCTATTCCAATAAAGCAACAGAATTCTGATCACACAGAAACAAAGTTTCTATGCTTATACAAGTAAAAAACTATTAGTTTCCTAAACTGAAAAAACACAGTAAGTAATAGGAAAAGTCACAGGCAAAGTAAGCAAAATCACTTGTAAATGTCAATGAATAAGCAAGTGCCTCAGCAAAATTAAACAGTCTCCACTGAGCAGAGCTGTCATATCAGATTATTAAGAACAGGTTTAAAGTCAACTGAAACCATCACATAGGGAAGTCTCAAGTTAATTCTCTGAAGTATCTGAAAAAAAAAATCGGGCCAGAATTTAAATAAATGACTATAGGTGGATGCTTATGAAAAGTCATGGAGAGGTGGACAGTCTGCAAATGTACTAATACACCACTTGTAGAAAAAAAGGTAACCCCTCCAATCCAATACAGAAAGCCCCACAATGCATCTACATAAGATTGTGAAGATGCCTATGAATTCACTGAAACAGTTAAGAACCGATTTCCCAAGGGTTCCAACACTATCTGTTTAAATATTCAATTAGTCATTTTCATTTTTTCTCTTAAAGAGGGCTCTGACAATACAGTCATATAAATTTATTCTAATTATATTAAGGAGGTAGAATATAATTGTAGAAATGAATAGTTAAAATTAAAAAAGGTTTAGAAATATATTGATACAATTTAATATTTACTACAAAACATTTCCAATACCTTTCCACTAGCAGTTTTCATTAGTGCGAATTCTCTTCCAGCACCAAGGACAGCCGATTCCTCATCAAATCCTGTACCTGCACAATAAGATTTCAGTTTAACAGGCAGTTTCACAGATCATTTTATTCTTTACGAACCAAACTCTGCCAGGGATAATCAGTCACTGAGGTCAGACCACAATAAAGCTTCCAAGAAAGCTGCAAGTGAAATGAAGTTTTGCTACCACAAGAAGGCTTACTGGGCTAGACCCAGCACAGGTCAAAGGAAAAAAAGAGAGCATAAAAATGTAAGAGTAACTACACTTGGCCAGACAAGAGGTTCATCTAGATAAATATCTTTTTCTTCCGAAAAAAGCAGAAACCTAACAAAGCAGAAGAACAAAGCAAATGCCAAGTGATATTTCTGCAAAATACTTCTTAGACACCAACAATTTTTACAGCTCAAATTCTGATGTGACCACTGTTTCCAAGCATTTTGCATCTTTCAACACATTCATTTCCATGAATCCAGCCAGCAGTCCTTTAAACTTTTCTAAACTTTGTCCCATGGCAAGGAGTTCCATAGCTTAGCTACATGTTATAGGAGCACTACTATGAAGTCGAAACTTCGAATAATGATATGTTTAGTCCAAACTAGAAGAAAATGTTGGAAGGCCAAGAACTATCATGTTTAATTAGAAAGCTAAATGGACTCCATGGATAGCACCATAGACACTCATTGCAAACAGTGGTCTTTCTGTGTGCGTTACTATGAGTCAAATGTGATTAAGTAATTTCAAAACCCTTGTACTTCTCCACATGTTTATCATAGAGCTGTATCTTCTTGCACATAATAAAGGCAAATAAAGGGAAGGGCAGTGATTCAGTTGTATTAAGTGAATTACCAGCTGATTATTAGTCTTCAAAGAAGGGGACTTACTGATAATATGCAAGTCTTTCTCCAGATCAAATAATGAGATACCACAGGCATGTAAGCATTTTCTTGCAAGCTTAAGCTGCAGTTCTTGCTGCAGTACTGGCTCAGTACTCGTTGCAAATATTCGAACTACAAAGCCATCCTGTAATAAGCAAAATATTCACTTCATACCAGACAATAAATACATTCATTTACTTTTCATGGCCTAAGTGCATCTGGTAGAATAATATTCCAGATCATATTATCAGATGACACACTGACAAAGTTACATGTAATACAGAAGAGAAAACTGCTAACAAAACAAGGAAGTAGCAAACAGGATGAGCTGAAGAGAACCATCTGACAGACCTTACAACAGAAAAATTCTGAATTCACTATAAAAATAGTGAATTGCTACAGAAACAATTAACTCTGACTTTCACTACAAAAATCTTGTTTTTACAATTATTTCTATCTACCTGTTAAGCCCTCAACCTCTCCTCATTAAAAACTCAAAATCTGCTGTGCAGTTTAAGAGTGATTGCATTAAACAGCAGCTAAGAATAGGTTTCCGCTTACAGGTGTATCAACTGGGGCTTATCTCCGGGGCAAATCTTAACTGGAGATCAAATTCTCCTTCTTGGATTGGAGTAAGAAATCATTAATTCCTTTACTATTTAAAAATGTTCCCTTTTAACTGAGATACTTAACTCAACAGTATTTATGACTTCTAGATATTTGCATTTGAACCGAACAGTGAAATAGATTAATCCCAGTTTCCTTATAGATGCATGTCTGGCATCTCCAGACACCCTCCACAGCATTAAACCCCATCCCCCACTACTGTAGTCTTCTTATCAGCAAAAAAATCAGTGCCCAGTCCAGTACTATGAATGTAATAACTGCCTATCAGATAAAATATACAACAGCTAGTCCTGTTCTGCCCTGAGCAGAAGCACTAATTTGAGTTTCCACACCTTTGACCAAGAGTCAATTTTCATATAAAGCCTATAGGAAAGGAGCATCTTTGACACCTCTTCTATCAAATCTAGCTGAAATTGACTAATCGGTACAAAAGTAATTACAAGAAATTTAATTAGAGAAAAATTAAGCACTAGGAAGCTTATCCCAGAGAGACCTTGTAGAAAAATCAGCTAAAAAAATCTATTATTCCAGGTATGAGATATTTTCTCCCCAGACACAGCAACAAGGCTGTTCTTTAAAGCTATCTGAAAAATCATGTTCCATCACAAATCAAAATCATATGGATAAATACCAAAAACTGCTCATTAGGTACGTACACTGCAATTTCTCATTATCTCTACCTACATGGATTTCTTCCTTTTGTTAGCTAGGAAAAAGTCAAATATTTAAACAAAAGGCAACTGCATACATTTTGTAAAATGATATTAGCAGGTGAGAGAAAATAAGTTTACCCATTACATGCCACACTTACATCTCTCGAGGCTGCTATCTGATTAATGTATTCTCCATCAGTGAAGAGGATATTCTGCCCTTCAGTATGACAATCTGTGAGAGAAAGATGACGCGCACTGCATTAACTTATATTAGCATATGCTGCTCTCGACTTCTGCCTAATTTGCTGTCACTTCAACTAAGAGATTTCTAGGGACAATTTGCCTAAAGAGACATCACACTACTGATAACATCATTTTACTCTAGGATCTCCTCTCTCTCTTACCAAAAGCACATAATATTCCTTTGTCCCTTCAAGATTTGTTAAAACTCCTTCCATTGTGTGAAATAAAAGGGGTTACCCAATAGAAGCATTTAACGATAGAGTAGCCTAAATTATTATAACACAACTAAATTCTGATGTTGCTGGGAGATTTAATCTTTCCTCCACCCCAAAAACTTCTTTGGTTTGTTTCTTTTTGGCTCTTTTTTTAAATCACGGTCAGTATCTTTAAGGAGTGTCCTCGATCCAGGCTATAAAACCTATGGACAGAGATGACAGTCAAACTTGTCATTATTCATCTCATTTTTTTCAATTGTTTATAAATTTTGCCAGACTAATAACTGAAAATAGATCCACGGTTTTTAGGAAACTAAGGCATATATCTGAATGCATCAGGCATTTATTCAAAACAGTTCAGCCATCGTTATAGGCTTTAAGACAAGACGACTGCCAAGTCATCCCTTCCCCGTTCATATAGTACACGTTACGGATGTGGTGCTTACCAGGCAGGAATTACTAGACTAGCTTAAATTGGCCGTACTGCTGCAGACCAGGTGAACAGTTCTGAGCTCCAAGATATTCATATGTAATTGCAAAGGACAGTGGAGCCACTAAGGTACCTAGTAAACATTACTGATAAAGAAACTCAAGACGAAAACCTCTGTAAATTCAGGTCCAATCACCTAGCAAGTCTCATTGAATTTGGGGATTCGTGTATGGTAATTGGGCAGGGAAGAGATACACAGCTCAAGGACCGCATCTGAAGTTTGGCAAAGGCGTCAGGTGCAAGATTGTTGACACATAGCCTGGTAGTCTCAGATACGCTGTCATTTGCTAGGTCATCTGTCAGAATGGAAAGACTGTCTCTCGAAAGAGAACTTTCTGGTTTTCAAGAGTCTGACGGACTCTATTGTCTGAGAAAGGAGAAAATAATGTTCACAGTTTTCTAAGGCTCTCATGCCTTCTGACTAAGATCTACTCCTATTAGCCACACAACCCTTTATGAATAAATGCGAGTACCTTATTTGAATGCATTATCACCAACCCAGGCATTTGAAAGAGGTAACTTAGGACAGAACCAGAGGGCAATACGCCCGCTAACAGCTGAACATTTATACGAATCCAAGTATTTCCTCCTAGTTGATATGGCTCTTCAGACACGGTACAAATATGGTAGAGATATACTATACGACATATTTTTTCAGAACAACAGAACATGCTACAAATGCTGCAAGTTAAGATTACAGTGGGGCAACTACTACCATTTAGAGTTGTGTGCATATTCAAGTTTCCCCAGGACAGGTCAACATACCCTCCTCCCAGCGCCATTTCTTTCCTTCTAATGGGAAAACGGAAATAACTGGAAGTGGTTATTAAGTAACATTTACATTTGTCCTAGTCAAAAGAACAAGGCTGTATTTGCTCACAGTATAACACTGCAAGATAAATTTGTAGACGTGCAAAAAGCAAGACAGCACAAGTTCAAGAACTGAAATGAAAACAGTTGTCAGGGGCATCATCTAGCATTCTTTTTTTTTTTTGACGCTATCACAAACCATACAAAATACACTTGCATGAGGGAATCTGAGGGATTTCTGAATGGGTATTCCCATAGTTATAAGATTTACTTTTGCAGTAAAGAATTAATAGAAGTCATACCCTTGTTATACTAGTGTCTTTTTTGAAGTATAAAGAGGCTGTCTTGCAGAAGGACACTTGTTTAGGCTGAGATTTGCAAAACAAAGCTAACAGCTCTGAGGTGTAGACTGCAAATGTGTTCAAGCATCTCTCAAGATTTGCATGAAGAACACTCATTTGTTTATCAATGGTAACATAATTAAGGATCTCAAAGGGCCCTAATGGTTGAAGCTGCCTTGAGGAGAAGAAAGTGGAAAAGCAATTCCAGGAAGGCAATTTGTCAGGTCCTTGGACACGCTTCACTCAAACTTCACCTACAGCTCCACAAAGATTAAACAGCTTAAAAAGACATTCACATTTTAAGGACTTACAAAAGGTTACACAGAGTAGATTCTACATTCATATGTTTTTTTAAAAATTACTATTTCTGTTTGAAATATGGAAGCCCAGAGAGTTTTTCTGAGGTTTCAATCAGCACTTCCTTATTTAGGTCAGGATGCAGCACAAAATCTTTCTTCCGATCTACAGAACGAGCCTGTCATTGTTTGATTGAGAGATAATTGTGTGCCTCATCAGCTGTTTGCAGGAGGGGTTAAGAATAGATTTATTTCACAGGGAGGTCATTAAAGCACATTTCAGGAATATCCTCATATTCTAAACAGAAACCCAGATTATGATGCTCCTATATCTAAAAAAAACAATAACAACAAAGATCTCTTCCCCTCCCCCCCATTTAAACATTAGAACCATGTGTTCTCTGGATATGCCTATATTAAAAACCAACGGTCTTGGTCATAGTTTGTAACCACCTACGCATAAAAGATACTGGAAACAAAGTTATATGTAAGCCAAATTCTCTCTAGCTCGAACTAGAAACAAATAAAACTTCTTTAAAAGGGGAGTTAAACAGCTGGAGTCTTTCAATTAAGATGACTATACATCCTAAAAAGTTTTGATATTCTTTCAGCAACTGAAGTAGGTGCAAGAGCTCTGAATGAATTACAGCAGCTTGTCAGATCAGACTCACAAAAAGCAGTCTCTTTCTGACCTCAAAATCTATCTTGATTTCTCTTCTGTTTACCTGAAAATACACAGCATGTGAACAGTAAGCTATCACCATCTTGAGTCATATCTGGAGTTTCATACCTGGCAAAGCAACTGCACCATCTTGTTCCAAAGTTTCAGGGTTTATTCTTATGGCTGTCATACTGTGATTATTCACATCTCTGTATAACAGATACCCCTGGTAAAAGTAAAAATATTTTAGTATGACATTTTCTTAAATACAAAGGATATTGTGAAAAATGAAAAAAAGATCCATTATTATTTTAGATATTCTGTAATAACTCTGGAAACCTTTTACTTCATTGCTTCATTTTGATAATTAACTTTTTCCATTAACCAAATTCTAGGATAAAAGCTGGCAATCTGGCCCTCTCCACACTGTCTTCATGCTGTGATCAGCATGCTGATGCTCATAAACAGCTCTTGAAGCCACATGTAATAACTCTCTATTCTTCATATGGGTATAAAATACAGTGAAAAAGGCACAGCGATAGTTAAAAAAATACATACACACACGCACGCACACACACAGAGATATACACACAGACAAACCACCCCCAGCGCCACATTCCTGTTCCCACCTTCCAAATTCATAAAAGATTCCCAGGAACTCTAGGAAGGAGGGGCATATATTGCCCTGTATAGCAGAATGAAGATTAATGAGGATTAATACATATATTAAAAGACTAGAGGATTTTTCAGAAATGTTAATTATTTCAACTACCTTGACTCCTACTAGGAAAAAGTCTGTTTTGACAAAAACATGATGCCATGTATGTGTTCTTTCTCAGCTCTTCACCAAAGAGATCTCCCAAAGCATATGGTGATTTTGGTGACAGCAGCCATGATACAAAAGATTGAACACCTAAGTTGTTATATTCATCTCCCAGTTGCTAATGAAACCTAAGAGAAGGGAGATATTCAAGCCTAATGATTTCCCTCCACGCGCAGAAGATCTTCATCTGCCCCAAATTACCTATTCTGGTCAGCAGCCCATATTGACAATTCTCCTTTGGTGTACCAAAGCAGCATCTTCTCTATCTTCACAGATTTTTTTTTAAAAGGCTTGATTCAGTCACCAGTTTAGTAGGTTTGTCAGAAAAAAGATGTGCTTACTTGGAACTCACATTTCAGGTTTATTACTTACAGCTGTAACTTTGACTGTACACATAAACAAATACAGTCCAGTAAGTTTTGCTTCAGCTTTTTCTATAGAGCTTACAAAATCTCTGATTCTGCATAACACAAACGATCCATAAGAGAGGCAACATAGTAACTCTGCGCTCACATCTTTTCAATTCCACAATGATAGTGAACCCTTCAGGAAGCAGGGTAGAAACATGGTTAGGGAATTTACTCCCATACAATACTTCTGATATAAAAGCAGCTACAGGAAAGGAAAAAGATTATTTAAGGGCACTTATCAACATGCTCATTCAATGTAACTAAGGCCAAGCAAACTAGTATTCACCTACAGGAGGATTCCAGACGCCAGGATGAATAATGACTAAATGACCATTCTGGCAATGGCAATGTCATACTGAGAAATCTGACAATGGCTCGCACTGGCTTTAAGCGAGAATAGTCTCAGGTGAGAATCCTGCATGTCTAAGAATGGACTTATTTCACAGGGAGGTCTGCATATCCCCAGAATATCCTCATTTTTGAAAGAATAAGAGATCCTAGTTATGATCGTCTAATTAAAGCAAATAAATAAACAAACAAAAACAACCAACCAACTAAATCCTTCCCATCCAAGCTACCGGAATTTTTCTGGATAAAGCAATCTATGTGATGGAGGAAAAAATCACAATCAAACTAGGAAAAATAAGTAAAGAGCATTGAGGTGGATAGAAAAGCTTCAGTTTAATTTAGACGACGAAGTAAGAAAAGTGACTCGAACCTGAGCTGATTTAACCAAGCAGCTGAAGGGAAATGAGAGCGAGGGCATATCCCACCTTTTTATGGCTATATATTTAACATTAAGTATGACCTGCACATCCTCCTAGAAATACAGCCTCAGCCTGACATTTTCCCAGCTAGCAGTCGCTTTATACAGGAACAACCAGTGTGTGACACATTTGCTGCACACACCTGCGTAAGCACTCAAAAAATATATATTTATGGCCATATACAGAATGTTCAAATTATGTAACTATATACAGTTAAACTGAATTGTTCCTATTTCTTTCTAATCTAATTTAAAAAAAAGCTTCTGAGTGTATGCCTCCTGCCACATTTGTATTGCACCAATACATTTTCTGCTAATCTATCTCTTTCAATACGGAGCAAAATCAGATTTCATATATATGTATGTATATACACATATATATATGCATATACATAACTGTAATACTGGAATATTTATTTCTAACTGACAATTTCACTTCAAAAGCATGCAATGAGTATGCTTTTAGTTTCACAATGAGCTCACTCAGTTAGTAGTAAAAATTCAATAAAAATTGCTAAGTAGTTGCAAAATGAAGCAAATTCTCTAAATTTGGAATTTCTGGGCACTCAGTGGAAAAAACAGGATTCTAAACAAAATCTATTTTTATAATGAAAGGTACACGTATAGGAAAAGGTGGCTGATATTCCAAAAAGCTAACTAACTAAAAAAACAAAATATCCAAACACAGATAAAACTTTGCAGAGGTAATGTCAACAGATATCTCTACTTGTTATTATATTTACCCTCCCTACTCCCAAAATAGCACTTCTGTATTTTACTGCAAATATTTTTAAAACAATTACTTTTTGTAAACAGCTGTTTTTAGCAACTAGAAATTGTATTCTTATACTGTTTTCTTATGACAGTGCATGTTTTTATACTCACTTCACAATTTAATTAGAGTACATCAATTAAGAGCAACTGCACAATTCACAGATTTAAAAGTTAAACCACCATACTCTGAAAAAGTATTAAAGTGATAGCACAAATAAATTATACTTTTCATTAATTCTTTCTGTATGCCAGTACATGTAAGTGTTCCCCATCTTTCACAACCATAATTTAAAGTCAGTACCAAAAAAATAAATTTAAAACCAAAACAAAAGGAACAATACAACAGTCATGTAAGCTTACCCTAAATCATGCTTTACTTGAGTTATACATTTGGGCAGGGGGTTATGTTTTAGGTATTCACCTACCTGAGCATAGCCTAACCAGGATTTTTTTTCCTTTCTGTTTTTGATGCGGGATGTAGAATTGTATATATGGCCCTGAGAAGAAAAAAAAAAAAGAAAGAAAAACACACACACACACACCAGTAGTTTAACAAACGTCAGAATGCCAATTTTACAGTTACTCATTTATCATCTAAATAAAAAAGTCTTCAATCATATTGAGAATTTTAAAAAATGAAAGAAAAGGCTGTAAAATGCTCACAGAAATCATCAGAAGAGTTTAGAGAGAGCATAAAAGAACAAATTAGTAAGCTACAAAAGATTCTAAAAGGCAACAGAACATCACTAAAGGTAAATCAACATTTCAACTGCCATTCACCAGACAAGAAATCGCATTACCCTCACTGTCCCACTATATCCAGAGCCAATTTTGTAAAGTCCATCTTTACATAAGAGATAGAGGAAAAAACCGTCACTCTGAAGTAGGCACTGGTCATCTTCATCTACAGATATCTCTTTTAATGGCCATTTGTGCATCAGGGCTGCCTTCTTTATCCCATTACTGAACCAGTCCTGGATTTGGATTTTGCCCACCAGAACTGCCTGTACGCTCCTCTGAAGAGAGTTTAAAATGGTTGGCACCTAAACAATAAAACAAATAAACAGATTATGGCACTTCCATCACAACATTTTACATTACATAGTAGAACTATAAAAAGCTTAAATTCACACTCCAAAAACCCATTTGCCCATTTTTTATGTTCTATTTTACGTACTATCTCCAACTTAAGAGAGAAAAAGAAATATCCATTTCAAAAATAGTAAGAAAAGAAGGCAGCTGAATGTACATATTAGATCTTCTCAGAACTCAGGTATGTGTGATTTACACAAACTTCCAGATAAAAAGAAGATTTAGTGCAAGACCTGAATAGTTTGACAAGCATGGCTGCCATTATTGGTGAGGATAGCGGAGATTGCTTGCAATGTTCTTCCTGTCTCTCCCCACGCAG
Organism: Struthio camelus; assembly: GCF_040807025.1. Lineage (NCBI taxonomy): Eukaryota > Metazoa > Chordata > Aves > Struthioniformes > Struthionidae > Struthio > Struthio camelus. Next base: position 176,715,678 of record NC_090942.1, on the reverse strand, counting down.
CTACCAAACTGAAGAGGCAAGCGCAGGAAAGTGCTGTCAAGGACTGTCCTGTACTATCATTCATTCCCGTGCTTCGGACAGTTATCTCCAGAAGAAGCTGGAACAGGGATTCTGCAAATAAAATGCAACAATTACGTAGGCAAGTCGCCAAACCACACTAAGCAGGTTTCCAATCCGTGGGAGATTAATTTTTAAACAGTGTATTAGAAAATACACAGTGTATATCTTTCCTCAGACGTTTAGTTAGTCCTATTTTCAGTTTCTCCCTTTACACTTTACTGATGGTTAAAATTATGCCAGTGAATGAGGAGAAAAGAGAACTGCAAAGGGCACTATACTACTGTGGAACTTCAGTGAGTCATTAGTTCTAAAGAACAGAACATAGAAATCAAAAAACATGGTAGAGCCCTAAACTCACAAGAAGATCAATATGATCCCAGGCGTGTATTTTAATACCACTATTTACTTTCTTATCACAAAAATTATTATTTGCAAATATAATATAGTACACATATGAACCTAGTCAAAAGCATCAGAAATTATCAAAGGTCAGGAAATTCTGACTAAGAAATTCTAGCATAGGATGCTTTCTCTCCTGCCCTCAAGCATACAGGCTTATCTAAACAGTTTTGGAACATGAAACTATTTCCAATTCCAAAGCAGATACCCAACAAATACAATTTAAATGTAATTCTACTTTGAAAAAGAGTAACATTTTATTCTTTCAAGTATAATTTATGTCAATTGCTTTCAGATCATATTTCATGTTTGATGTCTTTAGTCAATAACCAAAGGTTAAAACAATCTGTTTTCACCAGTGATCGCTCATACCGGTCTTTCTACATAAAAAGTTTGAGAGAGGAAATTACAAAATACTTCTAGTAGGTGCAAATTATGTTAGTCCTTGAGTAGCACCTAGTTTCTAACATTAGTTATTCCCCCTTTTGTTTAGCTATTAATCAGCGCTAGTAAATAAAGATAAAGCATCCTATTTAGATAGGCCTGCAAAAGTCATTAATGCTTCATTCTTTTTCCCCAGAAAAAGGTAAGTCTTGATATTCACAATGACCGAAGAATAAGGAAACCCTCAATCCTTCTGTCACAATGGAACATATATCAATAATTAATGGGCCAAAAGGAATTATTTATCTGCCCATTCAAGCTAGCTCAATACTAAGATTACATGTAGGTTTTAATCAACCCTTGTCTAATCTTTGTGACCGCTACCCAGGTTGAAGCATATCACATTTATCAGAAATTAGCATTTCAAATCAGTATCTTGACAATTATTTTAACCATAAGCTTTATTTTTTAAGCACTACTTAGCGACTGAACATCCATAGCAATCAATGTAGAAACAAAATCTACTTCAATTTTTATGAAATTAAAGGCACTGTAAGGCAGTAATAACCAAAACCAAGCCTGCTTTGTAGCTTTTATGCTCTGTGCAACCTTACTTCAACAGCATATAAAAGCTTTTGGTCGTAAACTACTATGATCTTCGGAAATAGAACACTGCCGAGCCATAACATAGAACAAACAGGTAGGTAGTCTGAAGAGTTTTGTTTTGTTTTGTTTTTGTTTTAAAACAACAGATATTACAGTCTGCCTTTCCTTGCAATCCTATAAGCCAGTAAAAACTATGGTTATAGCCAGGGGATAACCGCATTTTAACTGAAAGGACAGTATAATCACCCATATATCCACAGCCATTAACAGCTGACCTTTTGTGTTCAGTACCACTAAAAGCAAAAGGAATTTCCAGACAAACTTCTGATTGACAAGCGGAAACAAAAGCAAGAATTCTAACAACTCTAACAATTTAGGTAGCTTTATATAAAGTATAATATTATATTATAGTATTAAATAGGTAAGTGATAGAATAGAGCGGTAGATCAGGACAGAAGTTCTCTGTAGAATTATTTTCTCTACATTAACACCCAATGTTTTATACATTCGTTTATAGATACAGTAAAGCAAATGAATCAAAATTTACTAGGCTACCAGGTTTATGGTATGTTTCAGTGAAACTTTACATCACGCAATTACAGAATACTTTTTTTTGCACACCTTTAAATGTCAGCACTTCTGTTCTACAAAAGGTTAATGGCGAGAAAGTAGTCACACACACCATAAGGGAGTCTACCCTCCAGAACCAAGCCAGTGAGTTCAGAACAGAAAACAAGCATAAATCTGCATTAATTAAAACAAGGAAAAAACGCTACTGTCTCACAGATGTTTGCTAAAACCATTTTCTTCGGTATTCTTTCTATAAAATAAAAAAAGGGAGGAAAATAAAATAAAATGGGGAAGAAAGATATTACCTAGGACTTCAGGAGGCTCTGACTGGAGGCCTTCTGGCTGCTGGCCCTGGAGCACATTAAGTAGGGCTTGTAGACTCCTGAGACACAAGGATGGATGAGAAAATCTTGTCTCCTTTATCAGTTCAAAGACTTCACATAATCCAACTTCAATGATCTAAAAAAGTACAAAATATTTTAGAAGATCTGATAACATTTTGGATCTTCATCAATAATGGTACATCCTAATGTTCACAGAACAAGACAGTCATTTGACTAACACGATGTAATACAGAATATAATACTAATTCAAAGAAAGAAAGTATCGAACCTAAAATCTACTTACACAACTATAATAGTAAGTATTTAACAGAAGTTATGCCTGTTATATGGAAGAGCACATCTAAATACAGTAGCAATTCCCTGAAAAAAATAAAGAAACTTCCACTTTTTGGACAGAGTCAGGAATGTAAGAGAAACCATGACTCTGACTGCTCCTAATTTCTATTGAGTTCACACTTCAATTGACAGATCTTACTTCCCTTTCCCTCACTCATTAATGTGAGCAAGCTAGTGAGAACTCACGTGCAACCTGAGTTCCTCACTTCAGTAACATTACATTTCTCAGCTGATATTGGTACCACTAGTACTTTCCCCTCAAAAGCCTCATATAGTTTTTGAGGCAACATAATCAAATGAAGGTTATTTACTCATTACTAAAACTGTACTAAAGTCTGTACTTGTCACAGACACACGTTATGCCAACTTACACAGCACCTGTAAGAGTACTGTTACAGTCACTCTTAACTTTCCCTTTTTAGCCTTCCTGAATATTCTGAGATTACAATTATGCTTCCCTTCACTGACTGCTCCTTTCAGGAATTTATCAAACTCAGTACTTCTAATAATTATGTGGATGAAATAAGAGAAAGCAGGAGGAACTCTTGTTACAAACAGGTGAGTCCATCTTCAAAAGCTCACTGTGTGTTTCTATTCAGAAATCTAGAGCTAAGATGTCAAGAGACAGGCCCTCATGTTTAGAGTATTTAAGACAGATTTACCTTTGATTAAGATTGAAGGAAAAAGACTGAAATGTGAAAATAAATAAAACGGTTGACAGAACTGCCACTCATGTTTAAAATGAGGCTACAGACTTATTTTGATAGCCAGCTAAAATGTCTACTGGATGCCCTGTAACCATCTTTTCTGTCATCTTATTTATCTCACTCTTGTCTTTCAGAAGTTATTTTAGCACCTGTTTGACTGATGGAGGAAGAATAAAAACAAAATCAAATAAAGTCTCCAAAGCGCAACATCAGTTTTCCTGTGGACTGCACTTTACATTTCCCTCCTCTCCTTTGAAGGAATGAAACACATGCATGGAATCTACAGAAAAAAACCTGTCAATAAAATGACAGCATGGATGTTTTTTCCAGGGTCCAAAACCCTGCATAATCTTGCAGGCTAAAGAATAAGATGCACCGTACAACATCTCTACAAACTTTATTTTCACTGATAATATTTCTGAGATGCGTCTAGAAGTTTTATCTGATCTTCAAACAGAACGCCTATTTCACAGGTGACAGAAGCAGCTGGAGAAAGCAGAGAACCTAACAAATGTAAAACAGAAGGGGAATTAATTTGGTGAACTTCCACTACAACAGTAACTAACTTAGAATCAACAACAGATATTTATACTGGAATTTATCCAAATCTACACAAATTTTGTTTAGTATCTGAGATAGCAGATTGGATACAGACCTTGGACAGGTCTCTTCACTTTCGTACCTACTACTAAGGTGGCAGACAGTCCCAGGCAACATAGATTTAACAGAGAAAAAGCACAGTAAGCAAATACTTAACAAAATTCAGCGACAAACCCCTGGAAACCAGAGAGGTTTGTGTGCGTTCACTGCTATAGCCAGGAAGAACCAAGATAAGGGCATCCCACATCCCTGATCCTGCTTTACAGTTTGGAAGCTCTCTTTATATTGTTTTCTCCCCACAGGTTTCACTAGTGTGGCTAGGAGAATAGATGGGGCACACATGCGGCCTTGGAGACTAAGCTGAGAAAAATCCACTATCTGCGCTACACTGAGGCAGAGGGTACTCAAAAATATGAGCATTATTAAAAAAACAACAACAAGCCTTCCTCCAAATCCTGTACATTGAATGACACAGTAAGAACACAGTTCTTTTCAAGACATCTTAAACTTTTTCTCCCAGCTCTCAAGATTCTATGAGCCAAAATAAGTGGTGCTGCAGTCTCAATTTGTGTCACAGCCCGCCAGCTTTCACTGACGCTCATCGTACAGCCATCCTCTTGCTCCCTTTCTAACATCTTTGAGACTTAAAAGTATAAGCTTGCCTTATGAATGGTACATATCATTTCTATCCTGGGTGCAGGTATTATGACCCATAACTAATTGTTTAAAAAAAAAAAAACCTTCAAGAAGTCTCATCTACACTATCATTTTATTTCCTTTAACTTCTCCCTCATAATTGCATGATTAAATACCTGCATTAATTTATATGTATTTTTAAGAATACATAGTATGTAATAATATATTTACTATTCTGCATTAATTTATTTCTATTCTATATAAATAAAAGACTTCACACAGATAACGGCCTCCAAGTAAAAGACTTGAAGTGTTTCTAAAGAGAATAGTTTTTTCCTTTATTTTGTGTTACAACTTGAAAATTTTAAACTCTGACACCCTTAGCAATAGCAATCTTCTACTTTCCACATGCAACTGTTTTGTCTGTGCCATGGTGATATCTGATCATCCTCTAATTCCAGAAGCTTTTTGAAACTCCAGTCCATTCTTTGCAATATTAGATTGCTTTTTAATTACAATTTTAAATGAAGCATCTGTAAGAACTTGTCTCACTTAATACAATCTATGTGCAGTCATATACAGTGCATTAATAATGCTAACTTTTTTCTACTGACTGTGCATTATTTTGCAACTATATACAATGATATTTCAGTTATCAAGCTGCATAGTAACCTAGTTTACATTCCTCTGCAATTCTCTATTGCTATTTCCAGAATACCAATTGTGTCCTTTAGATAAAACTATCTAAACACAATCATCTATAAAATTCTAACTTTCCAAGCAAGTAGAACATTCAACAAAATTACTGTAGCAGTAGTCTTTTTAATTCAGTATTTGGAATATAATTAGAAGAAACAGGGAAAATTACTCTGAATAAGTTTTTTTAGACTCAAAAAAAACCAAAAAGAAACAGGATTCATAGCATTAATAAGCTAACAATGAACAAAACTGAATCCATTGCAGTTACACAGTACAAAACAAGTGGAATTACGAGCAAATTGAAAAATAAAGGGAAAAAAACAGTAATTCCTATCTAGAGTATTTCTGACTTTCCACTGCTGATTCTACTATAGACATAGAAAAAGGGATTAATCTCAAATGGTAAACAAAGCCGACAAAACAACCCCCCCCCCCCAAAATGCACCTGATCGTTGTACTATACTGTCCAAAATCTTAATGTATATTACTAATCACCTAGTATTATCTATGATAAAAAGGCACTGAAGCTAAAAGAGGAAGAATTTAAAAAATTTAAGGAATAATTCACAGTTACTGCAATTGCATGTATAACCTGTAGATCATCTTAAAAAATATGCCCAAACCGAATTCCAATAATACAGACATTTACTCTCTTTTGGGGGTAAAGCAAGAGAAAGTATCCTTTTCTACCACAAGCTACTAGCTTCCAGCAGCTGGAGGAGTGACCTTATCTGCATTTTGTGCAGACTTTTGAAGCTGCAGGTTATTTTCAAGTAAAAGTAAAAATAAAAGTACTTATAAAAGAATACTTAACTCACTAATATTAATTATCTGGCAGGTACCTAAATCTAATTCAGTAAATACATCTACCTTTAATTGAAAGAGTCAACTCCTCTTGTAGGAAAGATGTGTTTTCTCCTATTCTCTGAGAATTGGAAGCGCTCACGTGCATTTGACAATCACACTTGCAGATGATTCTGGACTAGACGGACTACGAATACAATAATTCCTATTTTCCAAGTAGCTAGCTTATAATCCTTTTCTTTTTTCCCCTACAAAGAACATACCAACTTTAGACCACACACATGGCGCACTTGAAATGGCATCCAGTTACTTGCCTTTGGAAGTTTAATGGGTGGCTCTTTGGATTCCTCTTCTTCATCGCTGTCCGAATCGCCACTCTGTACGCTGTTCTTTGAAGCCAAAGATACGGATGCTTCCTTTTTTTGCCACTCCAGTACACAGTGGCGTACATTGCAGTAAACATTAAAAGCTGAAGGGTTGCTATGTAATCTGATATCCGGTATGGTTATTGTACTCTCTAGGTTTTCCGTCTGAAAAACAAGATTGGTTTTTAAGAGGAAGCAAAATTCTGTTTTGCATGAAATTTATTAGAAGTTTCAAGCTCCAAGCCAAAGAAATTTCAAGCCAAAGATAAGTCATCTCAACAGTCTCACAATAATTTTGGCCAATCAAGTGATTCTCAAACTGGTGACTGAACTTTCTTGTTAAGGCACTAACTATATTTTAGGCAGGGAAGAAAGGAGGAAGACAAAGAAATCCCCGAACGTTCCATTTGGCTTCAGTCCCTGTCTCACATAACTCAATGAGGACACTGGGATGGAAAATGAACAGGGTCAAAGACAGTTCAGACTTGAGAATTGTCCGCACTGTCCAACGTCTCCGGCAGTTGGCTGTCAGATTTCAAGATTCATCTTCTGAACAAGGATCAGTTTTATTATTGTTATTATTGAATTTTAAAATGTGCTAATACTGTAGCTGTTAACTTTAAATTTTATTGTTTATTAATAATCTGTTTACTAAATTTATATTACAATGTTTAAACATCGTTAGTCGTTTTTTCATTGATGAGATGGAAGGTTCAAAAAATGCCCACCGCAAGATGCTGTAGATAATATTACACAATTAAAAAAGAAATGAAAACATAATGGATACATTCCTGATGAAAAGTCCCTCAAAGCTTATTAAGCAGAAGGACATCATCTTGTTTTCAGAAGCCCTGAGCCATAAAATAAGAGTTGGGAAACTGTTGTGGGAAGCTACCACTACACAAATGCTTGCCATCCCTTTTCCTAGCTATGTACTGCTAGCATACAGGCAGTCACTGCTGAGTCCCAGAACAGCCTACCTGAGGCTGTCATGAGACTTGAAAAACATTTTTTACGTTCTGCTCCATACCATCCCTTTCTGCGAGAATGAGATGAGGCAGGAAGAATGGAGTAACTAAAATACAAACAAAACAAAAACACCCCCCAAAAAATACACACAGACACAAAAACCAGGCAAGGAGTACTTTATCTTGGGTTGCTTAGTAGGACAGACTGTTACGAGCCCAGGCTATGAAGGGATAGCCCAGTATAGGGAAAGGTACAGGGAGAGAAGCAATTCCCTATAATAACTCTATGTAAACAGAGGACAGAGAAACTAAAGAATTACAAAAGGCCTAGGTTTAAAATGCAGGGCAACTGTGCTTGAACATGGAATGTAAAATCTGCAGGGGGATTAGGCTATACTGAGGAAGGGTCATGACCGACTTCAAAAGGTTGTTTTGTTTCTTGTAGTTTTAGGGCATGTGGCGTGGAGGACTTTTTGCCCTTACATTTTAAAAGGGAGAAAGATATTATGAATGACTGCATTCATACAGCAGGGAAGTACAAAGCAAATTATGTTACAGTGACTTGGATTAGATCAGAGGGTCGAAATATACATACATATGCGAGAGAAATGATGGGAAAACGATCTTAAACTATTAGAGAAGAAGGTAAAAAGTTTGAGAACCACTGAACTGGATAATGTTTGAAGGAGGTGATTTACTCTATAATACGGTATAACTTTGTACATCGAAAGAAAGTAATGATTCATAATGCATTTTATCTGCATATATGTTTTAATTATTACCAGAAATAACATGAGCTAAGTTGGAACTTTTAATAACCATGTATTGCAACACTTAAGAACAGAAGACTTAAATCAAATTCAAAATATTTTACAGTTTGCATATTTCTTTTTGACTATAGTGTTATTCTAACTGTACTGGTATATGTTCGGGTATCCTTCACTTGCATTATTATTGTAAAATTATTCCAGATTAAGGCATTAAGAAGCAGTGGTTTAGTCTGAAACCTGTTTTATCCAACAGAGACAGAGGGTGTTAATTCTTCTAACTTGTGTCAGTGCTAACAGTAATACACAAATAAAATGAAGAAAATGTAAAAAAAAAAAAAAAAAAGCTGAAAAAACAGTTCCCTACACACACATTCAGACTCTTTTTGAGCACAAGAGAACTCGTTTGTCATTAGGGCTGCAAAGAGAACGTTAGGTTAGTTTTCATTCAGCATGAAAATCTTTGAACTAATAAATAAAGCTGCTATTAAAAACCCAAGACACCAAGCAATTCAACAACTCAAGATATAGCTTGCTATATTATTCCAATATCAAATTACATCACAACAGATTTGAACTGGTACCAACAATAATGAGCTATTACATTCTTTAAAGTTTATTTGGCACCAGAAAACTAAACGGTTTATTAGCACGGAGAGATAGAAATCATGTGTTATAATCTTATATGTCTGTATTATCCTTATCTGTCAAACATTCATACGCATACCCCAAGACCTTTTGCACTTGCTGATAAGGCAAATATACAAGCTATCACATTAGCTTTCAGCTTTAAAGCTAACTCAGTTCATTTGCACAGGTCAAAATAAAGTTAGTAAATTGACTATGCGTTTCCTATTTCATGGCTCAACAGTTGCACGAAAAAAGAAATCAGGATCCTCTAAAGTATCTCTATCTGAAGTTCACTTATCTAATTAGTATCAAATATTGTAATTATAACTTATGTGAAGAGCTTCCACTTTTTAGTTTTTTCTTGTCATGTGCTAAAGCTAGTGTTTGTTCACTCCAGGTTTGCTATAGTTCACATGACCTCTTTCGAAGTAGGCTGGCCAAATCATCTTAGCCGCATAGATAATTTTAAACTTTATAGGGCTAGATAAAGTATCGATGACTGTTTTCTTGCCTGTTAATAAAAAACTGACTAATTTTCAGAAATAAACTCCTGCTTTATTTTCAGGTAACTTCACCAGTATTAAAAAGGCCATTACCTAACGTTTTAGCTTTTTAACTGTAATCATTTTAATCATTCTATCATTCTGTGCTTTGTGTCTCATTCTTTTACCACAGTGCACAAACTATAAATTTAGAGACAATAATTCAGACTTCAATATGGTACAACACTCTCCACAAAAGTCTGCTCTACCTAAACAGACAACATAGCACTAAAATACATGACTCAGAGTTTACTCCTAGCTCTGAGGTTAACTTCCCGCTTGGATTTGTCTTCTTTCATATCCCTAGTTCACCTCCTACAACACCTTTTCTATCAGAATTGTTAATTCTTTGAAATTAAAAGCATCTTATGTTCCATTTTGTTATATACTTGATAAATATAGTAGCAATTCTACTAATGTCCCTTAAGAATAATTTTAACACTCACTACCCAGCTTTTGTCAGCTTAAAACCATTGACCTTTGGAGTGTACCAAATAAATCCCTCTTTGAACAGTAAGTTGGGCAGGGCTGTAAGAACAGGCTAAAACTGAAATGTCACTATGACTTGCACTGTTCAGTGTCTTTCACTTGAGGAGAAAAATAGGTTTATAATTTTTACATTTTATTTGGAATAATTAATGGTAAAAGTATATGCACATGAACGTTTAGCATTTCTCAAGGCAAAATAAAGATGCTCTATTAAAAAAAAGATATATTGTGCCTCTCTTTGGAGAGTAGGAAGGGAACTTGTGATCACTTCTTCTCTCTCTCCACTTGATTTACCATAAAGTAAAAATTACCAGTAATTTATTCAGAATCAGTTTGCTTAACTCACTCGGTGGCTTTAACTACAAGGTCTTTGAGACAAACTTCAGGTCAAAAGAAGAAGAATATGAACAGGTTACGTAAACGTCCCCTTTTATTCTACAAAAGCACAGATAAAGGGAACTAATGTTAAAAAAAAAAAAAAAAAAGACAGGAATTTTTTCTACTTTCCCAGTTCAAAGGAGCTCCTTTAAAAAAAAATAAAGTGGTAGTGCAAAGCATTCAAAACAGACATCCAAAATTTTTCCCATATCAGGTAAGAAGTTTTTTTCCTTTCGAAGTTACAACAGATTCACTTCACAGAGTACCTTTCAGAGCTCAGATGTTCTTATCAAATTAAGAAACTGAGACTTAAGTTCATTTCACCACCATCTGAAAGTTTCCTGTTTTGCAGTTAATGAGATCCGTGATGCTGGGTTGCTCTTCCGCAGAGCCTTAGCAGTATAGCAGACTTCCTAGGTAATATGAGATTTCTGCCACTTCTTCTAAAAGCTTGCTACTAGATTTTGAAGTAGAACAGATCACTATGACAATCTAAACACTAGCAGTGGCTAGAGAACCCCACTTAGTAATTCTTGCATCAACCTAATAAAGTCTATTTGTGTTATGACAATTATTTTACTGACAGCACTGCATTTCACATTGACACATAATACTTCCCCGTTGCCAAGGTAGAGTTGTACATTAAGTCAAAATGTTAATGATCTTTTAAGAACTCAATTAAGCAACTAATTAACTGTATGTAGATACAGGATAATTAATAATTCAAATCAGACTGCTCTTGATAGATGGAATTCATTATTTCAAGGGAAAAAAAAAAGCTTGTTTTCTTGGTCTTAAGTATATTGAGATCCACAGATGTGTGAAAGGTAGCTTTTTAGGAGCGTGTAAGTAACGAGAAAAGCTGCAACCACTTTTTCTGCGCCTCTAAATGTCTTTTCTTAACAGTTACTGGAATACTGTAATCAAAAGCGCTCATTAAATATAAGAATGACCAGAGGCACAGGTTGTAGGATGTCTGAGTAAAAGACAAGTTGATAGGCTTAGGTTTTTTTCTACCAAAGCATTTGCCCTGAAAAATGAAAACAAAAATCACACATAAACATACCCGGGGCTTCAAGACTAGAAAAAAAAAAAATTACACCTTTTGGAGTAGTGGTTCTGATCTGAACCATATCAAAGTGGGACATTCTGAAATTTTTATCTTTGTTATTTCACTTTGTATCACCACAAATCAAAAATCCACCTTCGTGGGTTGAGGTACACAATAAAACATACATTAGAAAACAGAAAGCCTGTGTTTGTCACGTCTTCTGTCTTGGATGGTGGAACTTTTTTTTTGTGCTTGAAAGAATAGCTACAATTAAATTTTGGTAGAAAGGCAGAGCCATTTTTAAATACCATATGTCATTCTTATGAAATGTGCAATCTAAACTTCAGAAAGGAACTCCAAATTGAAACCATGTATGATGAGGTAACAGTGGTGAACTCATTTCAATGGTCAGCAGCACTAAGACATGTTCTTCAGAGGAACAAATGGTGAATCTGTAAAGCGCAGTGTCGTTTATTTAAATTTTTCATGAAAGCTTTCTGCACTTCGGTAGGCAAAGAAAACGATGCTCTCCAAGAAAACTACATAAAATTAAAAAGTCTTATTAAAGATACTGAACAAAGAACAATTTGATCCTGAACCACTGAAAAATAAAATCTATTATACCGGTAAACGAGAACGTGCAAAGTCAAAATAAGTTAAGAATAATAAACATAGTCTTAGCACATCAAACTAAAATAAACCCTTTATTTCCTTTGTGTGTTTTTTTTTTTCTGAAAGAGGCTATCATATGAGAAAGAGAATGAAGCACAGGTGCCCATACCCTGAAGCACAACTTGCCCTTGTAAATGTAAAGTCCCTGTTAAATGGAGGGATATGTTATGCAGAAGAGGTCAAACAGCAGAGATTTTCTTAATAAAACAGAGCAACCAGACTCACAAGTACTCTTTTCAGTTAGCCTTGTGTAATGTTCAAGTACTCTCCAGGAAAGTAGTGGAAAAAACAAAACCTCTCTTCTACGCTTGTCTCCCACCCGAATAAATCGATTTCCCAAAAGATGAAATCCAGATATTGCTTATATTCTCACCAATCCATTTCCTTCCTTTTGAACCAGATGGCTGTAATAACGGTTTATTCTTGGATGCGACAGAAATAGACTATAATCTAGGAAATGAAAGTTAATCTGCTGTTAAAGATAGATAAGGCAATAATAATCATCTATCTAACCTGTGCATAATACAGAGTATAGGACCTTGCTAATTCTTCTTTGAACAGTTTGAAGATCTCCTAGAAAGGGATGCCCTCTTGAGGTTGAAACATCAAATAATATAGAAGCCACTGAAAACATTGCCAAATTATCCAAAAAGCTAAACGTGCTTTTAATAACAGAGATGATTATTTATTTCAATTGATCTGACTTCATCATGCAGTCATTAGTTAGTGACAAATTTCTCTTGTTATCTGAACAATCCTTTCCCAAAGTTTTATTCCTTACATTTCTGTTAGGCTAAACAAGTCACAGTTTAAAATTCTTCTGCAGAAACTAAACAGATGGAGTTCCTGATGCCTTTCACTACAAGTACATCTTCCATCTCTGGCAGAACCCAATTTTTCAGTATTCTTTGAATAACATCATTGGAACAGAAGATGACAAACTCTGCTTTTCCATCCAAGCCCAAAATTCTAGCCTTCCAGATAAGTGTCCTAACTGGTACTCTTATGTGGTAATAATATAGTGGGGAAACTCCCTCTTGCTTTGAAGCTTGTCTAATACACAGGAAAAAAAGGCAACATTCATAGTGTTGAGAGACAAGCCACAGAGATGACAATTTTCTAGTCATAATGACGTTTCCCAAAAAAGGGGTATCCAAGGTATTAACCCCAGGTATAATGATCACATATTCATTTCTTATGTAAGCGTCATTCTATTCAGCACTGAATTTCTAAAGCCAAAACCACTGCACACACAAGAAAAAACTTGATTATACCTTAATTTAAAAAGATACCTTCATTAAAAAAATACCAAACTAAAAAACCACAAGTTAGCAGTAGTTCAAATACAAGTGATCATAACATGACCGCAGCTTACAAAGAGTAAGACCCAAACCACTGTGCTGCAGCAGACATCAATGAATACTTTTTATTTAAATGTTAGAACATTAATGCCTAAATGATGAGAATGATTTTATTCCACTTTCTCAGCAGTGATAATTTTTATATTCTCCTCTCTTCAGTCACTCATTCTTTTCTTATTCAATTATCATTCTTAGTAATCACAAGATATGGAGAAATTTTAGGGGGTTCTTTCAGATTATTCTTAATTTAAGCCTCTCCTCCACCCCAGCAGATCAAAAGAAAGCTGCCAAAAGAAAGCTAGATTAGGACTACAGGACTCTGGTTCTTATAAGATAAACTGATCCCTGCAAGCTCTCCTCCTCAGAGAGAAAAGTCCATCACTACAGGAAGATCTGCCCTAATACGAGACTTAAAATGGAAATCCAAATTTCCCTCACCAAACACAGGTCTGTTTTCAGACATTATGGTGCAAAAGAGATCATTTTGCTTATTCTGCTCTGGTAAGCATGAGAACACATTGAAAGGCAGCTGGATTAAAAAAAAAAAAAAACTTAGTTAATAAACCAAAGTTGACAGCCTGAAATTATGAAGCCAATTTTATTTTTCCCCTCTTCAGTTACATTTTCCAGGAAGTTTTCAGCTTCCTGCTATCATGAAGGAGTACGATGGAGCGCCTTTCTGCACCTCAACGTCTCAGAATGAACACCAATCCTCTGCTGGTCAGCCTTGGCCTGCATGAAAGACTGCCTAGAACAGAGTACCAGTAAATAGCGAAGGACTACCAAAAACCCACCGGGCCTCTTCAAAGACAAAAAAAATCCCACTTAATGCTTAAAGTAGAAGCTGCTTTAAGCCCAAAAAAGATACTGGGAACCAACATCTACAGGCATGAGGTACAATCAGCAAGCACCAAACATGTAACTACTGATAAGAACCAGACTTTAAAAAATTTACGTCTTTCTAGGGCATTCCAAAGGGATCCTACCAATCCATTTATCCAATGCAACTAAATCCAAGAAATATGTTTGACTGCCAAGCTTGTGGAGAACAGGAGTTCTGGATTTAACTTCCTGCTTGGTTTTTCAACAAGGGCACTGCTATCTGGAAAGACAAGGCTCCCTTTATACGGTAACTATAATCAAAAAAGAGTTATCTGAAGAGCTGTGAGTTACCTTATTTTAAAAGCACAAGCTTCTGTCACCAAACAGAGCACACAAAAATTATACACTCTGCAGAGTTTTGTCAAATTTCTAGCTTTGTCTTCTATCTTGGCAGTGGGTTTGATAAAAAAGGAAAAAGAGAATAAGGCTAAACTCCTCTCTAATTTCATAGTGACTGGAAAAAAAGGTTGAGAAACTCAGTTTGCACTAGAAACGTTTTCCTGTACGCTACAGGAAAGAAATGTTGAAGATAAGCCCCTTTCACACCACAGTCCGGAGCTACACTACTTGAGATAAGCACAACAACCTGGCAAGTATCCAAAAAGGCAAGACTAAATTAAGAGATATTGGTCTTGCTTCGCCCTCCCAAAGTCATCTGTCTTTCAGATAGAGTAGCTACAGGAGGTTTGACAAATAGGGATAAGAGGTCCAATTTGATGGCATACATGCGTTATGGGGGTATTCAATTGACTAGAAAACGCTTTTACTGGTATTTCAGTAGCACTGTCCTGCAGAACCATTCCGGAGAAGAGCTACTTTCTCTCTACTGACTACAACAGGAACCTAGGAGGAGTGATCCTCTGCTGCGTCTACAGTGACCCTTCATGAAAATCCCTCCAAGATTCTCCCTTCGATACAGAAAGAATAGCTCTCCAATGCAGCAGAGCAATATTTAAAACTCCTGTTACTTTTGCCTAGACTTCTGCAAGAACTACTCATGTAAATATTTTAATAAAGCTCACTGTACTGCTCCGAGGCGTTTAAAGTGATTTTAAAAGAAATTGATAATTATTTGTTCCTGTAGGGAGGAATTTACAAGCGTTACTTTGAATTGCTTGGACACTGGGTGCTCCATTTCTCCTTTAGTTAATATCGGAAGAAGTGCTTGCAGCAGTAGTCTCTAGCTGTTGGCTAGAGATGCATCTCTTAAAACTTAATTATGAAGAGCCACACGTTTATTAGCCACATCAACCTTCTAGGAACTGGAAAACTAAAAACATTATTTCATCCTGAACATTAGTAGCAAACATAAGTTAACAAGATTAATATTGGTGTAATAGTCATGTAGAACACAGTAAATAGACAGAAATTATTGGATTGTTACCTTTTCTAAGCAAATAAACTAAGTACACTTATTTTTCCTTTATCTCAGCTGAATTTACTTCTGTTTTTCAGACTGTACTTCCAAAAAGTTAGCTACAGTCTTACCTTGCTGCGTGTTTTTACTTTTAATTTAGTCTTCTGTTTCCTTTTTAATTTTTTCTTGCTAAAAAGTTTCTTACTCCTGAAAAAAAAGAGCAGAAAATCATGAGAATAAAAAATTAAACTCCCTTCCTTACCCATGGCAAACACCAGCATCTGTAGAGAAAAATCTGTTAGAAGTCCTCCTAATCATTTTCTTCTAGGCAAAGGAAATCGATATGGTTTGAATTTCAGAGTATAAAACAGAGGTCTTAAAAATAAATCTTTCCTAATTCTCTACTGAATCAACAGCCTTTACTCTTACCACTTTAAGCAGAATATATGCTAGGACAGAAAAGAAATCCCTAAGTATTATACTATTTTACCCTGTCGCTCCTATTACAAGCCCAGTGGTGCTGTATCAATACTAGAAATTATTACCACAAATTTAGGAAAGTCAGTAATGTGTGCATTTTGCTAAGTCTTTACCAGATACAGATTCAGGCCTTCCATGACAAAGAAATAGCTTTGAAAATATATATTTTGTCAAAAACTACAGTTGGTGGAAAAAACTACAACTTTTGAATACAAAGTTTTTTTACACTCCTGGCTGGACTCTCCCCATCGTAAGCTTACAGGATTTTCATTTCAACAGTCTCTTTACATTACAGCTCCAGCTAACACATTATCCTCTAATCCTCTTCTGCCCACACCTCCTATCACATTCCTATCACATTCTTTTTCTCTTCCATTTTATTTATCCAGTAAAACAACGTTCTCCAAAGGAAAAAAAAAAAGCATAGAAAAAAGACACCATACACACAACTGTTTTGTCTTACCACCATCACAGAGACTACCCTGCTTGAAATGTAATCTTTTTAACCCGCTCTGCTTTTCTCTGGTCTATCCAGATTACGTCCTCTGCGAAAGAGGCTGATGTTCTTTGTGCAGCATACAGCTCATTCTAAATTGGACTTTAAGCAACAATTACTAACATTTTTTATGTCACTCGAACATCACTCAAATAATTTACAGTTCAGCTTAGCTGGAAAAATATTATGTAATATTATTTAATAATAATGTTTATCATTGAAATAATAACAATAATAATAATAATATGGAGTCTCAAAATCACAGGAAGTAAGAAGCTGCACTTTCAAGTAACAGATAGGAGAGAGACTGAGAATCAGAGAAATCTAAATATTTTATTTGAACAATTTTGTTCTAAATAATATTTTTGAGGGACCAACAAGATATTACTTACTACTATCTCCTGTGTAACACTCTGACTTCAAGAGGATAAAAGTTTCATAGTCCAGCAATCGAAAGCTGGAAACTGCAGTTTGATCAGCACTCACCAGTCAGAAAACAAGCTCAAAGAACCCTTGCAAACAATATCCCCAAAAAAGCTGCCTGCGAGATATTTCATCATCCTTCCCACTGTCATCTGTTAGCCTTCAGATTTGAAAGAGAGAGGTACATTCCTGATCCGGACACTCTCTGAAGAAGCAAATTATCTCGCCCTTTTACTAATAGATGTTGAGTCTTGAATACAAAAAGGAATAACTACCATGACCCTAGAGTTAACAGAAGTGATTCAGAGAGGGGAAAAGATACAGTAAATTGGAGCTTATAAAGAGAACATAGAGGATCTCTCAGGTTCCTCAACAGTACAGGATCAATTATATTCAAATCATTTGCAGCACAGTGCCCACGCTATTTGGATAAGGAGGACCCAAAAACCCACACACCACCTCTAATATCCCAATTTCTGCAACCAGCCTCCACAGCTCATGCCACTACTTAAGTATCCTTATATCGAAAAAAATTGTCCTTCTTATTACAGTTTAGTGCAATTCATTCTTATTCTACTGTCAAACATAAAGAATAGTGTAGTCCCTTCCACTCTGTAGCCATGATAAATCTTTTTCTCTAGATGAAATATCCTTTTACGAAACTTTCCTCCTAGCTTCAGGTGTAGAAGACCTGATTTATTTTGGACTTGTGGACTCTCTCAGTCCATATCGCATATAAACTGCACTGACCAAAACAGAGAGAAGTATTTTCTTACTTGTTCAGCAGAGGAGGAAGAAATGCTTCATATGCCTCAAAGATAACACTTCTAACTACGAACCAGCTACTATTTTGCTTTCTTCACGGAAGTATGGCATGGTAGACCTAGGTAATCCAAAGTAACTTGAAGACCTTTTTCTACAAACCTGCAAACCAAGCTTCCATCCCTCTTTACCTAGGTGTGCTCTTCATTAAGCCTATTAAACACAGTCAGTACATTTTGCATTTTACCAGAGATAACCTGATAAGGGTTTTTTTTAAAGGACACTAACTCAGCTCTCCAAAACTTTTTAAATTTAATCCCGCCTCTCAAAATCCTTGCAAACTTCCCAAATCTTTTATAGTCTATAAACATTTTTTTTTCATGTGTGTGTGTGTGTGTGTGTGTGTATCTACATATAACCCTCCAAATTTAGTCTTTTTCCTTTCCTGCCAAGAGTTCGGCTCATTTTCAAAATGACATCCCCCCACTATTGTAAGGATTAATTTCGTTTCTCAACGATGCCCAGACAATCTTTTTTTTCAATTAGCAAGTGGGAAAGGCTCTTTCAGAGTCCAAGCGGTGGTGCTATGACCTGCCTCTTTCATACATCAACCATGAAAGACTCTGCAAGTATAAACTTTCTACAACATTCATTATCTTTAGCACGTTTTAGGCTTGAATGATGTTTTGCACAAAAACTACTTGAGTACAGAAATGTCATGCTGAGAATCCTCATTTTATTTCCTAATTTTCTTCTTTTCTTAAAATGAAGTCTCAAGGATAACACACTCCCAACATTTTTGTCAAGGACTATACTTTCATCCAATATCCAAAAGAAACTTCAGAACTAGTAATCAATTAATGAAAACATTCATCAGCATCTAATCTTATAACAGTCCTGAGAAACCTATCATCATTACTACGCATAATACTAATGCTGATATGTTAATAACGTGCATACATTTAGCATATATACATATATATGTATGTGCGTATATGAAACTGTTCTATTGTTACATTCCATTATGTCAGGAAGTCTTAATATTCAGATAGAAAGTATAGAATATGGGCAGGTATATTCATGAAAAAAGTTAAGCAGATTATGAGTAATTTCCTGTTGGAAATCACAAGCATTAATTATACTTCTGACTTTTCTACTGCTTAAAGATTAACAAAACTTGATGTGGCTTCCTCAGTGTTTTTTTTTTAAGCTGATTTATCAAGTACATTCTTCATTAACAATTATAAACTGACATAAACTACCATTTGTAAAAGTCCTGGACTCTATGCTGACAGTCTGCTTCCACTGGCAGAAGGCCTTTAGCCTTTAATTTTCAAGTCAGCTATTAATATTATTTAGTCCATGCAAATCGAACTACTATCATCACCCAGTCTTAGACTCTGCAAACTGCTTCAAGCTATGGAAGTATTTGAGACTAAATTAGTAAATTTGAATTAGACCCCAAAGAAATCACATATCAAATGAGCGTAGAACACCAGGAGACCGTTGCAAGAAAATGCTCATAGCAA
Source organism: Struthio camelus (assembly GCF_040807025.1). Taxonomy (NCBI): domain Eukaryota; kingdom Metazoa; phylum Chordata; class Aves; order Struthioniformes; family Struthionidae; genus Struthio; species Struthio camelus. Next base: position 176,696,381 of record NC_090942.1, on the reverse strand, counting down.
ATGGACCCAAAGAAAGACTGAAAGGTGATGCACCTACTGCCTTCAGAGAAGAAGCTGAGAATAAAAGTAAAGACTTCAAATGTTCCGTTCGGGAAGATCAAGCAATTGTCTGACACACACAAAAAAAAGGCAACTGACCAATTGTTTAACAGTTTTTAAATGTAGTTGTTAAATGACTTTCTATTCAATGTTGTGGCATCTGCAATGGAAGGAAGTAACACCATGACTAGTTCACTAATTTTTAAATCAGAAGGTAATATTTGCAAGATTTGCTACATTAAAGGTGAGACACTCATCAGCTGCTTTACTATCATTACTCTTATTCTGTTTGCAAGATCTGAGGAAATCCAAAGAGAAGAACCTTTCCTCGAAGCACAGTAGTCCTGAATTGCAATTTATAACTTACATTTGAGAAGGAACAGGAAGTTTTTGTGTGGGACTTTTTTTCCCCCAATATTGTCACTGAATTAGTAAATACAGGGCAACGTTACTGCGTCTCGGCTACACCATGTAACACTAAAAGCATCACTAAAAGTATTATTCTGTCCCTACTGCTAAGGCAAAATGGGAGTAACAAAATTTGTATTAAACTGCTTTTCTTTTATGTGAAATGTGTTACCAAAGGTCATGATAGCTAGTACAGTTTCACACCCAGTCACCCTGCTACTGATTAAATCTTTGAGTACATTTTGGAGAAATGAGTGAATTTAGTAAGCCACATGCTACCACACGGTAATATATATTTTTTTAATTTCCAACTGAATTTAACTCAGTGAATTTTTCTAAACTTGCTGGTTCTGATGAGGTGGCTAGGCTTCCTAGGAAAAAGCATACTGTTGACAGGAGAGGTCTATTACAAAGGCATGCTGTGGCTAGATCAATGACAAATAGTCTATATTATTTCAAGTTTCCATAGGTATTCACTCTGTGCAGTTAACTTCAGCAGTCAAGGGCTGATGGAAAAAACGCTATTAGAGGCAGCAACTACTCAGTGACACTAAAGTGCACACTGTCATATTACTGATATCAAATCATTTTTTTGTTCCCTGAATTTGATGAATTACAGTCGCTGACAAGTCAATTTGGTTGGACAAGAAATAGAAAGCATTACCTTCGTAACAACCAAGCTTAACAACCAACTTTTTAAGTCAAGTAGCCTGCAACTCCAAACTACAATCATGATAGCCCCGAGAGTCCTGTAGTCACCATCGTGTCTCAACATCCTCATTAGAGTCTGTAAAAACATCATAGCATCAAGTTCCCTAAACAGCTGCAGATCTACCAACATACCAAAGTGTAACATACTGACATATAGACACAGGTTGAAAAGCAATTGACTGATGCTTCCTCCACTCTGTTTTCCTCAGCTGCTTCATACGGAATAACAGCTCAAGATCAGTAATAAAAATACTCATATTTACATGCAGAAATCACATACTCACTAGTCTGCTTGGCAGCTTTCTTTGTACAGGTTTATTACTGTCATAAAGGATCCACAAATTACAAAATACATTATGCAAAGACTACCACAATACAATGGAACATCACATTTGCCAAAATGGCAACAAGACCAGAGAAAGGCTAATTGGTCCAAAGGGGTTAGATGTCAGCCACAGTGTCCTGTCTTACCTACCTTAACTCCTATCCAGCAAACTGTCAAGAAGTCTACACCTCTTTCGTGGTTTTTTATTTTTTTGAAAAAGCATATTACAATAACACCTATGCACCTCTCAATTTTTCAAAGACTTATCTTCATAGTCACTCTACAGCACACAAAAGCGTCGTGCTCCTAATTCACCACTGCAGAACCAAAGTATTACAGACTTGTTTATAAAAGAGAAATAGGGAAAGAGAAGACTATTTTGAGTAAATTGAGTTGTATCAGCATAAAATGACTGCCTAGAAAATGCCACGACTCCATCACTCTCCTCTTTTAGTCTTTGGGAGGTATAAATTATACTTCAAAGAAAGCTGCAGACACAGTCATTTTCACATGTTTGTACCATTCAGTTTGATGGTTCTCCTTTACCTTTCCATGTCCAAGCTCAACTAGCATGTTTATCATAGTTTTGGCATCATGCCAACTGGATGGCCTTGTCCTTTTCATTATTCACCAGACGATGAAACAGATGATGAGCCAGTTGAGAGCATATGGGTTAGAATTAAGAGTGCAGACCAACGCGGGTGACACTGTTATGATTGTCTGCTACAGACCACATGATCAGGAAGAAGCAGATCAGGTCTTCTTCAGATAACCACAAGAGGCCTTACATTCACAGGTCCTAGTACTCATGTGGGACTTTAATCAGCCCAATCTTTGGTAGAAGGGCAACTCTGCAGCGCACAAGCAATCCTAGAGGTTTCTCGAACGCATTGACGATAACTTCCTGAAACAGGTGATCAAGGAGCCAATGAGAGGAGAAGGTCTGCTGGAGCTCATACTTACAAACATGGAAGAACTGGTCAGGGTTATGTAGGTCAGGGGCAGCCACAGCTACAACTATATAGCAGTGACCATGGTGGAGTTCAAGATCCTGAGAAAACGTAGCAAGCTGAAAGTAGGATCAAAACCTTGAACTTCAAGAAAGAGCAGACTTTGGCCTCTTCAGGGACCTGCTTAGAATAATCTAATATGTATATATATACACACACACACACACACACAGAGAATAATCTAGTATATAGGCCTACAGAGAAAAAGATTGCAGGAGAGCTGGTTGATTTTCAAGAATCACCTCCTCCAAGTTCAAAAATGGTCCACCTGCATGTGCACAAGTCAAGCAAAGGCATCAGGAAGCCAGTACAGATGAAGAAAGGAGAAATTAGGAATGTTAGGGTGGAATAACCCCCATGCACCAGGACAGGCTGGGGGCTGACCTGCTGGAAAGCAGCTCTGCCGAGAAGGACCTGGGAGTCCTCGTGGACAACAAGTTAAACATGAGCCAGCAACGTGCCCTTGTGGCCAAGAAGGCCAAGGGTCTCCTGGACTGCATGAGGCAGAGTGTTGCCAGCAGGTCGAGGGAGGTGATCCTGCTCCTCTACTCAACCCTGGGGAGGCCTCGTCTGGAGTGCTGGGTCCAGTTGTGGGCTCCCCAGGACAAGAGAGACATGGCACTCCTGGAGAGAGTCCAGCGGAGGGCTACCAAGATGATTAGAGGGCTGGAGCACCTCTCCTATGAAGAAAGACTGCAAGAGCTGGGCCTGTTCAGCCTGGAGAAGAGAAGATTGAGAGGCGATCTCATCAACGTGTACAAGTATCTGAAGGGGGGGTGTCAAGAGGATGAGGCCAGCCTCTTCTCCGTGGTGCCCAGCAACAGGACAAGAGGCAACGGGCACAAACTGAACCACAGGCAGGTCCACCTGAACATGAGGAAAAACTTCTTGGCTGTGAGGGTGACAGGGCACTGGAGCAGGTTGCCCAGAGAGGTTGTGGAGTCTCCTTCGCTGGAGATAGTCAAAACCCGTCTGGACGCAACTCTGGGAAATATGCTCTAGAGGACCCTGCTTGAGCAGGGGGGTTGGACTAGATGATCTCCAGAGGACCCTTCCAACCTCAACCATTCTGTGATTCTGTAACAAGGAGATCCTGCCTAAAATAAAATATAAAAAGCAACCATATAAGAGGTGAAAAAGTGATTGGGAATAGTCAGCTTGGATTTATGAATGGGAAATTATGCTTGACAAACCTGGTAGCCTTCTACAATGAGAAAGCTGGCTCAGCGGATAGAGGGAGAACAGCAGATGTTGTTTATCTGCGCTTCAGTAAGGCTTTCACAACTATCTCCCATGATATCTTAATAGGCAAGCTGATGAAGTACAGGCTATGTAGGTGGAAATGAGGTAGACTGAAAACTGACTGAACTGCCAGGCTCAGAGGGTTGCAAGGAGCAGCACAAAGTTCAGCCGCAGGTCAATCACCAGTAGGATCACCTAGGGGTGAATACTGAGGCCAATACGGTTTAAGCTCTTCATTAGTGACCTGGATGATAAGATAGAGTACATTTTTAGCAAGTCTGCAGAGGGCAGAAAACATGGAGGGCTGGTTGGTATCCCTGATGCTTATGCTGCTATTCAGAGGGATCTCGATAGGCTGGAGAAATTGGCCAACACGAATCTCTTGAAGGAGTAAAGGGGAATGTCCAGCCTTGCACCAGGGAAGGAATAACCCCATGCACCTGTACAGGCTAGAGCTTGCCCAGCTAGAAAGTAGCTTTACAGAAAAAGACCTGGGGCTTTCTCCTGGTGGATACGTTGAACATGAGCCAGCAAAGGAAGCCAACAGCATTGTGGATGGCATTAGGAAAAACATTACCAAGAGCTCGAACAAGATTATCCTTTTCCTCTCTTCAGCACTGGTTAGGCCACATCTATGTTCAGCTTTGGGCTTCCCAGTACAAGACAGACATGGGCATAATGAAGCAAGTCTAGTGAAGGGTCACAAAGACGATTAGAGGCTTAGAGCATCTGACCCATGAGGAGATGCTGAGCAAGATCACAGAAGAGTTTAGGTTGGAAGGGACCTCTGGACATCTAGTCCAACCCCCCTCCTCAAGCAGGCTCCTCCAGAGCACACTGCCCAGGTTCACGTCCAGGCGGGTTTTGACTATCTCCAGCGAGGGAGACTCCACAACCTCTCTGGGCAACCTGCTCCAGTGCCCTGTCACCCTCACAGCCAAGAAGTTTTTCCCTCGTGCTCAGCTGGAACTTCTGTGTTTCCGTTTCTGCCCGTTGCCTCTCGTCCTGTCACTGGGCACCACAGAGAAGAGTCTGACCCCATCCTCTTGCCACCCTCCCTTCAGATACTTGTACACATTGATCAGATTCCCCCCAAGCCTTCTCTTTTCCAGGCTGAACAGGCCCAGCTCTTGCTGCCTTTCCTCATAGGAGAGAAGGGACTGTTCAGCCTAGAGAAGACTCAGGGAGCATCTTATCAATGCACGTAAACACCTGATGGGAGGATGTATAGAAGATGGAGCCAGTCTCTTCACAGTGGTGCCCAGTGAAAGGTCATGAAACAAATAGAGGAAGTTTCATTTAAATATAAGAACCTCTTTACTATAAGGGTCATCAAACACTGGAACATGTTGCTCTGAGAGACTGGATTCCCCATCTTTTGGCATATTCAAAACCCAATGGCACAAGGTCCTGAGTGAGCTGCTCTGGTTGATCCTGCTTTAAGCAGCGAGCTTGGATGAGACAAGCTCCCCAAGTCCCTTCCAACCTCAACTATTCTGTGATCCTCACTCTTTATTTACATACTAAAGTAAAATCTGAGTGTATAACAAGCGTCCCTGCATATTGTGGGAACAGTACATTTTTTCTAATCCTAAATGTAGCATTTTTTTAGTTCCGTACCACAGATCTCATTATGCTTCCTAACAGAGGGACACTGAGATTTTTCATCTTTTCACCATCTGGAGCAGCAAATATACAGACAGTTTAGGCATAAAACCAGACATTTATGGCAATTACACAGCATAATCAATACTAGAATAGTATCCACACTTAAAGGATGAAAATCAAACTACCACATCTAAAATACACACCCACAACAAGATAAGCCACTCACTTGAATCAATCCATATTCCATCTTGCCTATAACCCACGCTGAAGGATATCCTAAGAAGTGCACAGCACCAATATGTACAACCAAAAATTATGCTCTGCAGATGGATCAACTGGGACAAGGCAGTCAGGATCTTTAAGACTAAAATATTTATTTCCAGACAACTTCAATGGTACAGAAAAGTTGTGCATGTCCCCAGGTAATATAAAATGTAATTTGAGAGGTGGAGAGTATTCTAGAATCATTGAAAAACAGTGTCTGCAAAGGACCCTGAAAGGTCAGGTTTTCCATCCCATGGTCCAGGGCAGGAGTAGTCAAATTCTATTTCATTGATGATAGGCATTCTCCCTGTAGAGATAGTAAATGCTTAGAACGACCATCCATCCACTACATCTTAGCTAAATCTATTAAAAAGTACTTTTTGAAGTCTTTTCTGAATCTCCCTTGTGGAAATTAAATGCTATTATTTTACTTCTACTGCACAGAAAAAAACAGTTCATTCTTTTTCCACAGCTGGCTTGAATTTATTTGAAGACTGAGAAGAGATAAGTCTTCTGTCAATTAAGTAGTATCAATCCTTCAAGCTTAGCAGTCGTATTTTCTAAACTACCAATCATTTATGTCGCTGACATCCAATTTTGCTATTCTCTTTACACTCACAACTCATCCTTCTCAATGAAGGGAAAAAAAGGGGATAAAAAAGCCCCCCAGTCCTGAAGTGCAAAGTAAAGGACAAAAATTACTTCAGGTTTCCTACAGTGCATAAAACAAAAAAGAAAAAACAAAAAAATTCCAACACATTTTGAAAAAAAGCACAAGTACTCAAACAGAATGATACTGCTGAATGACATTCAATTTATAATTTTATATAATACACAGAACCTCTCATGAAGAATTTTTACTTTACATTTTATTCACAATGTTGTTTTCATGTTTGTGCTTATCGATTTTTTTCTTGAATCATGTATTGAGGTTATTCTTACCTTGAGTATACTTATAACCTTTCCAAGCTTGGTGTCATACACAAAGCATACTCTCAACCCTATAATCCAAATTGTTAATGAAAAGATTGAATATTTCAGGACCTAGGACAGATCCAGGTGGACAACACCTATTGTTACTTCTTCATGCGTTCTGCCCATCCGACAGCAAGCCAGTCGGCAGCAGCCATCAAGGGTGGTTTTCTAAGCAGCTTTGAACCCACCTTACAGTAGTTCCATCTAGAGCAGGGATAATCAAATTGACTGTCCAAAAGCCAAACCTGCTATTCTTCTAGGAAAGAAGAGGTGGGAAGACAACACGAGAAAAAAAAAAAATCCACCTGAGAAAGGATGGCTACAGACCATTCAATAAGCAGACAGGGGCAGCACCAGTTCTCATGTTTTTCTCACTTGCATCTGCTTGGAGTTCGGTACATGCTTCCTGGTGCAGGCCCAAGACTAGAGGTAGATTTCTGGTACAGTCCCATCTGACCTGCTATAACAAGATATTGTAAGGTTTGGTTTGGTTCAGAGCAAGCCCCGAGTTGCAGAACTGGGTGTCTGGAGCTGGATACAAACTGTATCATCTGATTTTAGAACAAGCTTAGCATTTAAAATAAAGATTTATTTTGGGACAATACTAACGATCGCCTATAATTATTTGAAAATGAGCTTTAGATAGCTGTTAATAGTGCTGTATTAAGTTTCCCCGCCATGGTTCATCATAAATCCACTTTGTGTCTACTTCATCACCTTCTTTTATATAACATAAAATTTTTCCAGTACTTTTAGAAATGTAATTTACACAAACTACTCTAGAGTATCTTGAGTTCTCCTTTATCCATTTTCAAAGCAGGCACTATTTACCTGTTCACTTTATACTAGTCTTCTAAAACCTTATACATCTTCCATGAATTCTCCAAGAAAATCCCTAATAGCTATGAAATTGCCTCAGCCAGTTTTCCCAGCCACCCAAAGGGGAAATATTATCGGTCTGTTGCGAAAACAGCTAACTGCTCTCTAGCCTGTTCTTTCTATATTCTTGCTTTCATCATTGATGCTATCTAACATACCATAAGGTTGACATACAGAACGTATCACTTCAGGGAAGATTACAGCTACGTTGTTCATAAATGACCTCAAGCACTAGCTCTAGTCTATACCACCTAACTCCTAATTCTGTCCTTGACTCTCTTTTGGATTCCTCCACCTAGGTCTCTACAATACAAAACTACTACAGGAAGGATTAATCCTAATCAGTGCCAAAGTGAGCTATTCATGTTGACTGGTCTCAGTAAGTGTTTCACCACCCTTATAAGCTCTTTGAAGCATCCTACAACTGAACTTTAAGGCTTTCCTTGCTTTACTTTCTGCCTTTGCAGATACCTCCCTTTGATGCCTAAGTAGCCAACAGCTACATTCCTTTTATCATCCAAACATGCAACTTACTTTCAACCTCCAGTCCCAGAGGACATCAAATAACATTATAACCCAAAATATCAATTTGTTCTCTTGATAAATAAAAAGTCTGCTCACAAATAATAGCTCCGCAAACTTAAATACTTAATTGTTCATATCACCTGCAATAATACTGATCAATATTCAACAAGGACTTGCCATAATATGTTTGAGAAGGAAATAATGCACCTCTATAAAATGAAACCTGGTACACAAATATGTATTATATAAATACGTATGAACTCTCCTAGCGTAATGAAAAAGTATTTTCTAAGAACTATCAAGTTTTATGAAATATACATGCACATAGAGTCACTGTACTGTTATGTCCTATACTTCCTTCATAAACAAACTCAAAGTTTTACCTATAGATTACAAAAGGAAAGAGAAAAAGTCAAAAATGTACATTTCTGAAGAAATAAATACACCATTTAAATTCTTCCACTGTAACTTCGCAATGAACTCCACATGATTCTTCAGAAAGAGTGCCTTTTGCAATCAAAATTCTGTAGCCAGTGGTTCGTACCCCTGCGTTTTTGAGTAACTCTGATCACGTGTTTGCTCTGTAGATAGTTTTACTCTGTGAAGCAGTTCATGAAAAACGTCTCCCAGAAGAAGTTTCTTGATCTTCCCTTTTTCTTTGCACAGTTGCAGGTAGGGTAGGAAAAGACAACAGTTACAGCCTCTTCCAAAATTACAGGCCAAAAAAAAAAAAAAAAAAGCTGGAACTTTTGGAATAATATCCCCAAACTGTGGGCTAACTGCCACTTAGAAGCCTGCCTACTGTCCCCGCAAGATTATAAATACAGATAGGGCCTGAAAACAGTTTTACAATACTCAAATAAGTGACTTGAATTTGGATCTTACTACCATGCATATAGGAATGTTAAGACAAAAGTACGTATCTTTCATTTATTAAAAACTACAACTATCGCTAACTTTTCAGTTCTGCTTATAAGCCCTTTACTTCTACTGATGGCCTAAAGACCCAATAAATGTTTCCAGTAACAAAGTGACCACTTCTTGCAGCCATAGCTCTGCTGCTGGAACTGACTGTTCAGCACTCCACATGTTTGTTCCCTGTGATATCTCCTGTCAGAAAACAGGCATGTATGCCTCATATGGAGATCCCTCCTACTCATGGAGTATTTTTCCTAAAAATTACCTGGAAGGCACCTGTAGATCATCTACTCTTACTGAAAACTACCAGCAGTAGCATTACTTTTCACCAAGGGGATACAGGTTTTTTAAGAAATTCAGCTATGGAAAATCTCTGGAGAGGTAAACTGTCCCAGCCTGACTGGCAGATCCTAAAAGGACACAACATAGCACAACTGAGTTTTTCCTTAGCTGTAATTAAGACTTCACAATTGCTACTGGTTACAATGACATTATGATTCTCAAATAACTTTAAATGTTTAACATAATAGCAGCTTAATTTGGTAAGCCTAAGATATAATGCTCGAGGAACCCCATCAGTTTTTTAAATAAACGGGCAATAGCTCAACTCTCCTTCTAACAGTCTGCCCTCCAAACCATTACCAGCCACTGTATTATCTTATTTGAGTTATTAAATAAACATTCTGATGTGAACTTATACACGTCAATAGAAAAGGAAAATTCGGGCCTCAATAGCACATCTACAAATGGAAAAAACATCAAAATCCTGACACCTAAGCCTCTAAACCAGGGTAAGGAATATCAACTGCAACCCAATTGAGATAGGCTTAAGGGAAAGCGGAGGCAGACGAGTAGGACAGGCTAAATTAGTCTTTTAAGGTACCTAAAGAGAAAAGGTTAAGAAAAACTGAAAACTAAAGGAGACAGATTTGAGAGAACATTGGGTGGGGAGGAATAAGGAGCTGACCAGAAGCTACAGACAGTTAAGACATCAAACACAGATCTGGAAGACTGGAGTAAGACCAATAGTCACATTACTGTGGTCTGGAACTCCTCCCCACACACACCGTTTCAGAAGAAGTAAAAGGCCACCTGACTGCTTGATACTTGGCACTTTGATATGCTATCTGCAAGTTGGAATTGCACATCTTTTTTATGTCTGACTTCTCAATTTATAATTCAGAGCTATTTTTCAGACTTATGACACCTATCTGTATCGTTGTTGTTATTACTGCAAACTTTTAAAAACAATCAACATTTTTTCTTTAAAACTAAAATTTTGGAGGCTTAAAGAAAGGGGTTATTCAGATTCCTGGAACATCCTTTCTAAACCTCTCCAGTATGGTCTGAAATCTAAATACTGCAGGTACTATAGATGAAATTAAAACCAACTACACGAGTGAAATGGAATTGACTTTCATTTAACCACAACAGAAGTGCAAAAGTGCAAAAGTGCAAAATAGTGTTTGGTAATCTCCCTTTTATAAGTGCAAATGCTTTTAACATAGCATAAAAATATCTTGTATAAACAAAGAACATGCAAGAAGGTATTCCTACAACATACTCCCTACACAAAGGGAACGACCTTTCAGTATAAACACTGAAAGCTGTAGGTTTGTCTCTGCAATTATCTGATTTTTCATTAATTAGCTGCAATGCTGTCTAAGAAGTTAGATCTGTGAGACCACATACACAAGGGTAACATTCCACCTCAAGGCTTTCCATATAAAAATATATCTATTTCTCCCACCCTTAACAGATGTTTTAGGACTCGCTGATTTTTGCTTTGTTGAAAAGTTTTCAACCACAGCAAAAGTGACAATATCGGCACCTTTTGGCCACTTTCCAATCAAAATACAACCACCAAAATAAAAAAAACACCTACAAAGCAATCTTAAAATTTTGCTGATATGATTCTATGCAAGGCTCAATTTGGAGAGGTAAGATGCTCCATAAAGTTTAGGAAAAACTGTATTTATTAAAAGAAAGCACTTTAGCGGAGGTTAATGACAGTACATCTTTCCATAGAGTAATTACTATCCCAAGTAAACCAAATAAACCCAACATTGTCTTCACTGAGTAGCACAAGACAATCAACTGGTGCACACAACTGAAATAAAACTTAACAGTTTGCAATTGTCAATGGCAAATGTTATAACTTATATTCTAGAAGTAAAATAGGATAGAGAATTGATTGGTTTGAAGAAAAATGGAATAGACACTTGACTAGTTTGAGAACACCCAAGCATAATGAAAACATATGAGCATATCTGTTAGCAAGAAACAATATTTTGGCCAATGGGAGAAAGGCAAAAGCAGGTATGAGGTGAGTTGTGAGGAACAATATAGATAATTCATGGTGAAATAATCAAAATAAGAGGCAAGAGGTTATAACAATAAAAATGGGAGAATAAGGTCTTCATTTAAGAACAAGCTGATCTCAATGTAATGAGAATGACTGACTGCAGATCTATATAAGGACAATCTCCTTGGATTAAAGACTCAGCAATAGTAAAGATGAGTGGTGTTATCAACTGCAGCAAGGACGCCGGAGAAGGGAAATAAAGAGTTCAGGGTTTGATCCTGTTAAGGTTAAAACTCTTAGCACAACATTTTTACAGTCTGATGGAGGGCAGGACCAAAATGGTCTAAGTACTGTGGCACTGCAGCACACGTTAGGGAAGAGATTTTCAATTATTTTCATTAAAAAAAAAAAAAAGAAATACGGCGAGTAATGCAAACCTCTACTGAAAAATATAAAACTATTAACAGGCTTATTCTTTTTGACTTTTTCTTACTTTCCCCTTCATTGAACCTGTAAGATTTCCCTCCCCCCCCCCCACCCTGAATTCCTAAACCACAGTTCAAAAACCATTACCTTAGACAATTATGCTTGGGAACATGAATCAAGGATTCTACACACACCTCTCCTGGCTTTGCAAGGAATTAAGTTGCCTTAAGAAAGTCCTAGACAGAAAAGATTCCTTCCTAGCTTTAAAACAGACAAATATTGCACTGTGCATCCACAAGGGAACTGAAAAAATACATTTTAACGCAATATAATAATTTTCAAAACTTTTTCTTTTAATTCTAAACAGTTGAACCACAGTATTTTCTATTAAAAAGCTAAATGCATTCAGTAATTTTACAAGTTCAAACAAGATAAAAATCACGTAATGGGACTTAGGGTAAAACCAAAAAAAGAAAAGAGCAGGCAGGCTTATAAAGCTCAATCATGCAATTTCTGGTATCATAAATGCAAGAAAACAATCCAAATAACTTCTGCCTAATCTTTTAGGTAACAGAAGATGATATAAGACTTTTTCTTAGAAAATTTTCTAAGCTGCCAAGAGTTCTGCTAGCATACACATATGATGACATTGTCTCCATGTGCATATAAAGCGACATGTAACAAAAAGCCTGTTTGTAAATCTTAACCTGGTCTTCCTTGCACCTAATTCAAATGAGAGGGCAAACTGCCTCTAATAAGCACCAACACCACTGAGCCACAAGTGTGAAATACTTTTGTTCACCGCAAAGTATAGCGGCCACAAGAACCTTCACAGAGACATCTGAAAAAGAGGCTGTGACACCAACTAAAGTGTTCATCCAGTGGTTTAAAGTACTTGCCATGAAAACAGTACAGGAAGACAATGAATCTTGGTCTGAGGAGATTTAAACCTAGATTCCTATTTTACAGAAACTCAGCTCATCAAGTTTGGAAAGGGTCTTCTCTCTACTTCTCTTGAACTCAAGCACCTGTACAGGCAAAAGTCCTGGGCTAGAGGAAAAAAAAAAACACACAAAAAATAAGGAATAGCACTAATCTAAGCACAGAGCATCAAAATTATCTGGGGACAAGGAAGCTGTGTTAAGGCTTCTCTTTTCTAAGCTGTGCAACAGGTACAGATTTAGAGTCATTAAATTAATAACAAAATAAATCAGAAAAGAAAAAACCCACAGTTTTCTCAGCCTGAAGTATTTATAGCTATAACACATGCAAAGAAAGAAGCATTTTTCAGTTATGACAACAATATCAATTGTGAGATTAAGTGCATCCGCACATTCACCTCTTCGCAGTGATGTAGTAAGCCACATGCTATCTACTATGAAATATGAGTTACTAAGAAAGTGTATTACATGTAAACATGCATAAACCACATATGCTAACATAGCCACTTATAGCAGTTAGCCCTTCCTCCTGTTGTGACAATTTGTAGTATGATCCTATGGAGTGGCAGAAGTTATATTCTCAATATACTTTTGCTAAGCAATCTTTTATTGGCATCTAAAAGCTTTACTGAATTGAAATACTGCTATTCCAAACAGTACCTCGGTCTGAAGCACTGTTTATGGCAAGTTGGTAGGAAAAAGACAAAAATATAATTATGTATTTGAGAGATGATGCAAAGGATCAAGTGCCCAAAGTTAACACAGGCAATGCGTGTCTTCAATATGAAAGATTATATTACTGATATGTCATAGGTGTTCTTTATAAAGACAAATACTGTTAAGTTGCAGATTTGGTAAAACATATTTGTAATCATATGCCAGGAGAAGACCTTACTAAATAAGTATCTTGAAAATATTATCGGGAAAGGCGGAGGGGTTGGGGAGAGAGATGGCTAACATACCAGAAGCTCAAATTCAGTGTCAAGATTTTAGGAAGCAGAAAGGCCATTTACAGCACTCTTTTCAGCTAGCAGTGGGGGATGGTTAACTTCTTAAATTGCTGCAGCTACATTTGACTGCAGCATAACTTGAACTGCTTGTATTTGCCACCTACCAGACCATCAGCAAGCCAGAGCAGTTAGCATAATTGAAATTGAAATGTTAACAGGCATTTCCTCTAGTAAATAATAATTATAATAAAATAAAAATAAAAAAAATACGAGACTCTGGAACACATACACAGATGGTCTCAAGTCAGGAGGTGGAAGAATCTCCCAGGGCCATGTAGCTTAGAAAGTCTGAAGATTACTGAGAATAGAATATTGGCCCTCATATTAAAACTGCCAATAGAACTCTCATTACTTAAATTTTTTTTAAAGGTAAGTCCAATTTCAATTAAGCAAAATAACTCTTGACTATTCCTTGACTTGCCAGGTGTGGCTCATCTTGAAATAAATTAGAAAAATCAATCACAGGTTAAAATATTAAGAAAACAGTAAATCACAACTGTTGCAAATCTAATATGCCAGTTCCTCTCCTTCCATCCCACTTAAAAGTTGTATTTTCTTATGTTTGCATATTAAAATTCCAAATTCTTGTGAACTTCAGTAGAATACTCAGGCAAAAATCTGTTTGTTTAAAGTGGAAAAGAGGACATTTTGTTATCTACAGAGAAAATAAAATTCATGCAAAGTGAGCTCATATAGAGCTAATATAACGCTAATGCTTGAGCAAGATGTGTTGCCATAGCTGAAAACTTTGACACTGTACAGACCCTAACGCCTACAATCAGTCACAAAAACATCCCCGTCAATAATCCCAAACCCAATATTTATAAAGGACAAACCATCTCAAAGTTTAAGGCACATTAAACGCAGTACTTCAGAGCATGCTAAGCCAGCAAGATCCTTAAAGGTGGCAACAACATCAAGAGATTGACAAACATCAAGGATTCATCTAGCAATAAAGGAAAATGACATAAGTGCATATCCATGCTTGAAAAGTATCTACACAAATGCCAAAGCTGCAACTCAAGAGCCAGTAACGGGAGTAGGAAAAGATGCAGCAATCTACCACCATCATTAGTTGTCACGCTAGAAAGACACTTCCGGAGGTAATTACCATATTACTAAAACACTAAAAAAGGCTTAACCAACAATAATCAAGACATTATAGTGAAATGGTCAGGGTACCGATACAAATAATTCGGTAACAAACTGATATGTTCTGCACCTAATTGTTTTCTTTCTCCACAAGTAAAGATCCCGAATGTCATTAATTAACAGTATATAGTCATGTAATGTAATTAACAGTATATAATAGCTGCTGGTACTTGACCTACAACCACACCCCCTTAGCTAAAAAGACCAGTTTGACAGCCCTTCTGGAGCTTCTGTTCAATTTTAGCCATAGCCTATAGTCAAACTTGTGACTGAAAGGCAAAAGCTTCATATATGATTTAGTAAACAACAAAGACACAAAGCGTGATTCCATCATATGTACTAATTCCTTCCTAAACTGCACACTGTCCTGCTAAATAAGAAACAGAAGAATGAATGACTACACAAGATGATAAAGGTGTCTTTTAGCATCACTAGACTTCTAATGAGACTTCCACCTCTGTATTCATGAAAAGAAGGTTCATTTCCAGCAACCCACAAAATCTGAATGCTCCCCTCATGGATTCCATGTTTTCTAATTTCTCAAATGACATATATCTTAAGCCTCTCCAAGCAATTTCATGATGAGAACTCAGTTTGTCCTTTTAAAAACATCTAAAAAACTTTTGCCCCAGTTTTCCATCCTGAATTCTATTTCCTTGATTTATTAATAATTTTGCAGTTTACTTGCTTCTTTCCAGCTTTCATTATAACTGTTTTTTTCTATGCTAACACCGCATGAATAGAAACCCTGTTAGACTTAGTCTAAGTGTCTACTACAGTGCCTTTAAAATAAAAGCTACGAAAAAACTGACAAATAACTAAAACGCACGAGATTAATAGTTTATTGTGCTATGGGTTAACAGGGATTAAATAACAAGCAAAATACTATTATATTCCAAACAAAAAGTCTAAAGCAGACAGCAACTCTTATCGTCTTTTCTGAAGCATAAGTTAGCTTAATGTAGGACCCAACAGCACATCAATTGTCCAACAAAATATAGTTTTAAGTTTACACACGGACTAACTTCAACTTCTTTTTTGTAAAACAATGTTTATAAAACATTAGAATTAAAAAAAAAAACAGAGCAGCAAATCTTATTTTAGAAAAATAAAGAGAGAGGCAATGCAACACACAATACTTCATAAGAAGCACTAACATCTCCTTATTTTATTAGTCTTTACACATAACCTTCAGCTTTTCAAACAAAAGCTTCCAAGTTTTCTGGAATTATAGTTTCATTTAAAAAATGCAAATTTCAAACCAAAAACAGCTAACAGCTTTGTAAAGGCTGCAGATCTTAAGAAATTAAGGCTTTCTGGTATACTAACAACCAAATCAACACAAACTTCACACATCTAAACACAAAACACTGTTTCTACAAATTTTTTTTATTAACTTGGCAGTGCAAAAGTAGTTCAGTAGCCCTTCTCCAATGAAATTCCGAAAAGTAAACATTAAAAACATTCCGGGGCCAAATCAATACTGCATTTTTCAGCAAAGGGAAGATTTAGGGTCAACTCTGAAATGCATAAACATTAAATTAGAGATCAGTTTGCCCCAATAGATGCATAATTTACCACTAAGAGTGCAGATGAGTTGGCCTACCTCCAAAAATTCCCTTTATCACCAAGTATGAAGAAGTTGGCTGCTTCTTCTTCAGCCAAAATGGCTGGAAAAAACAAGCAGAAGGTCAATAGCAGAAATCCTACATTCCAGTCGTCACTGGAATTTTCCCTGTTCTCAAGGCAAGCCACTTCACAACTTTGGATTTGTTTTTTCCCAGAATACAGATAGAAGTTTTTCCTCCTGTGAAGAATTTAAACTAAAAGAGGCAAGTCTAATAAAGAAGGGATGGGCAAAAAAGGTAACCCAGAGAAATCATTTGTATTTTTAAATGGTTACTATTTTTAAAATAATTGATAGCACGTTTCTAGCAAACTTCTTGTAAAGAACAAATTAAGAACTTGAAGACTATCAGCAGGACGGCATTATCTTTAGTAATAAGTATAAGAAATATCAGAACTATGCGCGCACAAGAGAGAGAGAGAGACCTTCTTCTTTGAGCTATGAGCAACTTTCAACATTAAAAATACATGGTTATCTGTCTTTGATTAGCTTCAATAGAGCAGACTTGCAGTTTCATCTACTCAATACCAAGCACAGGAGAAACACAATACTCCAATAACATGAAGTTTTACTTGCCCTCTAAACAGAGCTCATACCTTCTGCTGGTGTTTTACAGACCTTCATGGCTATACCAGCTATTATGCAACTACCAGTCATTTTCAATTACTTCAGCAGCCACAAAACAGATCACAAATTAAGTATAATCAAATTAGATTTATCTTTCAAAAAAATCTCGACAAGCAAATTTTGAACAGTTAATAGTACTATAATATACTCCTAAAGTTGTCATCTGACCGAAGATGGTTGTACATGAGAAGATCAGATACTGTTTTCTGCTTTCCTTTCATAAACATATTAAGCTGACACTAGTGACAAAAGCAGCAGCTTCTCTCATCCCACCTGTCTACATAAATTCCTGGGCAACCCTTCCCCTCGTGCTGTCACAAGCACAGGTAAAATTGCAAGGTGAGCCAGATTGGGGAATTAATCTGGATTAAAACAAACCATGTTTGCTGGGTTAATTTTAACCCAGAGTAGGTCTCTAACCTGGTACTGCAAGAGGCTACATACATAAGTACATCAGCACAGAGCGGGGAACAAGCATAGGAACGGAACTGTTTCTTTTAAAGACAAAAGTGTTCATGACATCATGGCCTGTACCACATAAGGGACGCAAAGCATTGTTACTTCTTTGTTAAAGCCAATGGTTACATCCCATTCAACACGTAATACTTACTACTTTCAAACAAACACTCTGTAAATGTGAAATTAATCTTACATGTGACACTAAGTAATCCCCACAACGTTTAATTTTCCTTGTCTATGCATGGGCATTTTGATACTGCTTTCTAGTTCTTCATAAAAATCAAGGTCAGGTTTGTGATAAAGTGCTCCCTGAAGCATTGGTCACACCATTGTAAGGGTGGAATGTTACTTTGCATGCTTGAAGCAAAAACTCTGTGTCAACATACTACAAACAGGTTACACTATCATTCCTCAAAACAGAGTTTCCTCTGAACACAGGAAGAATTTTATTAGTTAATTTTTAAGCTACTTCAAGATATTTTTCTAGTCACAAACATTGTTAACGAGAGCTTTAGAGGCTTCAATTTTCCACCTAGACAAAAACCAAATCAAGATGCATGTTATAACCTATAGTGTCTTAATCTTGAATTAATCCATCTGATATTGTTATCTACTGTGATACCTAGATGCAATCACAAATTACTTGAAAGCATCTCTTTAGAAAGTATGATACAATAGACTTTGGAGGTCAGTATCAAGAGATATTGGACAACTATTTGATTATTAAATATTAATCCTCTTAGAAGTTCAACAGTCCAGACTGGCTACATTCACAAACATAAACTAGCTGTTCTTCACTTGCTATATTCTGTTTTCCCTCTGTAGAGGATTCTGGCTTCTTTGATCTGCTCTAAGATGACACAATGTAGCCAAGATATGATGAAGTCTAGCCTTCAAAAAGAAAGATATATAGTAATTTTGAATTTCACTCTTTCAACTCTAGTTGACATTCCCATAACAATGTTTCAGTAACAAACAGATCCAAGAAGAATGCAATCTACGCTATCCTGGAGGCAAATGTTTTAAGAACGTCAATTAAAAGAAACATCAAAATTGACACACACTCAAAGCTAGTATTTTCCACAACAGTTAAGTAGAAAAGATACAAGTTAAATTATCCTGAAACCAAAAAAAAAACACCGAGAACACAACAAATCCAAAACTTTAAAAAAATATATAGACAAGTAAAGTTCAGATAAATGTCTGAACACCTTAGAACAAACCACACGGTTGATTAAAGCTTAAGTTTCCTTACATTTAGTGTTTGCAGTAGCAGGATTACATAATACAGGACTCCGAGTAGGAAAAGAGCAGTTAAGAGAAAAAAGTATGAGCACTGAACTACAGATTATAAGAGTAAGGAAACTCTTACAAGCACCGAATCAAAGAAATTAGTTTCCCTATCACATACTCTGAACAGAATCAGGTAATTGCAAAGATGCCACATGCCTGTGTTTGAAAAGTCCACTTTTTTTTGCGTTTGCGAAAAGCAAAACGAGAAAGTTCCTTTCTCTCCAGAGTGACTTGAATAACACGGGTTATTTGCTCCACCAAGAAGGATACATGCAGGAGTAAAATAATATAAGAAACTAGAAGGAGAAAGTAAGAAAAAAATAGAACCCCTCCCCCCCACAACCACCCAGTGCTTTACAACCATTTGCAAACTTCAAATAACGGTGACTTAATACTCATACTGGGACTAGGGCACCCACACCACAGCTTAATACCAGTAAAGGATGCAAACACGGGAACGTGCTCTTTTCATGTCATCCACGCCCTCAACAAACCCCAGAGGAAAACAACGGGGAGCACTCGAGCACCGCTCACGGAGGGGGGGACGAGCCCCAAAGGGCTCAAGGCAGCACCACCCGTCGGCCCCCTCATACAAAGCGGCCGCCGCGACAGGGCTCCTGCTGCGAGCCCCTCACCCCGCCCTCAGCGCCGCGTTTCACTCCGTCACTCAGCGTCCGCCAAGCCCGCGGCCCGGCGCCTTCCCCTTGCCGACCCCCCCCCCCCCACGGCCCGGGAGCGCCGCCCTGGGCGGGGCGCTGCACGCGCCGCGGGTTAACGGCCTGCCGGGCCCCGCGGGCCAACGGCCGCCGCCTCGGCCGCGCGCGGCACCCGCTAACGGCCGCCTAGGCGGCGGCGGGGGGGGGGGGGGGGAAGGAGGGGGGAGGGAGGCGGCTCGCGCCGGGCGCCCCCGCCCCTCCCGCCAGCACGTGCCGGGCGGCCCTTTATCGCCGCCGCCCGCCTCGCTGTCGCCTTCGCCCCTGCGGCGGCCTCCTCCCCGCCGGCGAGGCAGGGGGATTCTCCGGCAAAGCCTTAAGCGGCAGGCTCCCAGCTGGGGCTGCGCTGGGATAGCCAGCGTGTCACGGCCGGCGGGGGGAAGGCAGCGAGGCAGCCCTGGGGAAAAGCACCCGCACGGTCCTGCGGGTCCTGTTCAGGCCTGAGGATGGAGGAGGGTGAAAACTGGCAAGCAGGACGGGGCAGCTGCTTGTGAGAAAGGCAGTCCCTGGGTGCATCATCCGTCTGAGGTCCTGGGAAGGGGGAGGGATGACACACCCTTTCTCCCCCCCCACCCCCGCCTCCTACCCGGGGAAAAAGCTGCCTACAGCTGGGATGTGGTCCCTCTCCAGACACAGGGTAGCAAGACATGCAGGCTGGAGGATACCTAGGCTGCCGACACGGGGGCAGAGGAGGAGATCACCGCAAGGAATAAGGCGAGACAGGTAGAGGCTGTTCTGACATAAGGCAAAACAGCAAGACCGCTTACTTGGATGGCCCCACTAGGAGGACACGCAGGTGCTGTGCAAAGGAGGCAGCAAAAGGTCTCAATAGAAAACATAAGATTCAGACTTGCCACGCCAGACCCTGACAGCAGCGAGACTCAAGGCCTGGCCATAGGGCTAGTTGTTTACCCGGGATTTCAACATGGAAACTATGAGGAAATGAATTATTACCTTGGTGGCCGCAAAGGGATGGGAGGAGCGGAGTTTACACGGTTATCTTTCACGAAAAGGGCGTGATCTAGCCCCAAGTCTCGGCGGTGGGGGAGGGGAAACAAGCACAGGTAACTGCTGCACTGGCCGGGGGGGGGGGGGGGGGGGACGGGTTGGCAGCGCCATCTGCACGGCACCGCCAGCCAAACTAGTGGCAGGGCCTCGGCGGCAGCCAGGGGATGGTACCCGGAGAGCAGCGGGGTTACATCACCACCCCCTCCCTCCCTCCCTCCCCCCCCTTCCAAGGCCACGTTATCCCCAGCAGAGGCCATTGCGCCGCATGTCAGGGAAGCGGAGGAGGGCAAGGAAGGGCAGGAGACGGGAGAGGCACCGGCGGCAGGGTCTTCCCCCAGCCCGGGGTAGGAGCGGCCGCATCCCTCTCGCCCGGGAGGGAGATCGGCACACGTTACCTGCCCGGGTGACTCCCCAGCTCCCTGTCGCTCAGCGCCGCCGTGTAAATCTTCCGGTATCTTTCGGCCAGGGCCTTCCCCGAAAGCAGCAGCTGGTAGCGGCCCCGGCAGCCCAGCGACGGCGGCGCCAGGGCTCCAGGCAGGGCTCCAAGCCCGCCGCCACAGCCCTCTTCGGGCCCCATGGGCCCCGCCGCACCAGAGCCGCTGGAAAAGAAGAAGAAGCCGCCTTCGCCCCCGGTGCAGGCGGCGACGGCGGCTCCCGCAGAGGAGGAGGAGGAGGAGGCGGCGGCGGCTGCAGCGCTCATCCCCCTCCCCACCCGCCCCCTGGTGGCTAAGTTGCCTCCCGGCGAGACACGGACACAGGCGGCTCCCGCTGCCTTCACCGCCGGAGCCCAGCCATGGAGAGGCCGCCGCCGCCCTCGAGGCCGCTCATCCACCCGGGCTGGGGCCGGGGGCGCGGGAGTACCCCCTCTCCTCCCCTCAGCCGCGGCTCTGGGGCCCCGCCCCGGGCGCACAGCCGGCCGCGGCCCCCTCCCGCCGGAGGCCGGGCCGAACCGCGCGTCTGCGGGGCCGGGGTGGGGGGGAGGAGGAGGAGGAGATGGAGGCGGCCGCTCGCTTCTTCCTCCCGCTGCAGGGGGCGGAGGCCAGCGGCTGCCGCTTCCCCGCCGGAGTTTCTCGTCAGCGCCGCCGCACAGCCGCCGCCACGGCCCCACCTCCCGCCGTGTGCCAGGCGGGGCGGAGGGCGCATGCGCAGTGCGGCCCCGCCCCTCCTCCCCCCGCGCGGCCCCCGGGAAATCCGGGGCCGGGCAGGCGCTGGCACCTGCTGCGCTGGCTTGAGCCGCCGCCCGCCCGGCGGCCGTTGGCGCTTCCCTCCCCCCCCCCCAGCCGCGGCAGCTCCCGCCGCCTTAGCGAGCGCCTGTGCCGCCGTTAGCGGCGGAGGACGGCGAGGCCAGCGCCGCTCGGGGGGTTCGTTTCACAGCCCGGCGGGCCCAGCGCCTCCTCGCCCCCCCCATCCCGGCTGTCGTCCCTGGGTGTTGAAAGGGGGGGAGAGGGGCTCTGTCTTTTACTTGGGCATCGCGCGGTATTTGGGCAGGAGGCACGCGCTCCCCACCTCAGCAGCCGTGGCCCTCGCGGCCTAGCCACGAGGCCCCCGCGCCGGGGCGGCAGCCGCGTGCCGCTCAGGTGCGTGGCCGCAGCAGCTGAGCCCTGCTCCGCCAGCGACTGCTTTGTGTCCACTGCCTGACCGGGACCCCTTCGAGGAACAACACTCTTTTTCTGATTTATACACTCTTGTATAATTCAATTGCTACATTAGGCCTCAATTTCCTTAAGCTGTCTTTGCTGGCTCCAAGATGCTTTTACTCTATCTTCCTATACGTTCTTCTTAATTCTAGACTACCTTCTTGCATTCCCTTCGTCTTCTATTTCGCTCTTCATCCATGTTAATCTTAGCCCTGCCGCCTGTGTCCCTGCTCCTTCATTGCTGCTCGAAGCTGTTGGTCGCACCTTCTACGGCAGTACTGAGCTGAAAACTTCAGCTGTACAGATGACAGCACACTTCAAAAAAAAAGGGGGCAAACAAAAAAATACTGTTTTTAAGTCTGCATGCCAAATGCAGGTTGGATTGCAGTCTGCAGAAAAACTACCAGCCAAAGAAGATGCATGCTATCATATTTTCTCTTTTGAAAAGAGGGCCTAAAAAGCCTGGCAAGATGTAGATGCTGAATACAGAGAAATATTTTCTCCAACACTTCCTTCCTGCGTAACAGCAAATACAGGTGAATTACGTGTCATTTTTTAAACTTGCATATAGCCCACCAATAATTACACAGTCCAGCCAAATTTCAAGTACTCTTTGCAGAGAAATGGAATGTCAAAAGTAATGAATTCATACAAGTTTTCTAAAAGGCAGCTGTCCAGGAAGCAGAGAGACAGCCAAATTAGTGCCATCACTGAAGAAAAAGCTACTGCCTAAATGCAGATAGAGGCACCAGGGTCCAGCCAAAGAGAGGTATTAAAATACTAACTACATAAAAAGTCTTCAATCATAATTCTTACAGTGTAGTGTATAAAAAAAAGACCAGAAAAGGATAATCCAGCAGTGAGACGAGGAGCCACAAGAAACCATGCTGCATGTCATCTGGTGGTAACTACCAAAAAATTGTATTGCTTCTGGGAATTATTAAGTGTTTCTAGCACCTCTTTCAGCAGCTACCTAAAATCATTCCTGTTAGGCAAGTTTCAGATCATTTGGGGGTGTTCTTGTAGCTGCTGCCTCTCTCACATCCAAATAGTAATTCTTCCCTCACCAAGTGTGCGCTGGCTGGCTATCTTCTGCTGTAGCATTGTCCTCTCAGAATGCTTCTTCGGCACTAATGCTGTTATTGTAGCTCTCTTAATGTGTGCGCCATAAAAGCAGAGCGCCGGCACACTTTTATGAAGTGATGCAATTGATTGCAATTCTTGCTTATTGCTTCAAACTCCAGAAGTTGTCTGGGCTTGTGTTGTACAGAGCTGCACACAGTGTGGCAAACAGTATTCTTTGCAAGCTGCAACTACTATTATACGTGTGTTTTTCATCTCAAGTATTTTTGCTTTTTAGGGGAGGAATCTTTTTAAGTATCCATAGGATCAGAGTACAGTCCTCCTTTAAGTTTCAGCCTATGATGAGCAATAATGTTTGACAATACAGCTGGCGTTTGCCGAGGAAGAGTAACTCTGGGTCATCCATACATCCATCTCCAAGCTCTTTTTGCTTTTGCAATACAAAAATGATTGACACCTAGTGAGGCTATTGTGGAACACAGCAATATTTTCACTTTTTTTGTTCTTCCAATGAGGAACGTGCTTTGCCCCTCCCCCCCTTTTTTTTCTCCTCTTCCTCTTTTTTTTTTAAAGTGTGAGGTACAGTACTCACATTTCATGTTCTTTCTCTGAGACTGATTTGGGTAATACCAGATCCATGCAATGTAAAAACAGTCAACAGTACACATCTGGATCAGCTTTATCCCAGAACTGGTATTGCCAGTACTTCTGCAGCTGGGATGAAATGATTACAGATTTATATTTGTTTAAAACAACTAGTAGGGTAGTTTTGGTTAATCGAAGTGCATCAGATTAGCCCTTTGCTTTATGTAGGTGCAGGAGATCTGATACAGCAGTAGATGCCTAAAAGATAAATTTATTGTACCGCCAAAACATGACTTCCGTCAAATGAAAATAACCATTAAGTGCTTTGCATTAAGTGCTTGCTTCTGACAATAATCATCTCCTCCTTTTTTGCTATCATCTGCTGCTTGCTGTTACAGAATGAAATACTTTTCCAGTCAGCTTCTTCCTTTTGCCTTGAGGTGGGGTTTCTAGCAGTTCAATGCCTCCACTTCGTACCTTCATAAGTTAGTTTTAGAGGAACAGATTGTTCGGAAGTCCTTCAGAGTCAGAATCTGATGGCCGGTCACGTTCACTGTCACCGCTCACACTGATCAGTGTTGTATTAACATGAGTTTCTACACAGCAGAACAAGAATTTCTGACGTAATTCAAAAGCTCCCCTCTCCTACATCATGGCATGTAAAGGGCAAACATCCAAGATTTCAGCATCTCACCCTTTCACTTTTGAATTATATTTCTAGGCCTTGGTTGTGTAGACTTTGAAAATCTCATAAAAAAACAATATAGTAATTTCTTCAAAAGCAAGCAGAGTCTGGAATAAGATAACTTCAACATATGTAAACTAGATAGTTAACTGCAGTCAGGGAGAGTTGTGAAGAACAGAATTCAGCACTTCTGCACTAGAACTTGCAATTTACTACAATCAGGTTATTATTTAGAGTTCTTTGTTCACCTGCAGCAGCTACCTCTTGCTCTCAGATTTTCTCCAGGAATGGGGACTTAAACTAATAACAGTGAAAAAGAAAATTGTTGGTCACTAAAGTTCTGTCATTATCAAGATGTCTTGTGAAGCAGACAAGACATGGTAAGAGATACCTAAGTTTAAGTACCTAGTCCTACAGCTCCACTGCTAATGTGATTAGTTAAAGGGACCGTTTTTCATTTTGTAGTTTCAACAAAACTAAAGTCCGTTTTATCATTTTGCTCACAAATATACAACTTTTTATATTTTAAATGCCAGCATTTATTTTGAGATTTTATTATATTTAAAGGAAAAAAAGAACTTTACAACATAGCTCCTATCCTGTGCCTTTTATAATTAATTATAATTAATGTATTAAATTATTATAAATAATAGATTATTTATAAAGAGGACAGGGTAGGACTGTGCTCTCTCCGCATTAGAGAAAATGCTTTCTTATCCATTCCTACAATGGAGATGCTTGTACCTGTCTACCTGATTATTTTCCAGGTCCAACAGTGACACCTTCTAACACTTCCCAATGTTTAATGTCTATATGAAGCACATATAAACAAAAATAAAACTGAGATGTTCAAAACCAGTTTAGCAAATCCTCATATCTGTATTTGCTCATGTATTTTACAAGTCAAGTTTTCCTAAACTTAATTACAGACACCTGCTAAAGGGGAAAAAAATGACCATTTTTATTTTGAATGCTGGCTGTCACAGATTCCACAGAGCCTTCTGTCCAAAAGCTCCCTTCTCCAACGTCTGTCTTTTTTTACTTTCTATTTTGCTGATGTTTATCCTTTAATTCACTACATTCCTTTCTTTAAATTTTTTTCTTTGAAACTCACTTAAAAGTATGCAAAAAAATCCTGCAGCGTAAAAGCTATCGTCTTAAACGTTTTATAACGTACCATATATATCAAGTCTTGAAGTTAAGGTAGTGACTTCCCTCAGGTGCAGTAGTGAGATCACCCCTCCCACCCCCACCCCCCCAAAAAATGCCCCAACATTTTACTTGTAACATGGTGATAGGACTAGCATTACAGTAAATAAGAGTAGTTGGGATTAGATCCCATGGAATAATTTATTAGCATGTTGTATAGGATAAGGAAATAGAATACAGAGTAAGATTTAATCCCATTCAGAAGTCCTACCATAGATACACGGATTAGAAAGAACACTTAGGTGAAGTCCAGTGTCCTGCCAGAAGCTATGTGAGGAACATTTCAGTGGGGACTGTAAATCTTGCATCCTGTACAAGATACAGAACACACCTGCATTCTATTGGCTTGGGAGAAAAAAATTCTTTTAACATCTCAAACAAGTTAATCTGCTAACAATAACCTTAAGTATCCCAGAAAGAATAGTGGGATAAGATTATATATCCCCTTCTATTATGTTTTCACACAAGACTGAAATGATATTATTGAGTCTTCTCAAATGGATAAAATAGGTCAATCTCAAATTCATGAATCTCAAATTCTCAGGGAGCCAGGGAGCCAGGGATATATGTAGGACTTTCACTTGTCAGTGGAAGTTTTGGAAGTCTAGATAGGAAGGTGAAAGGATGTTACAGCAAAAAAGTGTTATAGGGTACAACTGCTTAAAATGCCACACATCTATATGCAGACATACTTTTACTAACAGTGTAAGTTACTTTAAATAATTTTCTTGAGCAATTATAAATTAAATTAAATCTTTTAATTTTGGTTCTTTTAAACACACAGACTCACAGGATTTTGATTATATGAGTAGCTCAGTCAACCTTCTCAGCTGTAAGGTCAAACAACACACACTTTCTACATCTGAATCATCACATTGCAGTCACTAGACCATGAATGAGCATTATGCGTATACCCGTTGTTGCACCAGCTACTTTATTCTTGGAGGCTTTTTGCCTCATTGGCTTATAAGTACTAAAGACTACTACATTAATCAATTGAGAGATGATTTCCTTACCAATATACATCACTAAATCAGCCAGTGAGAAATTTCCACATCCATAGGTGTGTTTTTAACTTTTATTCTACTTGAGTAGAATAACCCTGGGTTAACACATTTCAGATGGTCCCTAGAACAAGGGCAATTCCTGACACTTCTGGGAGCAGATTATAAACAGTTAAACCAAAAGCAAATAGGCAGCCCACTACTTCTCTTTCAACTTGTGTTTTGACATATTTGAAAGTGTTTGGCCAAAGCCTACTCAGCCATTATTTATGGGATGCTCTCTACAGCTTACCATGCTAAATGGCCTGCATCCAAGTGTATGGATTTTGCTAATTCTACCATGAGGTAGTGTAGTTTCTCATATGCTTTAGTAACATGTTCGTAGTATATTAGGAGGTGGATCTTTGTTCTGGAGGCTTGTTACTGACTTAATAGGGTATGGAATGAATCTAGGATCCAGCTGGCTTCCCCTCTCCTTACCCCTTCTCAATCCCATTCCTCCAACTCAAAACAAGGAGTTTATTTACTTTACCCTCTTTCCTCCCCCAAATTCTTGTTCTGTGAACGTCTTTGCTCTCCTACCTATGTTTAGAAGCATCAGGGGCTGTGCCTGTGACAGTTTTGAAGGCTTTGCTTTAGAGCATTTCCCTCGGATCATTCTTCAGTATAGATTAATCCAAATTCTATTATTTTTGTACCTTATACTTAAGCTTTCTTTTCCTTTATTTACTTTTTCTTAGAGCTGTAGCATGATTTACATGGAGACACCACCTCTGAGGACTGTGAAGTCTCAGATGTTATGACTTAACATGGTTTGACATCTATAGATACAATTTTCTTCTATTTTTTTGTCTCTGATATGAAGCACACCTCTTCCGTTCCCTATTCTTTTTTTTTTGCTAGTCTGTTTGCAAAGCAAATAGGGCACAGATCCTCACCTATAAGACTGCTATCATGTTTAATAATACATCAAATTCACTGCCCAGACTTGTGAACTGACTTCTCTCTGTTTACCTCTCTCTGTTTACAGCGGGCTTAGGTCCACTGAAGGAAGGTTATTTCCATTGCGAAGTAACTCCTTATATAATACTACCAAATTAACTTGTGTGGCTTATTAGGCAATAAACAAAAGACTTAAAAAACACGCCACCCCCAAGTCCATAGAATCCCCAAATTAATTGTGCCACTCAAGAGTATGCCTGTGAAATGTTGTATTTATCCTCCCTGACTAGTCCTTCAGATGGCACCTTATTTGGTGTTCAGACAGACCTCTCTCCTTGGATAACATATAAATCCAAGCAAGACAGAACACTTTCCTGCATACAGGGAATGGGCTCACATATGCCATCACACACACTTGAATTACTAGCAGCACAGCCTGGTGACGTTACCGTAATATCGGACAAACAAACAAGAGAGAGACACTT
Source organism: Struthio camelus (assembly GCF_040807025.1). Classification (NCBI taxonomy): domain Eukaryota; kingdom Metazoa; phylum Chordata; class Aves; order Struthioniformes; family Struthionidae; genus Struthio; species Struthio camelus. The sequence continues at coordinate 176,668,286 of NC_090942.1, read as the reverse complement.
CAAGCTGCTACTTAAAATAATGCTGACTATCGCTTTAGAGGGAAAAGACTACAAACTGTGAGTTTGCAAAAGTTACTTTTATGCATAGCTGTATTGATTCAAAGGAGGGAGGGGCAGGGGGAAAACAACACTATTTTCATCACTCACGTGTTTTGCAGAAGGTATATCAAGTTACATGTGGATAATTACCATTACCGGCACAGTGTTTTGCCATAGAGCTTAGGCATTGTGCTCCGCCTTTCGGTGAATTACTTCATAGAGGTGATAGTTTAACATAAAGTTAAGAAATAAGCTGCCCTGGTACTGGGTGACTGAATTCTGTTAGCTAGACTCATTTTTGATTATTTTCCAGCCCAATCAGGAGACCAAGTAGTGAGTGAAATTGATGCAATTTTTCTCTCATCCTCCTTCCAACACAGGCACAGACACACACAGATACGTCAAACTAAGGCTATGTGATTTTGCAGCTTAGTAGCTGTGCAAGAGAAGAATCCGTTCACATTAGGTGGGGAGAGCTTTTCAATTTCTCTCACCTCCATGAAAAAAGAAAATTATGTTTTTAACCCAAAAATAATATTTTCTTTTCCAGGCATTTGTAGCAGCACACAAGGAAAGTGGTCTAGCTCCATAAGATTAGTTTAATGTTAATGCTTACTACAGATAGATTTGAAAACAGATTTTCCATATTCTAAACCATATCTTCCATTTCCTCAAAACTCTTCTGGTCACCTTAAAGGGGAGGTTATGGTGGTGATTTTTCTCTCATTTCTTGCTGAAGTTGTTCTATTTTGCGCAGACTGCTTAAATACATTACAGCTGTGCCTGAGATGTGAGGAGGGAAAAAAAACAGTCACAGCCCCCTTGTTCACACGTTTTAAGAAAGAGAAACCCTTAGTTCAAACTGAGTATATGAGTCAGGGTGAATTTTGACTGGTCACTCCTTCAGTGTCTCATATTTCTAAGCGCACCATAGTCACGAGGCTGGTGGCTCACTGGTGCAAGGACATCAACACTGAATTTATTCCAGGCACGTCATATTTCAGCACCTTCTAGTGTAACTAGTGAATTAATTTGAGGAAATACGGTTAACAGCCTAAGACATGTTTCTTTCTCTCTTACTGTCAAACTCAGGGAAAGTGTGGATTTCAGTAACCCAAGCACATTTGTATCTTGCATTACAAGTTCTAACAAGAAAATAAAATGGTGTCACAGTGCACTAAGCTAGCAAACTACAAGAAACATGCAGGAATTAAATGAAAAATATACCCCGAAAAGAGTGAAATTAGGAATTGAACTCAAGCAGCTCTAATTACTTCTTGTACCACCAAGATGACACACTCCTATGACTGTTACTATTCTGAGTAGCAAGGCATGTTACTTTGGCCCAAACAATATACCAACTCATGATACTCCCAGATACTCCCACTGTTGCAAGCAGCACTGGAATAGAACACTATCTTTGAATTTGGCACTGGTAGTCGAATACTCAGTCAATTGAGCTGACAGATCTGAACTGTTATTACTGTTCAGTAGAGCTGAATATTATTCTCAACTTGGAACGGTTTTAAAGAGGCAGATCTTTCATATTCTTATACGTCCCAGAGCCTATCATACACAAACATACATGCCAGCAAACAAGATAAGTTTCAGAGGATAGTGCTGCAGCTTTTATGCTTGGATGCAGAGAGCCACGACGATTATGTTTGATTTCTTCGCTACAAAGATGTCTGGAATTTGATCAGGACAGGTTAGGAACTTTGCAGTGTTATGTTAGCAGCTGTCAAAAGATGTTTCTCAACCTGCCTAGAAAGACAAATTCTTAATATGTTGTAATTTGTTGATTATATATATAAAAAAGGAAGCCATATAGAGAACTCAGTAATGGGTAAGAGGAGAGTGTCTCAGTCCCCTTGAACAAAAATGAGACTTTATAAGCAGCACTGTTGAGAACTGTGAACTTCTTTAGAAAGTCTCCAACAATGATGAAACACAATGGATAGATGACGATGTCATCAGGAGCTTTAGAAAGTTACAATTACCTTCAAAATCTGATGAGAATAAATCAGAGGCTGGTATTCTTTGACGTTTATGCTGACTCCAGAAAAGACAGGAAAAATATTAAAGCACATTGTTAGCTGTAAAATGAGCATGAAAATAAATTGAGTACTTCATAAATCAAGTGGGAAAGAAAGATGTATGAGTGAGATGATCTGTATGATTGTGGGAGGAAAATGTAATTATCTCAGCAAAAGGATGAGGTGTAACAGGTAGAAAGATTTTTCATGCTGCAAGGAGAACACATTAAGAACATATGCTACAGGTTTGCACCTAGCACATCATGAACAAAATTGAAAAGTGTCACTATGTTTTATTGTTAGTTGTTTATATAAGCACGCTAAGAACTTGTCTAAATATGAACAACCATTCAATTTATATAATTGGATTCACTAAAGGTTGTGGGACACTTTATATGAATGTGAAGGTAAAACACCGTTACTACCTGTTCAAGAAAAACATAGAACAGAACTGGTGAGGTTGGAAGGAACCTCTGGAGATCATCTAGTTCAAGCCTCCTCTACTCAAAGCAGGGTCTGCTAGAGCAGGTTGTCCAGGACCGTGTCCAGTCCAGTTTTGGATATCTCCAAAGATGAAGACTCTACAACTCTCTGGGCAATCTGTTCCACCTTCACAGCTAGAAATTATTATTATTTTTTTTAAATGTTCATGTAGAACTTCCTGAGTTTCAGTGTTCATGTAGAACTTCCTGAGTTTCAGTCTGTTCCCATTGCCTCTTGTCCTGTCACTGGGTACCACTGAGAGGAGTCCGTTGCCACAGGTTATTATACATATGGGGTCACCTGTTCCCCTTCTTACAACTCTTGCGTTGCTTCTTTTTCACTTTTTAGTTTAGTTAGGAGCTCCTTGTTCATCACTGCAGACCTCCTGTCACCTTTGCTTGATTTGCTGCTCAATGGGATGGACTGTTCTTGAGCTAGAAGGAGGTGAGCCTTGGACCCCTTTTCTTTTCAGAGCAGTCTCCCTTGGGCTTCTTCCAAGCAGATCCCTGAAGAGATCAAAGTCTACTCTCCTGAAATCCAGAGTCGTGACGGCATACGAGGGAGAACGGCAGCCCATTAGACATACCTCTGTACACAGAGGAATCCCAAAGCCATGTGCCTTATAAGTCAGGTACATGTAGTTTACTCTAGAGGAAGCCAATCCTAAGCATTTTGGACACGATTCAGTTGATGCCAGCTGAACCCTGAACCAGGGACTCTTCCTCTCCTATGTTTGGTGGTACATAGATAATTTTGTGAACAGTTTAATCACACCAGCACACTAAAAAAAGAAAGGGAAGAGAAGTCAAAACAAAGAAACTATTAAAGGACTGTGCTCGTCTTTAACATTAAAAAAAGAATAATGTTACTATTATAAGGGCTTCAGGAGACACATGATGAAGGTTCAAAGAAACGAGTTTGTAGAGAAGCATAGTTTTAAAATATGAAGATCTACATTCAAGCTGACAATTATCTTGGACTACAAGGACTAACTATGAAGGTGGTCTCTGCACGGAAACTTGGAGGTCACCAAGGAACCTATCCTAATGACTTGATTATATCGAATAAACTAAAAATACTCTGTTTACAACTGCTATGACTATTTACATGCATTTAGTGTTTTAGAAGATCTAGATCTAGAGATAGGATAATTGACTGAAGCATATTGGGGGGAAGAAATAGAGACAGAAAAATTACTACAAGGTAAGAGTTTCAAAGTTTATTTTATTATTTTTAAAAGGTTTTTAAAAGTCAGAAAAGAGGACAACTTTACCTAAAGCCTATTGTTTTCTGTTGCAAAATTAAGACAACACTCAGCCCTAAACCAACCGTGATATGGGGAAAAGGGAGGGAGGGGAGGAAAGATACTCTAAGACTTTACAAAAGGTAGATGAATAAAGAAAACCAGACGTCAAGGAAGGTTTTTGACTGACATGGCTTCGAGCAATAACGTGTATCTGGAAGCAGTATATCCGAAAGAGGGGTATCCCTCTGTCTACTAGTAAATAGAGATAGTAAAGTTAAAAATATTAACCACTCTAATGTGGTTATTCTATATCTGGAAAGTAATTGCGTTACCTGGAAGCAGTCAGACGTTTTTCATTCCGTTAAAACAGATATTAAGAAAACCGACAGGAATAAGCTTTTTAAAATTAACTGATTACAGAGAAGGGGCACATAAGAATCCTAAGAATGCTAATTGAAAACCTTACTGATTCAAAGATTTGGTTTTTTTCTGGAATTCCCCTAGTAGTCCCAGATTATTAAAAGAGAACCAAAATACTGGTTTTGTGTTAGTACTCAGAATTACAACCAGGATGAGAACAATAACTTATCCTTTAATTGTTTTAGTGTCAATCCTAAATCAGAAAGTGGAAGGGAGTGCAGTGTTAGAGAACCAAGGTGAAATAACATTTGTCATGTTCTCATATAAGAATAGGTCTCATTAAATAAGTCTCTCTCTCTTTGGCAGAATAAAAGTTTAGAGGCATCCAAGTTAATACTACACAGTATTCTGATTCAGCAGACAGCACCACAAAAAACAGTAGGCTATGAAGTAAATAAATTAAGAACTAGGCAATTAACAAATACTTCTCCAAAAGGTACTAACATATATGATTTACACTTTCATAGGGTTTACTTTTACCACAAAATATGTTTGTATCATTGACAGGAACGCAACTCCATTCTTACACAAGTCCGTAATACAAAAATTAGAGAAAGTCATATAAAAAGTGCCATAGAGCTACATAAGATTTTGATTCTTACAATTTTACAATGCACAAAACCAAGTCTCGGAAATAGGAATTCTCTCCCTTTTTTTTTTTTTTTTTTTTTTTTAAAGAGAAACAAGGACATGAAAGTAGGCTAGTCATAACAGCTAACAGCTACATGCAACTATTGCAATTATATAGACAGGCATTATTTTACAAAGTAAAAAAAAAAAAGAGCATCACTTAGTTCACTTAGCAAAAAACCCCATTGTATGAACCCATTCAGTTCATACAAGGCCTAAAGCCTCTGACTTTCTTTTCCTTTCTCCTCTCACCACCAGTAATATCATTCTCTCTGAGCCTGGCCTGTGTTTAAAGTCATCAGTTGGGAATTATACAGCTTAGCTGATCCACAGGTGTGTACTATCTCTTCATAACCAAGGGCAAGCTATTTTCCTAAGTTCTTAAAGAATCCATACTCTCTGTTACTTTAATGTCTAGGCACAGTGTGGTATCAAAAAAGACTTGGTATACTCCTTCATTACATAATGGAGAAGTGGAGAGAAGGGAAGGAAAGTTGATTCTATGTATATATACCAAGCCGTTGAAGTCAGTATTTAGTATTATATCCAGTACTATAAATGCCACTGAAAAGATTATTTTGAAGTTCTTGGAGAGGGTATCAGAAAGAGACAATCTGATCTTTTCCTCCTGCCCTTGCATTTGGTAGAAGGATTCCTTACTGAGTTTAGATTACGAGAAAACAGTTTAGGTACCTGCTATTAAGCTAGAAACATCCTTCATGCAGCAAAACAGATTTGCAGAGCTACAACAAGGATTAAAACTGACCCCACCCTTCAGTCATGCCCCTAAGATCAGTGAAGACATGCAGGATCTTATAATATTATGTTTGTCTGTGTAACAAAAAGACTGTTCTTGTGTACATTTTATATAACATTTATATGAAGATATTAAAGGAATATTTAAAAACAAGTGATTCATTAGCAGGCATCAATATGGGCAGCAGTAAGTGCTGGTCACAATAAAATTTAAAGGTTTAAAATAACAACTTTTAAAGTAATAACTCTATAACTATACTTTATTGTTTGTTGCATTACTGCAATTAGGAATCAGAGGTGACAACATCTTCAAACATTCTGTGAAAAAGAGGGTTAAGTAAGTTGCATTCTTGTTATATAAATTTAATGCCAGGCTAATATTCTGTGTTGTAGAAATCATTGCAAAAACCAGGTGAAAGAGCAGCCATGGCTTTTAAGTAGAAACATATCTATTTGGTTTACATCTGTATCAGTTTACACTCCCTGTATTTTTATACTCTGCAGACAAAAAGGTAGAAAGGTTTTATATGTTATAAAGTTAAATAATTGATATATTCCTCTTCTATATTTTTTAAATAAGCTGCTTAATTTATGACTGACCACTGAGTATTTACTAAAGTAGAATAGGTGGATTATTAACCAATTAGTATACATTTTAATTACAAATGTTTTTCTCTTTTAAAACTTGTGTGGCATATTTACTAACAAAAAACCAAAAGAACAGAAATGCGAGTATGACATTCAGCAAAATTTTATCCAGAAATGAAGCATGAGCTTTGCGAACATCTCTCTATAAGTTTTCCTTATGTCTGCATAAAGGCATACCGATACAGGGATTTGGAGCAAGCTACAAGATTATCGGTCATATACAGACAGGCTATCCTTTTTTCCAGAGCCACTGACAGGTGATGTGAGAATAGGACTGTTTGCCACACTGTGCTCAGAAATAACCTGGAAATGCCTGTTCAGTTTAGGGTAACCTGGCACACCTCTTAGCACTTCACTCCCTTAAAAACAGCTATTGCAATAATGAGTTTAAAACAATAAAATATAATATAAATTTAGTTAGCTACATTTTGATGAAATTTTAGAGTTTTTCCTGTTCAAAACAGTGCCACGAATAAGGAAAAAGTTTTTGGCCTTTGCCAATTCACACTTGGAATAAGATAGAAGCTGACTTACAACCCCTTCTCTTCGGTAGCCATTCTTGTCACAAAAGGGAAGATTTATTTTATCTAATTTTAGTTATCTAAAGGTTAGGTATCTCACTCTGATCTAGCTCAATATTTAATTAAGTAGGCAACACGTCTAAGTAAGTCTATCACTAGCAGCTAATAATCAATCTATCTCCTGCAGGCAGGATTCGCTCATTTTAACCATATATGTATTAGCTATTTTGCCTACACTAGTTAAGCTCTTTCCATAGTGAATGAGAAGAGATGAGTGTCTCCAGAGGGCAATTCATCCCACCTGCCTCAGGCACCTGTTTTTATGGTGGAATAAATTGCCCTCCAGAGATGCCCACCATATTTTAATTAAAGTTTGAAATAGATAAATAGTACATAAAAGCTGTAGATCTCCTTTAATCAGGCAGTTACGATGCTTTTTCCAGCTTCTTCACTCATCTTAACGCAACACAAAGTAGTTAAATGTGAAGGTAGATGTGCCACACGTTGCAAGTCTTTCTTACTGTAAAGGGGTGATGCAGCCATGCTTTTAATTTCTTTGGTTAGAAGGGCATTTTTATTTTAACTATAGGTGAGCTTTGAATTCACTAGCTCCTTTAGATATAGATCTATTTTAGGAGCTAGTACAAGCAAAATGCCTTCATTGTCCTTAGCCTTTAAACTTCTACTCAGTCATTTTCATTATAAGCCTTCTGGCAAGCCCTGCTAACCTGACCTCTGCAACAGGAAAAGATATGTTTCAATCTTCAAGAATCTTGCTTCCAGCTGCTATCATTTTGCCTTTCACACCAGTTCACTTTCAGCTGAAACCATATCCCAGTATAGTCCACGGACCTTAATTTCTAGAAAAGTCCTAGCTGCTGTTCATCCTATTAATTTTCCGTTGCACTTTAAACAGTCCTTTTTATGCTGCTTTATGTTGCCTGGTCAGCTGATTGAGGTATGTCTCGGATACAAGGTCTTAACTTGTTCCCGTTCTAGGAAGCTCTGCAGCAAGATTCCTTTGCTTCCAAAATTAATAATCGAGTTTTTGCTAGACCTTTTTACCCTTGAATTTCTAGACTTTTACGTCTGCTATATTCTGAGAAAAATAGAAAACCATGACTTTATGAAGAATGTATTAATATTCTTAGCTGAACCTTGGATAGCACGTTGATGCTGAGACAATAGGCCATACAGACTTTGGCAGTTTTTAAATATATGAAAAGATAAGGTGATCCTTCTCTGGAACTAGACTTTTTCCTAAGAAGGTCAAAGACTGGACGAGGAGTAACTCTTAAATTTCAAGACCTTCAAATTTTTTCTACCTGACAACAACTCTATATAAAAATTACAGTGAAGCTACTAAGGTTTTTTGGCTTTGCAGAAGTGTAATGAGGGAGAACTTAGGTTTAAGAAATGTGCTTTGTATGGAGAGATTGAATTGAATTGTTTGTACGCTGACACACAGAAGTTGCTCTACTAGCAGAAAGATTCTAGTGACCTTTTAAATCTTATTTGATGGTTAGAAATGAAAGAAAAGCTATATCTTTATTGAGTTAGAATGCCTTGGATGCTTGGTAAAATTGTTTTTGAAAGTGCCCAAGTTCAAAGTTAAGTTATACTAATAACATAGTATATGGTGATTTGGTAATAGAAGCTAATATACATTTGATTTAAATGAGTGTAGTAATAGTAGATAATCTAATGTTTTAGGAATGCTATGGTTGGTTAGGAAGTATAAAAGGTATGAAGAGAAAAGAAACATATTTCTTTGAAGTTTTCGCCATAATCTGTCTATGAACATGAAGCTGTGCTTTCTGCCAGGTCATTTTAAAGATAAACAAGCAAACAGCCTGGATCTTTGATTTTAATCATTACAAAAATAAAACTTTGCTTCTGAATTTCTACTGAATTAAACCTATAATTTCCTTTAGTAATTCTAAAGTGACTAGCTGAAAATGAAGAAGAAACAAATGTTGACTGAACTCTGTCTAGTTCTAATCTGAACTGACAGTCAAATTGTAGAACTTTAAACACTGATGCTGGGAAGAGATGAAACAGCCAGTACTGTGCTCTGGAAAGGTATGTTAAGGAAGTCCCATAAGAAAAATAAATTTATTCTTTTTATTGTCTTATTTGGCTTTCTTTCTGAGTATGGATACTTTCTCCAGCTGCATTCCATCTTCATGTCAGATTGAGGCCAAATCTTCATCTTCCTCCCTTTTCCCCTCTTGTTTGTTTATGAAGGTTTAGGGAACAGGAAGTGATTTATTTGTATACCAACCATGCAGCTAGTGCTGACAAATATTAATGTATGGGAAATTTTTTTTAGAAACCATAAAAACATGTCTTGCAACATAATGTGTCAGAAGATAAGGAGAAACAAGGACACTCAACAAGAAACTATGATTAAGAAGAGACAGATACATGAACTAGTAAAATATGTAAAATATTAGGAAATAAAAGAGAGATAAGCCAGTCTGATAAAATAAACCAAAGAAATATAGTTGCAAGCTAGATTAGCTCAGCTACTTGGGGGAAGATACAAGGCAATTTTGTAAATAATTTCTAAGATTTTTTTTAATTAAAGTAATCCATTAATAAGAAAACCAATACAGGTTTTAGATGGAATAGAAATGAGAAAATGGGACTGGTGTTGAGAAAAATGAGAAACTTTTAGGATTGCTAAACTTGAACCAGTGCTTCATCTCTGGCTGTTTTATTTAATTACACAGAAGAAATGTAGAGGTTTTTTTTTTTTAGCTCTGCTTTTTGCTCTGCAGATTGCACTTCATTCCATTAAGCTCATTGTTGAGTTTTATCAGCCAGCATGTTGAAGCTTTATATTAGAGTCTGCATTTTTCTAAACTAACATTAAGCAAGTAACCAAAGATCCAAAACTGGAAATACGGCTGCCTTTGGCTCTCAACAGTCAGTGAGTGATTCAGATCATAGGTGGGCTAACTTGCCATCTGGAGGTGCTACTGAGAAAATATAAGGACTTGCGTGAGGTTTCTGTCTCTTCTTCCATGTCTGTAAATGGGTCCTATGATGACCTAACATAAAAGGCTTAGTATAAGATAGTGTAAATCCAGAGACTAATGAATGGCTTGTGACACTTTGCTGGTACACGCAGAAATCAGATTTAACCTAAGTTATATTTTATATAACTGATATTTTTCCAGAAAGCTGAAATAGTTGCATGCATTAGCATGGGAAAAAAAAAACATTTCAACCTTTTATAATGTTAGTTATAAGGGATCCAGACTGTAATATTCCATGCTAGCCAAAGCCCCAAATGATTTTTCTTACAGCATTTGGGAGTTAGAGGTACTAATACAGTGCTCCCTCCTTTATGATTTTCTCTCTTTTTCTGGGGTCATCCAGACTACAGGAGCTCCTAAAAGTAGTAGAATCTATTTCAAGCTTCAGTAGTAGAGAGAGAAAATTTTAGTCTGATTAGAGAGGCCTTTCAGTTAATATCATTGATAGGAGATTTTTCTCCCATTCCAACAGGAATCAGTTAGTTAATTAACCCTCCTGTTGGAATATTTTCCAATGAAAGAAGGCTTCTTTCTCTGTTTCCAATCAGATTTGAGTTGACAAGGAGATCTGCCTGATAAATCTGTTTTCCAAAACATGTGACGCATGGGGAGTTCTTGCTGGGACATGCAATAATTGTTGCAAGTGGATACAGCTTCTCGCACTTTATATTTAAACTATATTCAGCTAAGCCACTGAAGAGTCCTATGATGTGGGCTCTGTGCTCCCTTGTAGAGGTGTAGAGACCAGATCTTTCCTGGAGCTATTTTTTGTACTTAATGCTCCGTTTGGAGGAGGAGAAAGTTCAGCTAAATGTTTCCCCTCTGTAAGAAACGAGAGGAAACTCAAAATCATGAAGCAATTAGTGTGTTCAGCTCCACATTTTCTTCTGAATCCATATCACAATATCCTTTCCAGGGTTTTGTCATGACTTCAGCTTTAAGAGCAGACAGTTAATTTAGATGCTTCAAGTGAGAGCTTGAGATGCTACTGGCTCAAAATCTGATGGGAGACCAGCCTTTCTGCTGCAAAAGTACTGAAAGAGCTGACTCAGCCTCTGCCAAGAGTTAGGTTATCTAGCTCTAGTCTCATCACAGAAAGACAGTGCTCAGGTCAGTTCCCCAAACGTAGCTGATACGTGTCATTTGAAATGCACTAGAGAATTCAGGATGCCCTGGATAGCCCACACACCGAACCAGCAAGTATGACACAAGTCTATGTGCGCCATTCTTCGTTAGCTACTGGAGACAGGGAAAGAGACCCTAGGTGCCTCAGGTTGTGCAACGAGTCAGGCCCATATTTACCATGGAAACGAACACACTTTGTGGAGGGATCTCAGATCAGTGGGCTGACATGACACCTTTCTGCCAGCATGAGCAGGAGCAGTCTCTTGAAATGCTTTATGGATCTGGCAGATTGCTCAGCGTATGACAGATGTGGATGACCTGAAATCTGGCAGACTGGTTGATACAACTGTGGTTCAGGTGATTTCCTCAGCAACTGTCATCCTAAAGATGATAACAAGCATGCTATCGTGTGAGGTAGGAGACCTGCAAGAGTGATCCTAAGTGGATGATAATGTAATTGGCCCCAGGAACCCATATATTCTGAAGGTTGCTCCACAATTGACAGAAAAATGCAAGTTATCTATGAGGTTCCAGGGAAATGGCTTAAATGGATTTTAGGTAAAAATGGAAAAGTTAGATTATTTGGATAATAATGATCCCGTCACAATCCTTTATGTTGAAACCCTTTGTCCAAGTTGCATGTAAGTTTAAGCCAGAGTTTGTGAGATTCCACTTGGGACCTCGGTGAAACTAGACACCTCAGCACTACTGGGTAGTAGTAGGATTTAGTAGTCTGAAAGCAGCTTACTCAGGAACTTCATTCCACTTAACTGGCTGAGAAGATCAATCTGATAGCTTCACCACAGCTCAAATTATGCAACAGCTGCTCAGGAATGTGAAGAAGAAAGGGAACCACTGACTTCTTGCTCCACATCCCACAAAGTCTTAGTGTGGTGACTTCTTAGCACATGGGTGTGTCTCCCTTTGCTAGTCTACCTGGCTGAGTGAGGGTGCTCTGCCTGTGGTTCAGTCATACAGTTCACAACTGCTGCAAGCAACTGTTCCTGGCTTGGCAATCATCTGCATTGCTCTCTAAACCAAAGAAACCCCATGAAGATCCGCACAGGGATTAAGTTCAGACTATCCCAATGGGCTTTTTTATTTTAGTCATGCATTAATAGGGACTCTGCTTGAAAGATTTAAAAAATACATCATTACCCTCCCTGATAAAAGCCACCATTGAATTTGCATGCTGGTTGCTTCCCTGACTGACCTCGATGCCTTTAGGGAAGTAATCAGGAGGGAATTTTGCAACAAAGCTTCAGGGAACCCTTGAAACACAGTTCTGTCCATAGCTGTACAGAACTTTCCCAATGAGTTTGTTTTACAGAGAGTCACTTCAGAGGTAAGGAACAGAGCGTGTTATCCCAGAAGATAAAAGGAGAGGAGCACCTGACCTATTCTTGAGCCAGAAACTATTCCCATGGGAGAATGCTTACTGAAGGAGTGTTTAGCCACTGAATGAGGACAGAGTCAGTAGAACGTATTCTTTACTGGGGAAGAAGTTTATTCCTATCCAAAATAACCTCTCCCTTTCCTGAAATGACCAAATGCAATGAGGACATTAATGAGCAGGTTAATAGATGATGCTAAGGACTGCTAACTGGAAGAATATCAAGTATTGGACAAGAAAGAAAGAGCAGATACAGTTGCGGACGGCTTTCAAGACTGTGTGGGCATTTCCAACATGAGGACAAGGAGTGGTTTGGGCTCTACATGTATCATTAGGAGTAGAGAGACTACAGGAACCTTCCAAAACTGTCATTGTACAAGTGCTGTTATTCTCTGTGCCCCTCTTGGAAGGCAGAGTCTAAACAAGCAGCTTGAAGTGAGCTGGGATCAAACATCTTCATAAGAATGTAAATAAGAAACAACAGGGCAGTTGATGTCAATGTGTGTGAAAGTGAGCACCTTTGGAATCCAGCTTTTGTGGTTCTGTCTTGGCCTAATTTCTATACAGAAGCTGATCCTACACTTGGAAGCTTACTTTAGAGGAGATGCTTAGATTGAAGCCTGGCAGGTGTCTCTCTTTCCTGTGACAAGGAGGCAAATATTGACTCAGTTTTGCGTACTTCAGTTTTGGTCAAAACTCCAGAAATCAAATAAATTTGCAAGGACTTCTGTGAGTCAATACTTTGCAATACATTTGAAAGAAAGTATGCACATGACCAGGGAGGATGACAGCAATGTCTTACTTGTACATACTGAGAAGAACTCCTAAAAAAAATTTCCCTTGTTCATTGGAAGATGAACTTATTTAGGATAAGTTTCTCAGGGTGCTAGGTTCTTTGGAGTTTGCCCATTTCCTATTTCCCTTTGGCATTCATTAACTCAGTGCTGCTGAACATATCTCCCTCATGACTGGATCCCCTAGTAATACCTCTCAGGAAGACAAATAAGCAACCACTGTCACTTTTTTTTCTTTTTGAAAAGCAGGTCATATTTTCCAAATTTTTCTACAGCTTTGTTCTGTAAAGAAACTGTCAGGAGATTTCATATTGTTCAGTTACATCTATTAAAATTTTTCCTGTGAAAGTGACATCCCTTAGCCATAGACAAATCTCAGCTTTTGGTCTTAAAAGAAGGTTGGGAAGAAATTGTTATTCTGAAGACTGTGTTAGATTTAGAACTGGTGAAAGTGATGGAATAGATGTCATAGGGTGTATATATAGAGTGTAGTTCTGTGCCGTAACTCATTATTCAGTTGCTTTGCAGAATAAATGTAACTACTTTTTATGCCGTTGAAAGTGTATCAATGCATAAGATAGTAGGATGCTTTATAGGTGGAGGGAATCTAGGTCTGTGAATATAGATTCCTGTGTAATTTTAACTTGCTGTTTGGGAGAGAAGTATGCTTTTATCTTGCACACATCTGTCAGTTGACTTTCCTGTTACAGATTTTAGCAAAGTATTTGCTTTGGAAAGCAGAGACAGATCCAGCCACCAGCTGGAAACAAGCTGTGGGGAAGAACCTTTTCTGTAAGAAAATAGATAGGAAACAGGAGCCCAACTGTACCCCCAAACCACATCAAGCAGAAGTCTCATTTAAATCAGAAAGAAAAGTAAGTGAAAATTGTGCATGAGAAAGGACTGGAGGATGAGACTTAGGAGAGTTTGTCCAGCATAGTGGGTTTTAATCCGTGATACCCAGACTCCTGAGGACTGTAAACTCCTAAAAAATGGAAAACAAGTAATTAAGTAAAGCAGGAGGATTGTTTTGTCAGTGAGCTTAATTTTTTATTCTACTAAAATATGAATAGCACCCAAAAGCAGAAAAGGTTGATAACTCTTCTTTAGTACGCTAGCTTATCATTACGGCCACATTCAAACTGATACTGTCTTTGCTGTAGCTGTATTCTGATTACAAGATCTTTCTTTGACTTTAGCTGCATTATTATGAACCAGAATGCTCTGAATTTATTTCAGGTAGGACTGCTGGTGTCAAAATAAAAAAGTTTAATCCTTATGAGTCTATTCCTTGCCTAAAACCTAGCTATTTCTAGCTTTAACTCTTAAATCAAATAAATTTTTGAAGCCAGCATAAGATTTTGAAAACTTTGAGAAAACACAAGGCATTAACTTAGATATCTGAGTTCTAGTAAATCTAGAAATAAGAGGGCACCAGAGTTCTCTCTAGCGTATTACTTAGTCGTTAACTGAGTCTCAGTCTCTGTGTTGGATTAACTTCACTCAAGTCATATCTGCTCAACAAGGCACCAGCACTAAGAAGTATGGTTGTGTGTTGGTTAGTGTCATTAGCCCTTCGTATCAGGGATCACTTCCTGGCCCTCTAAGCAGGTTAACAGTACGGGCCAAGTTATATTTAGCTATATTTATTTAAATACTGTTAACATCGGTGTAAAATGCTCTTCACTACCAGACCAATTAAGGTACCTATATTTTGTGGCGTCTTTTATGATTTGCTTTGTCTCATTATCTTATCCACTTGCACTAATAAGCATTTAGCTGAATGAAAGCTTATAGAACTGAACAAAATGCCTTGGCAAAGCTTTTTCTTGATAGTAACCACCAACAATCTTGCCCTTATACAACTCAGCTAGACTTACGCTTTTCTTTGATAGAATAACCTAGCAGTTAGCACAGTTGCCAAGGAAAAGAGGGACTTGTATCCTATTACCTCCTCTAGCTGAAAGGGCTGTAAACCAAAACTCCTCAGGAGAATATGTCAGACAACTGAGGATGTGGGGGCTCTCTTCAAAAGTACAGAAGAAAAAAGCTTTCTCTTTCTTTGGGGCAGGTAAAAATAGCAAGAGGGGATTTCATTTTTAAGCCTGCGGAGCAAGGTATGCACGTGTATGGCAGGCTATCCAAGTCACAGGATAGTTTCTGTATTTTCTTCAGTGAGTATTTCACTGATACAGTTTCTCTCTCTTTAAGTTGAGCAGGCAGTTTGTTGTTGTTGTTGTTTTTTGATTCCTAGAATATCTTAAACCTATTGAAACAGTCTGAATTCAAAATTTATTCTTTGAGTTTTGCACATATTGCCCAAAACTCAAAATCCTGTGAAATATTATTTCCCTTAATTATTTCTTGGTCTCTTGGTTTCTTTCTCTCATGTCTTGGATGGAAAATGAGGAGAATTTTAATGGATCTTGGTCCCTGTGGGAAGTCAAGCTACAATCTCAGACGCTCGAAAGTGCTATTCTTCCTGTACATCAAATTTACTATTATAGTGAATAGTTCCATAATGTCACACAGTGTCACAACCTTGTCAACCTTTGTATAAAATCTAAAGCTTCGACTGTCTCCAGCACTCAGTACCTTGGGTCCAAGAGAGCTAAGAGACTGAGTTTATCTTTAGTAACATTGTCTATCTTATACTACTTGCTAATTATAATGAAAAGAATTGTTGTTTGCTAATTAACTAGAAAAAACAACACTGATGATGTTGTGATGGCCTCTGCTAAAAGTAACATGTTTTCAGGATGCTGTTATAATCCATACAATCATAAGCAATGGAAGTGCAAAGTTTGTTGCTGCTTAATTACAATCCAGTTTTATTCACAAACTTTGCCCTAGATTCGATGAGCTTTAATTAAGCAAAAGATTCAAAAACTGCAGTGAATATTTTTCAGAAAACGTCACAAAGAAATGCTGCTTTTGAGAAGGGTTTTTGCCTTCCAGAGTTCCAAGAACACAAAAGTAAACTTGTTCTTAAGTAAGATAACAGTTCTTTACCATTTTGGAGCTGGAGAATAGTAGGGGAAAGAAGGAAATGGCTGTCTTTGCTTCATCTCATTCTCATTCAGTACAAAAGAACACAGAAATTCCTAAAGAATAAGTTCTTCATGGGACTTCATTGTCTGAGGGATATTGTTCTTCCATCTGTGTTGAAGGAGAAACTGTCTTTATGAAGAGAGGCGGAAAAAGTTACTACTTGTAATATTTAGAAATAAGTAATGGACAAGATTTCAGGGAATTTTAGCGCCCTGAGATTTTTCCAAATTCTACGATTCTCTTGTTAATGTTATGAGAAACAAGGAAAGATGTGGTGTTGGGTACTATATTTCTTAGGGAATGCATTTGAAATAAATTTTCAGCCATAACAAACGAGTACATGTATTGCAACTGCTTACAGGAGCTTTTAAGCTCACATTGTGCAGTGCTGTGGTGAAACTATATTGTCTTTTTTTTTTTTTTTATAAAGTAACGTAACTGAATCCTTGTTATGTCTGAAAAAGATGCATTTTTACTGTTTGCCTGTGGCTGGTGCTTTCAGGAAACATTCACTGCAGGAAAGGCTTCCAAGAGTAGTCCTATATTTGTTTTCAATGTAGCAAAAGTTATATTACAAGCAAAGGAAATGTTATTAGTTATTCTATATATTAAGGCCAAGTATAGCTGTGAATAAGGAAATACTATAAAAAATCACTTAATTTTTCAGGTTCGACCATAACTCATTGTTTATAAATAGGAGAACAGAAAGAATAAGTAAGTTTACTGATAAAAATAAATAGTTCATTAGGAGCTCAGGGGAAACTCACTTTTAGAAAGAAAAATGTAGCAGGGCAGAGGCATCCATCATGTAGATGGGAACTGAACAGTTCTCCACTTTGTTCGTTGGGCATATTTCCATGTCATATCACACTAATGAAACATGTCTACGTTACAGAGAGGAATGGGATATGACACACGCATGCTCTTGGAAGCTGCATAACACTACATCTTTTTTTGGCTTTGGAGAAGCCAGAGAGATGTTTTGTTGTTGCACAGGAGAGCAGGTGTGTGAATTGACACAGTGGCTATAGAGTTGGGTGTTTTAGATCCTGAATCTTCCCAACATAAACCTATGGCTGAAAAATGATTTAGTATGAATGAAAAACACTCTATAGAATAAACTAGCCATGCTTTTGAAAGCGTATCTTAAACTTATTTTCCTTGATCTAGGTTGCCCCAGAAACTACTAATTCACCTATAGTTTAGAGATTACAATCTTATGCTATGACTGTCTACTTGAAAGGATTTGCCAATTTGTTGTTGAATATGTGGGAGAGAAGTGCTTCCAGTTCTTACTAATTTCTAGTAATGTGACACTAGAGCTCTTTTTGATGATATCAGATGAAGGATATAATAACAGAACTGGAAAAACTGTTTAAAATTAAATGCTGAGATTTTTCAAAGTTTCTTTGCCATTTAGACAATTTTGAAAATGCTAGGTAGGCTTTTATGTGATTATGGATGATATAGACATGACTCAGGAAGTTCCAAATACGCAGGCAGCCCTTCAGATGGCAGCCCTTTATTAAGTTTATCTATCTCATCTGCAAATGGCAAGAAAGATTAAAAAATGATGATCTCATATCAGTCCATTACAAAATACAAAAATATGATAACAGATTTTTCTTGTGTGATTGCCCTACAAATCCTATGACCTTCTGGTCAGAGGAATAAACCAGTGCACAATTTGCTTCTGTATCTTAAATAGAGAGATTTTCTAAGCATTATTTTATTTGATGTGAATATGTTTGAATTATTAACTTTTAATTTTTACGTGCATCTGGTAACACTTTAAAAAATGCATTAATTTAAAAACAAACATGGAAAAAACCTGATGTTAACATAAGGCTCATTAAAATACACTGTAGTTCATACTAAAAATAACTATCAAAGCTCTGGAATTTCTTCATAAATGGTAATTAATTTTTATAATTAATAAACAGTCAAAGTCTAACTGCCAAAATTTAACATTTTAAGTGGGAAAGGGGAGAGAAATTCAATGAAAAAGCAAATATAAAAAGACATAATGAGGGAAGAGTCAATTGTAAAGTGTAAAAGAAATCAAACTTTTTTTATTTGCCAGTATAAGTTTGAATTTAGTGTAAGCATTTTAAAATGCATGTATTACCATGTGGTCGATAAGATTTTCACGACGGCAAAACTACCATGAAGCTCAGAAAAGCAAGTGTTGATTTATTAAGTAAAATTATAAATTTTCATACCATGTTTCGTATTAAGATTGACATATTTGCTGATGGAATGAGTTATTTAAGTATTTCACATGAGAAAATGAGATACCAAAATCTCACAGAATTCCAAAAAGTAATCATTTATATAATATAATCACTATATAATTTATATAATATATAATTGATAATATATAATAATTAGATACATATAGTCATATATAGTATAATTGCAATATAGTTGTTACAGGGTTGGGCAATGATGGTCTATGTTTTGTATAATGTACTGTATGATTCACAGAGTACAAACTTATTTTCATTTTGTGTGCAACTTTTAGTTTTATCTGCTCATACTCACCTTCAGTCTTTTCTTTTTGTTCTATCTTTATTTCTGGATAGAACCAGACCCAAACTTGACAATATCATGCAAACTACTGCTTCCCCCCCCCCACTCCATTTTACATTTAGTATTTGTCATCTCCTGAAATTCAACAGTATGTGAAGTAGAGTGTCTTTCTTGTGCGACTATTGTCTGCTAGAGGGTAGTGAAACGTTGCTTCTTTTCTACTAAAAGTGTTGGGTAAGGCCGAGTCTTTGTTCAGTCAAATGTACTGATTTGGAAACTTTTGGGGATCATATCTACTGACAATGAAGACAGCATATGCAATGAATATGAATGCATGCCATTCTACAAGAGAGACTATTTTTGAACAAAACTAACTGGAATTTTCTAATCTTACTCCATTTTTTTTCCATTAGTCACATAAATGATTTGCTTAATACCTTTTATTCTTCCCCATTCATGTGGAATAAAAAGACGGGATCTGGAATCTTAAAATCCTTTTCAGATGAGAGATGCTCCTCACTACACTCTGACCTAACTTTTATGTTTTCATCTTGTAATAAAAGTACTACTTTTCCTTTCTGATCTGAACCTTGCTCGTTATTACAGCCACAATCCCAGTATCCCATTGCATTATACGCTTCATAAAGACAACTAGTGATACTATTTATTTTCTGAAGCTACTGAAAATTATGACTGCCTGCTTAATTGTCATGTACAAAGACTGCATTAAATTACTTCTTGCATATATATATCTTCATTGATAGTCAGTACATTTCTAGGAGAAATTCAAATACGATTTAATTAGATGGTCAGATGATTATCTGCAGTGGTCCTCTACTCTAGGTAGATGAAGAGAAGCAAGTAGGTTTTTCTTCGTAAATGACCTTGAGCTTTAGAACTTATTTGTGTGCTTGGTTCTAAGTAATTTCAATTTACTGAAATTCAGGAATCTCAAGAAGATTATTTGTTTTTCCAATATCTATGGGAATTGAAAGGCTTTCTAGGAGGTTTTTAGTGTTACTTCATCTTCATTATTGTTGATTGTCATGTTGATAGATCATTGAAAAAAGCAGTAGAGGAGGCACCTGTGCAGAGTAGTATACTAAAATGAACTGTTAATGAGTGCCAGGACAGGATTAAATGCTTCTTCTAACTAAATGTGTGCAAGTTTCAAATTAGAATAATTTGTTTTTAAATATATATTTCAAAATAATTATAATTCTGACTTTGTTCTTTGTTTTATTGTCCAAGAATCATTATTATTAATTAGCTTACTTATATTCTGCATTGAGCATTTAAAGTCTCTCCATTTATTAAATTTTAGAATTTAGCATGTGTACTTAACGTTAAGTACAACATTAACTAAAACCAAGCTGCTAAAAATACTTTTGGGACTTAATTCGGGGATACATACATACATACATACATACATATATATACACACACACACACACACACACATACACACATATATATATATGTATTTTTTTAAAAACCATCTGCCTTAGGAGCAAAAGAGAGATCTTCGAGGTCCTTTCCTGGGTTTCATTTCTATGAACCATTTAGCGTTAGATCTGTTTATTACAGCATTGAACTTTTGTGTGCTTTGGTAAGTACCGGATGTTATGACTATGAGTAAGGTGCATACACTACCTCTGGAGCATAAGGCATCTAAGAAAAGGAGTCACAGAATTCAATATATGGAGATACACAGTAAACAATAAGAAATGTGTTATCAGTTTTTACCTCTTTTATCTACCTTTATCTGAACTGCAGACGTGAACGGTTTCCGATCACAGTGGGAACCTATTCCAGGAGCTGTGCGCCTATGTGAATTTTAGAGCACAGGTAGGAAGTGAGGTGTTGCATTCTCTTTCTGTACTCAGCTGCTCAGTTGTTAGTATACTCAGCAAGGTTATAGAAGATATTGTGAGAATTAATGCCAAGTCAGCATTTCTTATGTGCTTTGAAGATGAAAGGCAATATAGAGCACTAATTATCATTACTAATTAGCATTACACCACACTTGACTCACTGACTGGTTTTTCGAGTCTTAAAAGAGTTGTCAGTAATCTTCTGGGAAGCTTGCAAAACTACTTCTGACAGAGAGAAAAAGAGAGCTGGAAAACATTTATGTAAAGCCAGTGGAGAACTTTGGATATATTTTCTGACTCTAACCAGTGTAAATCCAGTGTCAGGAGAATCAGAGACTGGCTGTTCATTTGGGACCACGAAGAAGGTAATCATTAAACTAATGTAATGGGGCCAGACTCATAGCTTATACACTACTGTGAAATCAACAATTCTCCATTCCGAGATGAATCTGCTCAGTATGTAGTATTGATTCCCTGGCTTTTGTCCTCTGTCTCTGTCACTATACATATATACATCTGCTGAGAATTTTTTTCAACTAGAAATATGATCCCGTGCTTATGAAACACCAGTCACCTTGATATGGCAGTCTATATTTCCATTATATTTGTTATGCAGGTGGGGCAGGATTCATCCTACCTTTATTTTAGAGCTGTTGTCTATATGTGAACTAGGAGCCTTCACTCCTGTTATAGTATATATCTAGATGTAGATAATCCAGGAGCTGGAGCCTGGAGACATATTCAGACAACCACATGCAGATGTCCACCCTGGCATGAGATGAATGGCTTTCTAGAGTCCATTGACTGGACCTATTATCTCTCTACTGAATGTAATAGAAGCCCTCAGAGAGGGCTCTCTCTCCAGAGAGTCAGCTTGAACATCGTATGGTCTAATTTGAGACCAGATGCTTTCCATCCCTCTTGTTGAAGAGGTGCCAGCTATTGCAACGGAAACTTCAAAGTTTATTGCACCATAAAAAAAGATGGGTGAATGCTTTCTTTCTGGAAGAACCAAATGACCATCAGATTGTTTTTACAGGAAATGCTACTCCATTTTGTGAGGAACCCTGATACCATCATTTATCACTTGGGCAGTATTTTCGTCAATTAGCTATTCTGTGATGTGACTATGATAGTCTGTCATTTTCACTGAAATATTTCAAAAGACAGGGATGGCCACAGCTGCATTTTGTGCAGTGCTTGAACTTAGCATGCATTGCCTGTTGGTTTGAGCCTACTGCATGCAGAGAAAGAGGAGTGTTTAATTTCTGATCATAGTCAGGCGCCAAATTATTTAGCTCTTCCAGACTGTTGCACTTCTATACACATATATAAACTCAAAACACATGAGACACCTGCAGAGTTTAGAAAGTTATGCAGAAATTGCGGAAAGATTTTGAGAATCTAAGTTTTGAGTTTATAGGTACAAGTATATGTAAGTGCTTTTTAGGCCTCTGCCCAAGATGTTATAGTAACCGCTAAAAATAATTCATGGCATCTCTCTGAAGGCACAACTTTAAATTAGAACAGTTTTCCATTCATAAACTTGCACCTGTGCTTTCAGGGTAACTGCATTCTTCAAACCCTTATTGATTTCTGGGATGCACAGGTCTGACAGTAGCAGGAGGCAGACTTGTTAACTTATGAACGCTTCCGAGATTTAATGTAGTTTCTGTAATCCATAAGAGCGTGAAAGGACCAGCCTTAGCCTATTAATTGTCAGTTCCAACACATAAAATATAAATAAAAAAAAAGGTATAAATCAAAACATGCATTTTCTTATAAAAGTGAGTTTCCAGAAAAGAAAATATTTTGGCACTGCTGCTGAAGGAGTAAGTGGAAAAATTAGGATTACTGTAACATATAGTTCGCAACAGAGCTTGCAATGTTAACGCTCTACAGGCTTTAGAAGGAAATGCTATCAAAGGCAAAAGCTGTAGGCAATAAACAGCTTGGATTTTTAAAGGTAGGGGTCCCAAACATGCAGCTTTTAGGCATCTGCCTAAGAAGACTGAGGCATAAGAATGCTGTCTTGTGACCTAAACTTCTGGTATTGTGAAAGGGAAGAATTTGGAGCTTCAAGATGGAAACTTGTATCTGACTTTATAGAGCGTGGCTTTATGTAGTAATAAGTGTTGGAAATGAGAAGCTCAGAAGAATGTCCAAATTCTTGTCTGTTCTCTGAAGCTTTGGTGCTCTGCCCAGGGCTTCACAGAAATGTGTTCTTGTGATAGAGATTTATGGTCTTGAGTTCAGTGTAGAAGACAGTGCATGTATCTTATTTTTTTCTAAGCATCAAGTACAAGTCACATTCTGTACAGGTTCAATTATTTCATTCCATTTTCTTTTAAACAGTGATTTGGGGTGATACCTAAGGCTAACTGGAACAGAAACATTTAAGTGAAATGGATTTAACTGTATAGCTTCAGTAGTGTCTTTTATGTGTGGTAAAACGGAAATGACCACTAAAATAAAAAAAACGAATGTTACAATACCAATTTTGTTTGCATAGTTGTCATTTGTGTTCTTGCCTACAGGATGCTGATAATTTCTTTTGCAATTTATGATACTATTTTATTGAAATTTTGAGGATACTTGTTATACCTAAGAGGCCAATCATAGGAGTGAGTATATATCGTTTCAGATAAGTGCTGCAAACATTTAATTTACAAGACTTCTCAGTCTCCAAGTGTTAATCCAGTGTCATTCAGACAAATTCCTGATAAACTTTTCTGAGAGCTATCTGGATCTGCAGTATATCCCAATCCTGGATGCTGTCAGAACTTGAACAAGGGTGAAATATCTGTTGAGAAAGCTGGTAAATAAACTACCTGGAAACACAAAACAACATGTTGCAAAGAAGAGATGGGTGGCCTAATCTGCTCATTGTCAGTGGAGCTATAAAAGCTGATTATCAAGTGCATGTTACCATTTGGAGGGAAAAATAACAATATAAAAAGTCTATTCATTAGCTGCACATTTTGAAATGGAAAACACTGCACACCGTGAATGGTGTGCAGTCATCAGAAATGTCCTCTTAGTTTATCTGGAAGTGGTAACAGTGACTGACCTCACATTGAAACAAAGCATCTTTGAAGACACTTGGAAGTAAACAACTAAAGATTCAGTCAAAAATTGTTTATGTTTTTAAGCCAGAAGACAAGGTAGTTGAGATAAAGTAGCTAAGATGAATTCCCCTCTGCGCTGGATTTCTATTTCTTGATTGTAGAGGGAGACTGGATAACTCATTTACATTAGTTAAAGAGAAAGGGATGAGGAATCTTACTCCCACCATCTTACAAGGCCCTTAGTATACATATAATATACTTTCATAATGAGAACATTATGATATTTGTTTATGACATAGTTAAGCTGGTATTTTTCAGTTTTCTGCTTGTGAAAAAAAAAATCTCATGACCAAGAAATATATAAAATGTTTCGCATTGCATGTATATGTTGATATCATTAGCTATATAACTCTATTACCAGATAGGAAGATGAGTCATTCAGAGGCTAATATTATCCCATCTAGGCAAAATGTATAGGCATGTATGTCTTAAAGAACTGTCGTCAGAGTTCATTTCCTTGCTGATACCAGTGTGTCAAATTTCATGTTCACTGATTCAGTGATTCAGCCCAAAACCTCCTATTTCTGAAGAGCGACCTCACTGTCAGGATACTGAGGAAGATGGTGGCAAAAAATGTTCTGCTGGGTTAGCAGCAGCGTATTTTCCTAAGTTTTCTTAATGTGAAGTAAGACAGGCTAGCTCGAATAATCAAGAAACTGTAATTCAAGTGTATTCTGATTTAGCCCTAAATTAACAGCTGAACCATTGTAACTTTTTCTGTGCGATTGCCTCCTGCTGAAAACATAAGGGAGCTTTTATAGCATCATTACTATTAAAGAATTCTGATTATTCAAAACACCTCCCCTAACCAGAAATTGGGAAATGGTGTTTTTCGCTGGTCATACACTCAACCTTGTACTGGGCAAATTAAGAGAGTTACGTAATTTGGGAGAACTGGTTTCTTCAGCTTTCATTTAGTGTGATTCATTCATTAGCGCTAGCATGGCTGTCTTGGAAACACTGTGTGCTAAGAATAATATGCGTTCTGGAATAAAAGTATGAACAAGTTCTTCATAAGTCCCTCAGAGACCACAAAGTGATAAACAATATGCATGATAAAGCAAAAGAAATTACAGAAAATTGTAGGTGCTGTATGACAGAATCTTCACTTTCATTATAAAATGTGTTTAGTGGGCATTGTTGAATTCAGCAACATGAAATTTTTGGTTTTTAGCATTATCGACTCGGAACATTTTATGCAAGAAATATCAGAATTTCAGATTGAAAAATAGGAAACGAAAACTTTCTCAAAATTCCTTCATCAGTCACAGCTGATAAAAGGCTGCCACTTTGATTCCTACATTTTGATTAGGCCAAATGATGTAAACATTAAAGTGCATTGGTTATAAATACAACACCTTACTTAATTTTAGTGTTAACTCATTTAATAGAATATGCTAATTATATTTTTTGTATATCCCCTCCCATCCTTCTCCCTGCAGTCCTATTTACTTTCTCTTTTTCATTTCCTCTCCTCCTGTATTTACCTTCTGCATTCTAGTTCCTTCCTTGCTTTGTGATTTTTTTTTTTCTTTTTCTTTTTGGTCTCCATTGCTGCTGCTAACTTGTCTCATTTCCCCATCTGGAATCTATTTTTGGCCATGTGTGTTTTCCTGCCAATCCCTCCATGCCAAATGGGTTTCTGGGAGCAACTTTTAATCATTTAAAATTTTCAATGCCCAGTTTTCTGATTAAAATCCTGACTCCATTGTTACTCTGTTCAGTGCCAACTCACATTGACCTTGGTATGGGCAAGCTCAGTCCCTACATTTAAGAATATAAACAATAGCACAGGCAGCTAAGACACTAGGAAAGTACAGGATAAATCTGCTGTCTGAGAATAGTCAGCAGCACTGATAGGGAAAGCTGGAAGGAAAAAAAGCAAACTCGAAACAAAATAGGAGCTAATATACACATTTCTCATTCTTTTGTCAGTAGAAGGACGTATGAAACAGGAGGATATTTAGTAGAAAAAGGAAAATTAGTGGAAATTGTGCTTGGGAGAACTAGAGAAAAGAACAGCTACAATACAGAAAAGAAATAATGTTAATCACATTTAAATTATTTTGTTATATTTTTACAACTCATAAAATATTCAAGTCTTTAAGCATCTTTTTATGTATTTAATCCACAGCTATAAAATTACTTTGGAAGTTTGTCAACCTAAACAAATGTTCATCCTGCTTGAAAGAGTGTGCATTCAGGAGAATTATGAGAAAAAAAAACCCTTAATATAGTGTTAAAAAGGAAATCTCAGCTTCTTTAACATTTATTTTGTAATTGTGTTTCTAAAAAATGGTATTCTCCAAGACGCTAATTC